>NW_022589727.1:27249334-27834667 GCF_004348235.1 Phoca vitulina | reverse complement strand
GTAGGTGGAGCAGCAGGCGGGGTGGGGGGGGAGGGGGAGAAGCAGACTCATCCCTGAGCAAAGCCTGATGTAGGGCTTGATCCCAGGACCCTGGGATCATGACCTGAGCTGAAGGCAGATGCTTAACTGACTGAGCCACCCAGGTGCCTCTGAAGTTCTCATTACTTTTTTTCCTGAATTGCTACAGCCAGGTCCTAGTTTCTCTTTTTCCTTACTATCTTCAACTCTCTCCAGTCCATTTCCACACTGCTGCTATGATGATCTTTCTAAACACAGACATAAATCAAGCCAACCTTCATCATAAAACCATTCAAGGGCTTCTCATCACTTGTGGGATCCAGTGTGGATCTCCACCCAAGCTGTACTTTGGTCCCAAAAAACTCCTCAGAGTTGGTGCTGGGCTTTAAATGGCTTCAGATTCTTTCTCTGCCAGATGCCTTCCCTCTCTGACCTGATTTTCTTTGGTTAGCTAACTCCTCCTAACCTGTTCTTCCAAACTCATCCCCTCTGTGGAAACTCCATGACTCTGCTAGCCTAGGTTAAGTGACATTTCAATATGTTAGTACAATGCCCACTATTTGCCTCTTTGTAGCATTTATTGCACAATGCTCCAAATGTCTGTTACCAGAGACTCATCCCATTGAGAGCACACACAGTTCTCTCTTTTTAACCCAGCACCTAGCACATGACCCCCTCCCATGAGAGGGGGCTCTTAAACGTTTGGACAGTAAATTAATCAAATAAAAGTTTAAAAAATACACTTACTCAATTTTATTCTCCTGGTTACCAAGCATCCTTCTTTGGACATCTGGAACAGAGTTTTTCAAAGGCAGGAATCAGTCTATCAAATGAGGCTTATTTTATGGGTCAGCTCCAAATTTCCAGTAAAAAAAAAAAAAAAATTGCCATCTATGAAGTTTAGTCAAGGAGCTACTCTGGCTCATCACTAAAGATCTTCTCTGTAGATGCTGATGGAGGTACTGCAGGGAGGGGACTGCTGACTGATCTGAGCCCCCTCTCCAACTTTCCCTGGGCCCTCTCCTTCCCATTTCCATGGAGAAAACCCAGGAGCAGAAGTAGGAGAGGAATCTATGTCCCTCTCCCTCCCCAGGAAGCTTCCAAGCTATATGGATGTCTTCTGCCATTGGTTTCTGTGTTCCAGACTTCTAAGCTAGATGAGAAGACAGGATGCCATGTGAAGAATCCCTCCTGTTCCCCACCCCAGGCCAGTGTGGCCCAGACTCCACCCTCTCACTTTTCCTTCCCTGAGGTAAAGGAGAATCCAGGCTCGGGGATTTGGTCCAAGATGGTGGAGGAGGAGGAGACCTAAATTTCATCTTGTCCCAGAAATTCAGCTAGCTAGTTATCAAACCATTCTGAACACCTACGACCTCAAGAGGAGATGGAAGAAAAGAATAGCTGCAACTCCACAAATAGAAAAGCGACCACTTTCTGGAAGGTAGGACATGTGGAGAAGTGAATCCTAGGCGATATTTGGGAAGATAGACGGCCGGGGTGGGGGAGGGGGGAAGCCTCAATCAGCTGCTACCAGCAAGTGATAGAGCCACGAAGCACAAAATCAGAACTTTTAGAAGTCTGCTCTGCTGAGGGACGTCGCTCCAGTGGCTAAGCGGGGGGTGGAACCCTTGCGGGGACAGTGTGGTCTCGGGACCCTCGGGGTCACAGGAAGACTGGGGGTGCATGAGTGCGGCAGAGCTCCCAGGTATCGGAGCGGGAAAGCCGGCTGCAGAGATGGAGCCGAGGCGCGGGCTCTCAGCTCGGGGTTGCCATAAACCGTGATCCGCAGCACAGTCAGGCCACTGCTCCTCCAGCAGGGACCCAACAAGCGGCAGATCCGGGGAGACTCACCTTCCTCCCCCGGAAGGAGCGGCGCGGGAGCTCACCGCAGGGATCTGCTGGGTTTGGAGACTCCACACGGGGTCAGGTGCCAGAGATAGAAACGCTGGGTCACAGGCCGGGTGAGCACGGAGTGCGGCCAGAGACTGGGGAGACAGGAGTGACTGAAGGCTTTTCTCTGGGGTTGCACTGAGGAGTGGGGCCCCGAGTTCTCGGCTCCTCCGGGGCGGAGATTGGGAGGCCGCCATTTTCACTCTTGGCCTCCAAAGCTGTATGGAAAGCTTGCAGGGAACAAAAGCTCTGGAGAGCAAACCCGAGCAGATAACTTAGCCCCGACCGGCAAGGGCGGGGCAATTCCGCCTCCGGCAAAGACAGTTGAAAACCATGGCAACAGGCCCCTCCCCCAGAAGATCAGGAGAACAGCCAGCCAAGATCAAGTTTACAGATCAATGAGAAGGGCAGAACTCCAGCACTAGGAGAATACAGCACATAGAATTCATGGCTTTTTTCCCCATGATTCTTTAGTCTTTCAAAGTTAATTTTTTTAATTTTCTTTTTTTTCTAGTTTTTCTTTTTGAATTTTTCTTCTTTCCTTATTCAACCAACTTATCAATTCCTTTTTTAAAATCTTTTTTAATTTTCATTTTTACAGTCATATTCTACCCCTTTAATGTATTTAACCTTATTTGTGTGTGTGCGTATAAATATATATATATAAATTTTTTAATAAATATATATATATATATAAATTTTTCTTTCTTTAAAGTTTTGGGATGCAGTTTCTTGTAACACACCAAAATATACCCTAAATCTAGTGTATGGCTTTGTTCTATTCCCCGCCTGATCATATCCTCTCCTTTTTTTTTTTTTTAATTTTTTTTCTTTCTTTTTTCAACCAACTTCTTATCAATTCCTTTTTATTTATTTATTTTTTAAAGATTTTATTTATTTATTTGACAGAGAGAGACACAGCAAGAGAGGGAACACAAGCAGGGGGAGTAGGAGAGGGAGAAGCAGGCATCCTGAGGAGCAGGGAGCCCAATGTGGGGCTCCATCCCAGGACTCTGGGATCATGACCTGAGCCGAAGGCAGACCCTTAACCGACTGAGCCACCCAGGCGCCCCTTATTAATTCCTCTTTAAAAATATTTTTTAATTTTCATTGTTACAGTCATATTCCATCCTTCATTGTAATTACCCTTATATTTGTATATATATATATATAAGTTTTTTGTTCTTTAAAATTTGGGAAGCAGTTTCTTCTAATAGACCAAAATACACCCAAAATCTAGTGTGTGGCTCTGTTCTATTCACCAGCCTAATCATATTCTTTTTTTTTTTTTCTGCCCCCGCTCCCCCTCCCCCCCAGTTTCGGGTCTCTTCTGATTTGTTTAGTGTATATTTTTCTGGGGTCGTTGTTACCCTTTTAGTATTTTGTTCTCTTGTTCATCTATTCTTCTCTGGACAAAATGACAAAATGGAAAAACTCACCTCAGAAAAAAAGAACAAGAGGCAGTATCAACTGCCAGGGACCTAATCAATAGGGACATTAGTAAGATGTCAGAACTAGAGTTCAGAATGACGATTATAAAGATACTAGCTGGGCTTGATGAAAGCATGGAAGATACTAGAGAATCCCTTTCTGGAGAAATAAAAGAACTAAAATCTAACCAAGTCAAAATTAAAAAGGCTATTAATGAGGTGCAATCAAAAATGGAGGCTCTAACTGCTCGGATAAATGCGGCAGAAGAGAGAATTAGTGATACAGTAGACCAAATGATGGAGAATAAAGAAGCTGAGAAAAAGAGATAAACAATTACTGCATCACAAGGGCAGGATTCGAGAGATAAGTGATACCATAAGACAAAACAACAGTAGAATAATTGGGATCCCAGAAGAAGAAGAAAGAAAGAGAGGGGCAGAAGGTATATTGGAGCAAATTATAGCACAGAACTTCCCTAATTTGGGGAAAGAAACAGGCATCAAAATCCAGGAGGCAGAGAGAACCCCCCTCAAAATCAATAAAAATAGGTCAACACCCCGACATCTAATAGTAAACCTTACAAGTCTCAGAGACAAAGAGAAAATCCTGAAAGCAACTCAGGACAAGAGGTCTGTAACCTACAATGGTAGAACCATTAGACTGACAGCAGACCTAGCCACAGAGACCTGGCAGGCCAGAAAGGTCTAGTATGATATATTCAGAGCACTTAATGAGAAAAATATGCAACCAAGAATTCTATATCCAGCTAGGCTGTCATTGGAAATAGAAGGAGAGATAAAAAGCTTCCAGGACAAACAAAAACTAAAGGAATTTGCAAACACAAAACCAGCCCTACAAGAAATCTTGAAAGGGGTCCTCTAAGCAAAGAGAGAGCCTAAAAGCAACATAGACCAGAAAGGAACACAGACAATACACAGCAACAGTCACCTTACAGGCAATACAAGGGCACTAAATTCCTATCTTTCAATAGTTACCCTGAATGTAAATGGGCTAAGTGCCCCAATCAAAAGACACAGGGTATCAGATTGGATAAAAAAACAAGACCCGTCGATATGCTGTCTGCAAGAGACTCATTTTAGACCCAAAGACACCTCCAGATTGAAAGTGAGGGGGTGAAAACCATTTACCATGCTAATGGACACCAAAAGAAAGCTGGGGTGGCAATCCTTCTATCAGACAAATTAGATTTTAAACCAAATACTATAATAAGAGATGAGGAAGGACACTATATCCTACTTAAAGGGTCTACCCAACAAGAAGATCTAACAATTATTTATGCCCCTAACATGGGAGCAGCCAATTATATAAGCCAATTAATAACAAAATCAAAGAAACATTGATACAATAATAGTAGGGGACTTTAACACCCCCCTCACTGAAATGGACAGATCATCTAAGAAAAGATCAACAAGGAAATAGGGCTTTAAATGACACACTGGACCAGATTGACTTCATAGATATATTTAGAACATTCCATCCCAAAGAATGTGTTTTATTCTCTAGTGCACATGGGACATTCTCCAGAATAGATCACATCCTGGGTCACAAATCAGGTCTCAACTGGTACCAAAATATTTTCAGACCACAGTGCTTTGAAACTAGAACTCAATCACAAGAGGAAAGTTGGAAAGAATGTGAATACATGGAGGCTAAAGAGCATCCTACTAAAGAACGAATGGGTCAACCAGGAAATTAAAGAAGAATTAAAAAATTCATGGAAACAAATGAAAATGAAAACACAACTATTCAAAATCTTTGGGATGCAGTAAAGCAGTCCTAAGAGGAAAGTATATAGCAATACAAGCCTTTCTCAAGAAACAAGAAAGGTCTCAAGTACACAACCTAACCCTACACCTAAAGGAGCTGGAGAAAGAACAGCAAATAAAACCTAAACCCAGAAGGAGAAGAGAAATAATAAAGATCAGAGCAGAAATCAATGAAATAGAAACCAAAAGAACAGTAGAACAGATCAACGAAACTAGGAGCTTGTTCTTTGAAAGAATTAACAAGATTGATAAACCCCTGGCCAGACTTATCAAAAAGAAAAGAGAAAGGACCCAAATCAACAAAATCATGAATGAAAGAGGAGAGATCACAACCAACACCAAAGAAATACAAACAATTATAAGAACATATTATGAGCAACTATATGCCAACAAATTAGACACTCTGGAAGAAATGGATGCATTCCTAGAGACATACGAACTACCAAAACTGAACCAGGAAGAAATAGACAACCTGAACAGACCCAGAACCACTAAGGAAATTGAAGCAGTAATCAAAAATCTCCCAAAAAACAAGAGCCCAGGGCCAGATGGCTTCCCAGGGGAATTCTTCCAAACATTTAAAGAAGAATTAATACCTATTCTTCTGAAACTGTTCCAAAAAATAGAAATGGAAGGAAAACTTCCAAACTCATTTTTTGAGGCCACCATTACCTTGATCCCCAAACCAGACAAAGACCCCATCAAAAAGGAGAATTACAGGCCAATATCCCTGATGAACACAGATGCAAAAATTCTCACGAAAATACTAGCCAATAGGATCCAACAGTACATTAAAAGGATTATTCACCACAACCAAGTGGGGATTTATTCCTGGGCTGCAACGTTGGTTCAACATCTGCAAATCAATTAATGTGATACAATACATTAATAAAAGAAAGAACAAGAACCATATGATCCTCTCAATAGATGCAGAAAAAGCATTTGACAAAGTACAGCATCCTTTCTTGATTAAAACTCTTCACACTGTAGGGATAGAGGGTACATACCTCAATATCATAAAAGCCATCTATGAAAAATCCACAGTGAATATCATTCTCAATGGGCAAAAACTGAGAGCTTTCCCCCTAAGGTCAGGAGCACAGCAGGGATGTCCACTATCACCACTGCTAATCAACATAGTAGTAGAAGTCCTAGCCACAGCAATCAGACAACAAAAAGAAAAGACATCCGAATCAACACAGTAGTCAAACGCTCACTCTTTGCAGATGATATGATACTTTATGTGGAAAACCCAAAAGACTCCACCCCAAAACTGCTAGAACTCACACAGGAATTCAGTAAAGTGGCAGGATATAAAATGAATGCACAGATATCAGTTGTATTTCTATACATCAACAACAAGACAGACGAAAGAGAAATTAAGGAGTCGATCCCATTTACAATTGCACCCAAAACCATAAGATACCTAGGAATAAATCTAACCAAAGAGGCAAAGAATCTGTACTCAGAAAACTACAGAATACTCATGAAAGAAATGGAGGAAGACACAAAGAAATGGAAAAACGTTCCACGGTCATGGAATGGAAGAACAAATATTATTAAAATGTCTATGTTACCTAGAGCAATCTACACAGTTCATGCAATCCCTATCAAAATACCATCAACTTTTTTCAAAGAAATGGAACAAATAATCCTAAAATTTGTATGGAACCAGAAAAGACCCTGAATAGCCAGAGGAATGTTCAAAAAGAAACACAAAGCTGGTGGTATCACAGTTCCGGACTTCCAGCTCTATTACAAAGCTGTCATCATCAAGACAGTATGGTACTGGCACAAAAACAGACACATAGATCAATGGAACAGAATAGAGAGCCCAGAAATGGACCCTCAACTCTATGGTCAACTAATCTTCGGCAAAGCAGGAAAGAATGTCCAGTGGAAAAAAGACAGTCTCTTCAACAAATGGTGTTGGCAAAATCGGCAGCCACATGCAGAGGAATGAAACTGGACCATTTCCTTACAGCACACACAAAAATAGACTCAAAATGGATGAAAGACCTAAATGTGAGACAGGAATCCATCAAAATCCTTGAGGAGAACACAGGCAGCAACCTCTTCAAACTCAGCCGCAGCAACTTCTTCCTAGACACATCACCAAAGGCAAGGGAAGCAAGGCAAAAATGAACTGTTGGGGGACTTCATCAAGATAAAAAGCTTCTGCACAGCAAAGGAAACAGTCAACAAAACCAAAAGACAACCGACAGAATGGGAGAAGATATTTGCAAATGACATATCAGATAAAGGGCTAGTATCCAAAATCTATAAAGAACTTATCAAACTCAACACCCAAAGAACAAAGAATCCAATCAAGAAATGGGCAGAAGACATGAACAGACATTTTTCCAAAGAAGACATCCAAATGGCCAACAGACACATGAAAAAGTGCTCAACATCACTTGGCATCAGGGTAATACAAATCAAAACAGCAATGAGATACCACCTTATACCAGTCAGAATGGCTATAATTAACAAGTCAGGACATGACAGATGTTGACAAGGATGCAGAGAAAGGGAACCCTCCTACACTCTTGGTGGGAATGCAAGCTGGTGCATCCACACTGGAGAACAGTATGGAAGTTCCCCAAAAAGTTGAAAATAGAGCTACCCTACGACCCAGCAATTGCATTACTGGGTATCTACCCCAGAGATACAAATGTAGTGATCTGAAGGGTCACGTGCACCCCAATGTTTATAGCAGCAATGTCCATAATAGCCAAACTATGGAAAGAGCCTAGATGTCCATCAACTGTTGAATGGATAAAGAAGATGTGGTATATAGATATAATGGAATATTATGCAGCCATCAAAAAATGAAATCTTGCCATTTGCAACTATATGGTTGGAACTAGAGGGTATTATGCTAAGCGAAATAAGTCAATCAGAGAAAGATAATTACCATATGATCTCACTGATCTGTGGAATTTGAGAAACAAGGCAGAGGATCATGGGGGAAGAGAGGAAAAAATGAAACAGGATGAAACCAGAGAGGGAGACAAACTGTAAGAGACTCTTAATCTCAGGAAGCAAACTGAGGTTTGCTGGAGCGGAGGTGGGTGGGAGGGATGGTGTGGCTGTGTGATGGACATTGGGGAGGGTATGTGCTATCATGAACTCTGTGAATTGTGTAAAACTGATGAATCACAGACCTGTACCCCTGAAATAAATAATACGTTATATGTTAATAAAAAAAAGAGAGAGAATCCATGTTCCTCCAGGCCACTCTCATCATTCGCATTCAGTGCCCACCTCAGCTACATGACACTGAGCTCTAGCTGAGACTGACACCATCGAATGGAGAGAATCCTGCTCTGGTGGAACCTTCTGGTTTTCCTGAGACCTATGTGTTGGTGCTTAGAGACATTTGTATGGATGACAATGATCTTTTGATAAATTCTCACACCTTGTTGATTACTTCTCAAAGGACCCTTAAACAGAACTCCATTTTGCTTCAGACACTATTGGCTTTTTGGACATCATGAAAACATCTGGGAAACTTTAATTTATTTTACAAGGCCATCCCTGTCCTGGGAGGTTTTCATGTTGAATTCTATTAACAGCTTCTGTCTTTTGTTAAGATGCATATATTAACAATTAAAAGCCATTTAAAATAATTGATTCAATTCACTAAAGCCAACAAATTAATTAACTGATGCATAATTAATCAGAGCGGCAAGGCGTTCCTTCTTAAGGGACCAGATAGGAAAACCATGATTTGTATGTTCATGAACAGAGTAGATACAGTCAACTGTGCTCTTGAACCAGATCCTGATATGACCAGGGTCATCATTTAAGAGCTGAAGGCTGTTCAGCCCACAGAAGATGCACGTGGCTTCCACTGTTCTGCTCACATGAAGTGATAGTCTATACTTGGGCTGGGTCTTATGATAGACACAGCACGATTAGACATCAGATCGGGGCATGGTAGAGGGTGGTTCTTGGGAAGCATCTTGGTCCATTGCTCACCACATACCAATATAGTCATCTACAGTGTGAGGAAGGTGTCTGTCTGCAAACTGTTTCTGGTCCATGAGGAGATGAGTCCAGAAATTGAGAGTAAGCATTTAGAAACATTCATAGGAATTTCAAAGAGTAACTTTATGTCCGCTCAATCTAATATTTTAAATTTGGAGCTTATATTTTTACGTCCTTTCTCATTTAATTGTTCTAGTAATTCATTTTTATTATATTTAAAATAAGTATCAGTATGCAATAGATTATAAATTGTAAAAAGCAAAACCAAACCTAACTGTGGTCCTTTCCACATGTATTTCCAGAAGCACTGCCTTGGATCATTCCAGAAATTCTTAAGCCCAAATCTTGCCAAATACTGTCTGGCCTGAACATGTTTTCAGGGAGATAAGATGAGCTCTAATATCCCTTTGCAACTGAGTTGGAAAACAGGATTTGAGTGCCTTGCGTTTGTCTCTAGAGGTACCCCTGTGCTCTGCAGAGTCAGTGCTATCTGGAGAGCAAGGTGAACAAAGACGTATCAAAGCCATGTATGCTGTAATAATATAGCTGCACTGACACTTACTTTAAGCATGTGCCTATTGAGAGGGTCATGAGTTAACTGTGAAAAATAATATTGTACAATCACCAGCCACAGCTGGGCATTAGCATATACCACAATGAATTAATGGCCCCAACTCCCATAACAAAAGTGGCAGGGACGGCAGACCTCTATCTCTGCATTACTTTTAGCTAGTAAACAACAAAAAAGAAACCTAAGAGGCATCCTCTGGGATAGTGGGATGTTGATGAACAGGTTAGATAGAAGGGAGGAAGAGAGGTAGTTAACCTTATGCAGACTTTACTAATAAAAATAGAGCAAGTACCACCACTTACTTGAAATGCAATGGAGACTGGCTGAACCTGACTCAGTTGTCCTTGGGTTGTAGAAATTAGAACACCTTCTAGCAAGTACACCTGAAGCCTTTTTTGTGCTAACGTGGCTATAAAAGCTTTTGTAGTTTCTTGGATGGGATTCCAGGTGGGCCTGTCTTGGCGATTTATAGGTTACTGTATATATGCACATGTAGACCACGTGGGATGATTCTTCACAAATGCATGCATCACTTTCCATTCCTTGAACCCCTACCACGTACAGGAGCCCTGACTTGGGAATGAAGAGGCCTTGAGGTTCAGTTTTTATGCATGAGTGGTCTTTGAATTATGATCTCAAGATTTTGAAAAGTGAAATTGCTATTCTGAAAAAGTTGCTTATTGCAAAACAGCTACCATTACCTTATTAGAATAAAAGAGAAAATTCCTCACCTGAGATTGTACATGAGATCCATTTAATCATATAAATGGGGACAAATCTAATGTATCAAACCAGGAATAGTATACTTCCAAAAACTAATGAGCCACTGAGTTATGAGTTACCTGATACTTTCGGCATCACCCAAATAGCCGTGGACAATATCAGTAGTAGAGAAAATCAGATAGATCTGGGTTAAAATCCTAACTTCTCTACTTTCTAGCTATATAATCTTGGACACTTTACTTGACCTCTCTGAGCTTTGGGTTCCAGACCCACAGAATGGAGATATTAGCACCTACCCTGAAAGGCTAATTCCTATAGAACACTTCTTAGACACTAGTCCCTGTGCTAAGTATTTACACATATTTTTTCACTTACTCTCACAGCAAATATTTAAAGTTACAGACTATGATAACTTGATACCCGAGTACAAACACTCAACCACTATAGACTTAGAGACAAGGTATGTAACAGACTGAGGAGAGTGCCTGGCACATATTAGGTACTTAAGAGATGGACTCATTAGCCTATTATGATTGCTGCCACTGCTTGGGGAGACAAAAGCAACATGGGGAGTGAAAATGAACACTTGCTTTTGCTCTGCATTCTCCACTGTGCTGAAAGGATCCAAGCTGCCCTACTCTAGAAGGGCTGAGAGGCGGCCCAGGCTCCAGGTTTCTCGGGCCCCAGCCCTAGCCCTGAGTGCACAGTAAGGAAAGTGGGTCAACCTTCAGGGCAAGCCTTAGGCAGAGAATAATTTTAGGGATAAGTGGAGGGCTCCATGACCTCCCAAATATCTCCCCTAAGTCCTGAACATTGCCTAGAACTCATTTCAGGGGACTTACGCCAGGCATTCCACTGGGATAACAAGAAAGCTCAACTATGCATAATTCCCAGGAGAGGCTACACAAAAGTGTGAATAAATTTCAGGCAAACAGTATAAAACGATATTAGGTCTTAATAGCTGTGACAGAAGAGACTTTCAAATGTAGAAAAACAGTGGTCACCTGGAATAGGTTAGAAGAAGATGTTGAGAGAAAAGCAAGGCTGGCAACAAAGTGAGGAGTGTCTCAGTTTTACAACTGGGTCTTCCTGCTTATATTCAGCTATGTGCAGAGATGACACAGTATAAGCAAAAGGAAGAGGCTTCTGGAAGAAGTGTGCCTGCACCTCAGTGAGGGGACTGTGCTTGCCACAGGCCTGGGTGTGCATGGTCAGCAACTTCCCCTCCACCCCATCCTCTTCAGCTCCTCACTGCAAATGGTGTCATGGTTATTAAAATTAGGTTACCTGGGTTCATATCCCAACTCCTCTCTTAGCAGCTTCCTGACTTTGGGTATTTAATCTCTTCCAACAGGGAGCTCTCAGAGGTGTGTGAGGATGAAGTGAGCCACTGAGCTAAAGCACTCTGCTCTGTGCCCAGCCTAGGGCAAACAACACCCCGACTCATGTCTGTGACCCCAAGGAAGTGACCCGCCAGCCAGTTGGGCAGGTGCCAGGCGGCCCCCATCTTCTCAGACCAGCTGTGCTATTGGCAGCTCTGCATGGGAGACAGGTATTCATTGACAGAGGTGACACAGTTTACAAATGTTCTCTTTCTGCTTCGCATTGATACAAAGCAGTGACTCATCCCTTTTACCTGAATGCTGGTTTTGAAAGATACAAACCATCTAGGGCAGGAGATAGGGGTTCCAACTGTCACACATTCTCTGTGACCCTGGGGGCCTAACCTCCCCTCTTGGTGCCATCCGGTTTTCCTCTGAGGGAAAAGGGAGGGGCTAGATGAGAAAACCTTTCAGAGCTTCAGCAGTAATTCCCTGGATGTGGTCGGGGCTGCCAAGCAAAGCCGTATTATAGTTCCTGAGCCTCAGTTTGCCTAGCTGCAAATCAAACTGTCACTGCCTCAGGACAATTTACTTTATATAAATATCAATGAGCTTCATATTCCCTTTCTAGTTTTCTCAAAGCATTTCACATGCCATGCTCCCTTAGCCCCACCCTCCCAAGGTAAAAAAGGGATGAGACCTTTAACTAGTTTTTCTGGGCACTGCAGTCCGCTGGAACTATCCGATGACAAAACCAGTAAGGAAATTCAGTACATATACTTTTAGATGCAGGCAATAAAAAATATTCAAAAAGGCCCATGGAAGTATCACTAAGTCAGCAACTATCTGTTGAGCATCTACCAAGTGTGAAGTTCCTTGGATAAACTGAACTCACATCCTTGTTCTGAAGGAATTTACAATATATGATGGGGAGATAAATGCATGAAGAATCTAAATAAACATAATTCAGGTTTGGAAGGGAGGGGTGCCTGGGTGGCTCAGTCGGTGAAGCGTCTGCCTTCGGCTCAGGTCATGATCCCAGGGTCCTGGGATCGAGTCCCCACATCGGGATCCTTGCTCAGAGGGGAGCCTACTTCTCCCTCTCCCTCTGCCCGCCACTCCCCCTGCTTTGCTCTCTCTCTCTCTGACAAATAAATAAATAAAAATCTTAAAAAAAATAGTTTGGAAGGGTTAAGTGCCACAAAAAGAGGTATAAATTAAGTATCCTGTGAGTTCCAAGAAGAGAAAGTGGATAGGAAATCAGGTACCTTTACATGCTAAATGCTTGTAGGAACGCTTTGTGGAGGAGTTAGGGGAGATGAGTTCTGAGAGTGGGTAGGACGTGGATCCAGGAAGGGGAGGGAGAGGAACATTCCAGAGCAAAGGCATGGAGGGGGAAGGGGAAGTTCAGGATGGGTCTGTGGACAGTGGTGGTGCCATTTGATTGGCCTGGTTCTGAGCAATGAGGTTTTAAGTGTGGGCTGAGATCTCAGAAAGCCTTGAAGTCTAAGCGAAATAACCTGTACCCTGTTCTTGAAGATATTAGAAAACATTGAAAGTTTTGCAGCAGGGAAAGATACATAGGATAAATTGGAAGGGGATAGGCAGGGGAGAGGGAGCCCTCTGAGGAGAATAGTGTACTTATCCAAATTAGAGAGTGAGGTCATCTGCATTAGGCCCTAATAGTGAAGGGGAGAGAAGAGGTTTAAAGACAGAAGAACCACACAACTCTCCAGTTTCCCAGGGACTGCTGTGGCTTAAGCCTGTTGCTCTGGTGTAATAACAACTCTCTTCACAATGTACCAGTTTAGACAATAAATGGTGTGATTACCCTTGTTAAAGGTTATGTTGAGTGCCTAGAAGGGTAGACAGAGAAGAACAAAAAGATTTTGGAAAAAAATGAGTCTGGTTGTGGACATAAGTTTAAGGTAGTGTTAGGGCTTCTAAGTGGAAAAGATAGCAGTAATGATAATGGCCAACATGTCTTGAGTGCTTACTTCACACCAAGTATTAGCTCATGTATTCTTCACAATAAACCTATGAGGTAGGCAGTATTATTATCCTCATTTTATCTAGTGGAACTGGGCAGAGGGAATCATATGATTCAGTAAACAGCTGAAAATTCAGGCCTTGACCTCAAGAGAGAATTCAGAATATACAAAAGCATCTGGGAATTATCCACCAAGAAGAGGTGGTGGACACCAAGAGGTTCAGATGGGTTGCCAAAATAGAGAGTGAAGCAGGATCAGGAACAAAAGTGGAAATAGCAAGAGGAAGAGGAGATCGGGAAAACCAAAAGAGAGCATTCAGTTAGAGAAGTAGAGAAACCAAAATGACGGCATCATGAAAACTAGGGCAAGAGAAAAGAATGACCAGCTTAGGAGTGCAGAATGCTTTCAGGGGGACTGGCAAAGAATGTGGGATTGGCCACCTCTGACCCAACAGTATGCACATAAATTTCCCCATTGTCAAAAATATTTCACTTATACCACATTGTTTTGCAACTACATAAGGACAGATGCCAAACTCCTCCTGATGTTCTGGGAGGTGAGGAGACTGCTTCCTAGCCTCATGCTCTTGGGGGTGGGAGGTCCATTTGGAGGCCACTGTGGGCTCTGGAAGGTGGGATGGCTGAAACAAGGCGTGAGAAAGACCATGTGTGCTCACGAGTCATTTCCACCTGGAGCTATGATGAAACCAGCCTTTTTAAAAGAAAAGTGTTCAGACAAGTCCCTCAGAATCTAAGCGTTATGAAGAAGTAAATGAGAAAGAGCTGTAAGATTTATCTACCTTTGGCTATTGAAAGCAACTCTCTAACCTCCAAGGATAGACCTTCACCAATCCGTAAGCCTAACTAGGCCTGACTGTCACTGAACTGGACAGACAAGATATTTGTTGTGCGTGACAGGCGGGGTTGAAGTGAATTCTTCATGTGTCTCTTATATTGTGTGCCTACTGGTATTTTGAGCATTTGTTTTGTGTACTATTGAAAGTAGGATGCAATTAGCCACGAACTTGTTGGTTGCTTCATTGTTAGATATAAGAAGTTACCATACTGAAACTGCTAGCACATCAAACTCTGGATTAGGAAGAATTTATTTTCTCTCTCTTTCTGAATTTCTATCCTTCCTCCATCTGCACTACCTACCTCCCTGAGGATTTCAGTCATTTTATGATGAACCTATCTTTTGATTCGGAAGAGAAATTAAGGGCTTCCAAGCCTCAGCAGTATTGACATCTTGGGACAGATAATTCTTTGTCACAGAGGTCTTCCCTGGGCACTGACTCATGTTCAGCAGCCTCCCTGGTCTCTTCCCACTGAAAACCAGTAGGAAGCAATCCCTTTCCCCAGGTTGTGACAATCAAAAAATATCTCCAGACATCACCAGTTGTTGCCAGGAGCAAAGTCTCCCATGTTTGAGAACCACTGTGATAAGCTCATTCATACTAAGATATGAGTGACTAAATCTGTTCTTTCTTCAAAGAGTATTTCCACTTTGTGTTGAACAATGGAGAAGCAAAGCAGGCAGGTAGAGGGTTGATTTCTCTACTTTTTCGTAACCCAATTAAGCTTCCCAATGGCAGAAATACAATCCATGTAATGAAGAGATGTGGTCATCCTCAGGATTGGATTCAGTCAGTTCAGTTCAGGGTGACTCACTCAGTCTGGGAGCATTTGCACAGGACTATGAGGTCTGCTAGGAGCGAGCAGTGGTAGATACTGGGACTTGCCGTGTCACGCACGCATCCTCCCTGGTTCTCTGATGGGGTCACCTCTGCAGGCATCCACTGGAGTTCTACCATCCCCTAGAACAGTCTGTCTCCACCCTGCCTCTTTCTTGTCCCAACCCATAGGCCCCTGTAAGGACATAGGAAACTTGCAAAAGCTCTCCCTGGCTTTTCTGAGACTGAGACATCCTGTTTAGGCCTGAACCCACCTGGCCATGTTCCTGATCTCCTGCTGCCAATGCGTGTGCTGTGACTTCCCTTCATCACTGAGTCCTTGTGCCCAGGTAGGCTTCTACTCCTTTTCACCTCCCTCCATGGCTAGAGGGGGAAGCAGCCAGTGGTCGCCTCTCTTGCTTTCCTTCTTCCCAGACTTGAAGGAGAGACATGGAAAGAGAAGTCTCTTGAACTTAAAATCCAAGAATTTACTGCCTTTGTTTGATTCTGCAAGGCAACTTCCTCCTAAGACAGTGATGAATCATTGCTAGCTGCCTGGGCTAGAGGAAGGCCCTTGGGACTTAATAGAGAAATTGACTGGAAAGAGAACACATGGCTTAATATCTTCCCCTCCCCTCCTTTCTTGGCACTCCTCCATCTACAGGTACCACAGCTCTGAATGTACACATGAAGCAGCTTTTTCCAGTCACTTCCTTTGGAAACAAAATGACATTGCATAGGGCAATTTAATTTATCTAATTCCACCAGGCTCTCTGATGGGTAACTACGGGCCGGAGGTACAGAACCTTAAAAAACCCATTTCTCATCATCTGTCATCAAAACTACATTAAAAAATACACATTTTAAAGCAACATCTTCTCAACATCTCTATAGACCTAAGGAGTACAATGGGAAATCTGGAAAGGTGTCAATATGAAGACAAATATTGCTGAATGTGTGCAAATGACCTATAGAAAATAATAATACCCTTTATGCTGGGGATGCATAAGACACAGTGAAAAATAGCATCGCCTTCCCACATCTACGGTTAAGAATAAATAGCATCAAGCATTTGCCCAGCACGAAAGAGTATCATGTGGTCTTGTAATTACCAAGATAACAATCTCAACATATTCTTTCTTTAAGAATCACCCCCTATTCACTCTCAGGGATGCAATGGCTTCTGATTTCCCTGAGGGAAGAGAGGCAGAGGGAATGGAACTTGCACGCACCCCATTCCCCTGCACCTGCACCCAGGCTCCCTGTCTCCCTGCTGGCATTCCAGTCAAGGCCAACTACTCCACTTCTCACCACCCCCCATCCTCTCCCTTCTAAGAATTCCCTTGTGCAATTAATTACGATCCTCCGGGCTCTTTCCTGTCCTCTCAAAGCCTGCCTTTCCACTCTTTTTTCCTCATCAGGAAAGTAAATATACTTTCCCCCCTTTAATATCAAAGAAAAGTAACTCAAAAGCTCTCTCTGGACTGTGCTTTCCCTCCACCCCGCCCCCAATTTCTCTCCTTCCCATTACAGCAAACTCCACTGAGCTGTCCACGCTCACCTCCCCCATTCTTCCACTAACTCACTCCAGTCACTCCACCCATCTACAGAAACTGTTCCCATCAAAGGCGCCCATAACCCACAGTTGTGAACTTCAAAGTCAGTGCTCACTGTTCAAGGTTATGGCCCACTTTCCCTTCTTGACCCACTTGGAATCCACAGCTCTTCTTTTTCTCCCATTCCTTCTCAGTCTCCTTTGTAAATATTTCTTCTTCTCTTCTACCACTGCACGTTCCAGGGTCTTTGGATGCAACCCTTTGTCTATCCATACTCACTCCCTGGGAGCACCTAACCAGTTGCATGACTTTAAATGCATCTATATGCTGGTGACACCCCAAATTTATATCTCCAGCCTGGATCCCTCTCTGGGACCTCAGACTTACATGGACATCAACCTACTTGAAATCTCTACCTACAGACATCTAAAATGAATTGTGTCCAACACGCAGCTCCTGATCTGCCCCCACCCCGCAAGCCCCCTCTTTAAGCCTGCTTCTCCCAGTCCTCTTCACTACAGTAAATGGGAATTCTAGCCTTCTGGTTGATCAGATCAAAACCAAGGAGTAGTTCTTGACTCTTTCTTTCAGAGATCTGTGATGGACATGTGGTCCATCAGCAATTTCTGACAGTTTTCACCTTCAAAATATGTCCAGAATCTAAACACTTCTGTTTCTCCACTGCTGCCATCCTAATCAACCCACCATACTATTATTGATACTGTTCCACCAATATCCACTCAACACGTGGGTTCCTGTTCAAACCTGTGTTAGACCAGCGGTTCTCACACATTTGGTTGTAAAACACTTTATGTCCTTAGCAGTAATCAAGGACCACAAAAAGCTTTTGCTATGTGCATTATATCTATTGGTATTTATTGTTGTATAAATTAAAGCTGAAAGCTTAAAAAATAAATTAAATAATTAAATAATTAATTCCTTTAAAAATAATAATAAACCCATTGCATGTTAATGTAAGTAAAATAATTTTACGAAAAACAACTCTTTCCAAAGTGAGAAAAGTAACAGTGTACATTTGAAAAGTTTATTTTGCAAATCTCATTAATATCTATCTTAATAGAATATAGATATAAATGGATTCTCCTATCTGCTCCTATTTTCTTTTTTTTTTTTTTTTTTAAGATTTTATTTATTTATTTGACAGAGAGAGACAGCAAGAGAAGGAACACAAGCAGGGGGAGTAGGAGAGGGAGAAGCAGGCTTCCCGCTGAGCAGGGAGCCCGATGCGGGGCTCGATCCCAGGACTCTGGGATCATGACCTGAGCTGAAGGCAGATGCTTAATGACTGAGCCACCCAGGCGCGCCTCTGCTCCTATTTTCACTCTGTTATGTCATGTAGCCTCCAGAAAAGTCCACTGTATACTCATGAGAAGATCAGAAAGAAAAGGGCAAATTATTTCTTGCATTACTATGAAAATGTTTTGAATTCATGATGGTCCCTGGAAAGGTCTCAGAGACTCCCAGTAGCCCCCATACCAAACTTTGAAAAGTGCTGAGTGAGACCATATCATGCCTGTGCTTGGAACATGGCAGTGCCTTCCAGACACAGGGAGAACAATAGGCGGGCTGGAGGAAAAGCACAGTCCAGAGAGAGCTTTTGAGTTACTTTTCTTTGATATTAAAGGAGGGAAAGTATATCTACTTTCCTGATTAAAAGACCCACCCACCATTACCTGTCTGGCTTTAGCCCCCTCACTGTCTCTGTTCCTGCCATACAGGTTTCCTTTCCATTCCTGAAATATTCTGGGCATGGTCCTGCCTCAGAACCTTTGTACTTTCTGTTTGCTAATTCCAGAATATTCTTCCTCCTGATATTTTGGTGGCTTGCTCCTTCATCTCCTTTGGGATTTTACTCAAATGTCACCTTTTTGGTGAGGTCTTACCTGGCTACCTCTCTAAAATTGCAACACTGGAGTGCCTGGGTGGCTCAGTTGGTTAAGTGTCTGACTTTGGCTCAGGTCATGATCTCAGGGTCCTGGGATCGAGCCCCATGTCTTAGGGCTCTGTGCTCAGCAGGAAGTCTGCTTCTCCCTCTCCCCTTGCCCTTCCCCCTGCTTGTGCTCTCTGTCTCAAATAAATAAATAAAATCTTTTTAAAAAAATAAAATAAAATTGCAACACTGTCTCCTTTTACTTTCTCACTGCTCCTTTGTTACTCCCTATCTCCTCCCTTCCACTTTATTTTTTCCTTAGCATTCATCTCCATCTGACTTATTACTTATTTTACAATTGATTTTTATTTACTTTCCTCCACCCCTAAATACATTCTATGTGTTTTAAAACATCTATGATTTTAAAAACATCTAAATGAAGGATAAATTAAATAAAAGGTGTGACATCTTATCTCTGCCTCCCCACGAGAACACAGGCAGGGACTTTGGTTCTTCTGTTCATTGCTGTCTTCTTAGCAACTAGGACAGTTGCCTTCAGTTCACTCAGTGAATGAACTGAATACACAAACAAATGAATGAAGAACCCTGGGGAGTCTGGGTGGCTCAGTCAGTTGAGCGTCTGACTCTTGATTTCGGCTCAGGTCGTGATCTCAGAGTTGTGGGGCTGAGCCCCGTATTGGGCTCCATGCTCAGCAGGGAGTCTGTTTCTCTCTCTCTCCCCCTCCTTATGCCTCTCCACCCCTGCTTTCTCTCTCTCTCTCAAATAAATAAATAAATCTTAAAAAATAAATAAATGAAGAACCCTGTGATGCAGGCATTATTATGTCCATGTTCCAGTTGAGGAAGCAGAAACTTAGTGAGAGAAAGACTTTCTCTCAGTCTTGGAGTTAGTGAATAATGAGTCTTGAACACAAGTCTGCTGACTGAAGCCTGTGCTTTCAACCACACAACCCAAAATGCATACATAGGTGTGAATACTCTATTGCACAATCAAGCTCAGGCCAACTTGGAGATGGAGCATTTTCTGTTCTAGGTGTGCCTTCCTTACTGGACCACCCTGGGGGATGGCGGAATCCAGTGCCCTCATTCCACAGGTCAGGACACCAGGTCCAAAGATGTGACATGACTTGCCAAGAGTCACAGGCCCCGGAGCAGGAATTAAGACCTGTGTGGTGTTCCACTAGGGAAATGCAAGTCATGGGTGACTCAATTTAACCAACTACAGTTTGGTTAGACCATCTGTGTTTGGAGCAATTCATAGTGAACGTCCCTACTTGGCTTGGATTAACGATGTCACAGTCACACTGTCTGGCATGGCTTTGCTATACAGACACATAATATTTTCATGGCTTGGTGACAAGTCAGGACACATATTAGTGCTGCAGAGCCACCGTCTTCATGGTCAAAGCTCAGCTGCTGGGCTCAGGTGCCCAGAGTCTCTGCTTGACCTGCTTTACTAAGTGAAAATGATTGACACTGACCACACACTTTTGTGTCCATGCCAGGCACTGTGCTTGGTTTTTTTTACCCACATTCACAATCTCATTCACTTCCCAGTAATTCCCACTAGCTCACTTCTGAGCTAGTATTATTATAATTCCAACTCTTGGGCTCAGAAGGCTAAATAACTTGATTAAATTCAGAAAACCAGTGAGTGAGGAAGCCAAGAGCAGAAAGTACATGTTTCTGATTCCGCAGTTCATGCAGGTGCACAACACACCTGCTGCTTTAACTTCATAGGAAAAGCAAGGGGGGGCAGGCTCAGCTTTCCCCCATCCAGCACCCCTCAGAGAGGTGGGCAAGAGAGAGGAGAGGAAGGAAGGAGGTCTTATTTGGTAGTCTTTCCTTATACATCTCTTCAAAAGAACTAGAGTCAGATTTGTTTTAAGAACTCCAGGAAAAAAAGAGAAAGGTGTGTGTGTGTGTGTGTGTGTGTGTGTGTGTGTGTGTGTGTTGGGAGAAAGGAGATGAGTTGAACAAGATTGGCAAAGTGTTGATAATTTTGAAGCTAGGTAGTGTAGATATGGGGTTTCATTATACTATTCTCCTTATTTTGTGCATGTTTGAAATTTCCCATAACAAAAATGAATAAAAGATTCAGCTGAAAGAGTGCTCATCCTTTTATTGTTCATGATTGCAAAATATAGGAAACATTCTAAGTATCAAACAATGCAGGGTATGTTAAATAAATGATATTACATCCAATCTATACATTCACAATGATGTAAATATAATTCATTGATGTGGAAAATATCCACAGTGTGCTAAATAAGAAATAAAAATCAATTTCCAGAAAAAAGATGTATATTACAATTTCATTTTGACTTTTTAAGTGTGTATATTTTAATGCTTGTGTTTCTATCTACATTGGAAATACTCTTTGAAGACTTAACTTCATATATTTAAGTAATATATAAGCTTTCAAAATAAAGATGTATCATCGTTCTAACTGGTGGAAGGTGGTATCTCAATGTGGTTTTGTTTTGAATTTCCCTGATGGCTAATGATGATGAACATTTTTTCATGTGTCTGTTAGCCATTGTGTGGAAATTCCTCAAAAATTAAAAATAGAGCTACCCTATGACCCAGCAATTACACTACTGGGTATTTGCCCCAAAGACACAGATGTAGTGAAAAGAAGGGCCATATGCACCCCAATGTTCATAGCAGCAATGTCTGCAATAGCCAAACTATGGAAAGAGCCGAGATGCCCTTCAACAGATGAATGGATAAAGAAGATGTGGTCCATATATACAATGGAATATTACTCAGCCATCAGAAAGGATGAATACCCAACTTTTACATCCACATGGATGGGACTGGAGGAGATTATGCTAAGTGAAATAAGTCAAGCAGAGAAAGTCAATTATCATATGGTTTCACTTATTTGTGGAACATAAGGAATAGCATGGAGGACATTAGGAGAAGGAAGGGAAAAATGAAGGGGCTGGAAATCGGAGGGGGAGATGAACCATGAGAGACTATGAACTCCAAGAAACAAACTGAGGGTTTTAGAGGGGAGGGGGGTGGGGGGATGTGTTAGTCCGGTGATGGGTATTAAGGAGAGCACGTACTGCATGGAGCACTGGGTGTTATATGCAATGAATCATGGAACACTACATCAAAAACTAATGATGTATGGTGACTAACATAACATAATAAAATAAAATAAAATGAAAAAGATGTATCATCATTGCAATTAAAATTTTTACATTTTTAAAAGAAGATCATAAAACAACATGTATAATATGATCATATTTTTATTAAAAAAAAAAGGAAAAAGGAAGGACTCAGAACTAGAAACCAGATGTAGAATGAAGATTATATCTCAAGCTTACAGGACCAGAGCTGAACAGCTGGAGGGAATGTTTGGGAGGAAAACCTTGGAGCAGATACATTGCTGGTCACACAGACCACAACTCTCAAGACTGAGAAGGAGTCTTTAGTGCCCAAAGCAATACAGGGCTCAGCTAATATTTACTAAATTTGAAAGCTCCTCTCTGCTCTGCTCGGGGAAAGTGCATTCCTTGAACAGAGGGGTAGTATTGAGCACATTATTTCTTAGATTGGAAAGTTGTGATGAAAGAAAGTCTCCTTTGAAGAGAGAAAGGCAGCAATGAGCAGAACAGTGGAGGAAGTCACTCCGGAGAGAACCACAGACATCTGTCTAGTGACAGCTCTGCTGAGTGTCGTGGAACAAGGTACAGTACCTTCCAGGGGTGAGGATGTGGGCACTGCCAATGCACTTTTACTGGAAGGAAAAGCCAGAGGATAAAATAAACAAGTGCATTAGAATGCTTTGGGCACTCAAGGGGGTTGTAATTGTAGACATAATCGTGGTAGCAGATTCATGTTGTCCGGCTAACCGGAAAATCTGTAATTCAGACCATGAAGTAGGCAGCTGGGTTTGTTGCTTTAGGTAACATAAATCTGAGGTCAGAAATCTTAGCCTGGATGTGCGACAGTGCAAGGCTCTCATCCGTATCCTTTTGCCATCAAGTACAAAGATAAGCTAATATGTCAATGCAATACTAATGGGACTCCGTGGATTCTATTATTCAAGTGCTCCAATCAGTTATGGGTTTTAACTTAGTCTTCCCAACATAAATATCCTTTAATACCAATTAAGACCACTGTTCATCATCGTGATGGCTTTATCGTGGTATGTGGAGGTTTTTGCTGCTGAAATTTTAAGAGGGAGGGAGACAGGGCATTCGGGACCAAGTAGAATATTTGCCAGCCCTTTGACCTACACTGGCATCAGTGAATACAGATCATGTCCATGCAGTAGGTTTTCCATATTCAAGGCTCCTTGAGCTCAGGGGAAGAGAGGCATTCACTGGGACAAATATTTTCCGATAACCCATTTTGAATGAGAAACCCTGCTAGGCTCTGGACTTTTATTTGCTACACTGAATAAATAAATGAATTGAAAGCATATCATCTGCCAAGGTTCTCAAAGTTAAAATAACGTCAGTAAATGTCTAAATGCTAAAGAAATGCTGATCGGTATTAAACATTACAACCTGTGATTGAGGATTGAATTGCATTTAAAACAGAAAAAACAATTCTACAGTCATTTTCACATTGTTCCTACTGCCACATTCCTTTGCCTTCTCCCTCATAGAAACATGTACAGTGGGGGGGGGGGGGGGGCTTTTCTGTTCCTCTTTGTCGAGCAACGGCATAATCTTGCTATCCGAACACTCATCATAATCAATAAATATTATCTGAAGAATAAAATGTCCTTAAGCACTTTTAATTGCATTCAGTGATAAAAACTTCCCTAAAAATTTCCCCCAATATTTATTTATTTTTTTTTTTTTTAAAGATTTTATTTATTTGACAGAGTGAGAGACAGCGTGAGAGGGAACACAAACAAGGGGAGTGAGTGAGGGAGAAGCAGACTCCCTGCTGAGCAGGGAGCCCGATGCGGGGCTCAATCCCAGGACCCTGGGATCATGACCTGAGCCGAAGGCAGACGCTAAATGACTGAGCCACCCAGGCGCCCCTTCCCCCAATATTTCACGGGTGGTTTTTAATCTTTTAGGGGGTATGTTCTGTGCAATTTCAAAGGGTTCTCAGAATCCCTGATGCTCACACAGGGACCCCCGGTTAAAGTAAATATAACCAAGTATTGCAGGTCCATCCATCCCTCCACCTACCCACCCACCTGTTCATCTATGAGATTCATGTTTACCCACCTTAGGAAGAAAAAATTGCCAAGACTGGGAAGAACCATTGGCAAATCACAACTGACATATGTATTTAGGTATTTATAAATACTCATTCAGAAGTCATACAATTCAGATGCTGAATATAACAGATCCACACTTCCCAAACATTTGTGTTATACCCACCTCCATAATAAATTTTAAGCATCCTCAATAGATACACATATATCCGATATATTTACATGTACCATTATGCTAAACTACTATGAACAATATAAAATATACATGTTTAAAAGCTGACTTTAAATTAAATCTAGAATCCTGATCTTTTCTTCCCTCCCCCAGTGATCATGCCATCTATGTTAGGTGTACCCATGCCCCCATGGAGGCGGTGGGTTCGCTGTAAGTTTGTGTTGCCTGCTTGCAGGAGTGGCGGATCCCCGCTTCCATACTTGAGCAGCTAGAAGAAATAAACATGGGCAACTCCATTTCCTCATGGAATCTTATTGAGGAAATGATGCTTCCCTTGTCCTTTTGTATAAGCTGACAGTGTTTCTCTGAGACAAATGGGCATGTTCAAACTTTTTGTGTGTTCCTAAATTTAGTTTTACAGTACTGCAAGCATCACAAGCTATAGGACAGTATCCCCATATTCCTGGGGCTCTGGGGCTGATCTGGAGGCAGACACAAAGGCTGAGTGCTGTGTACCCTGAGGGCACATTTGTATGTGCTGCAGGCCTGCCACCTCTATCCTTCCCCTGGATCACTGGTAAGATCCAAGGCCACAGCCTTGATAGGCAGCCAATGAGCCTCTATGAACTGTAGCTTCTTGGTAAATTTCAGTTAAATCCCAAATTGAACTTCCACACCAGCACTCCTATGTCACATATCCACTGAGCTACGTTCCTACAATTCTTCTATCCATTCACCTATTTTCACCATGATGATCAACAGCACGCCTCTTTCCATAGTGGAGAGCAGCAACTCTATGCCACGATATCCATCAAAAATGAGAAACAGAGACCACCGGTGACTTTTATTAAAGCAGAGCAGTGCGGGAGCGCTTTGTAATCTCCAGGGAGAAAAGGATACTGTGACTCATTTTATCTCGCCTCACCTAGCACAGCACCTGGCATGTAATGGGATTTCCGCAAACACGGAATGAAGGCATACTAGACATTAGTAGGTCTCCAGGATGCAAATTAGTATAGAAGTGAAAAATTAGGTTGGGGACATCTAGAGATAGCGATAGAGCTTGGAATGCTATACAGCTGAATGAAGACCTGGAAATGATGGTAAATTTTTGAAGCAAAAGTGGGAAATGATCAAAGTTGTTTTTGAGAAAGAAAATAATAGTAATATCATCACCTACCTCTACTGGGCGTTAACTATGGCCCAAGCACTGCCTAATTGCTTCATCTTGAGTAGTTCAATCCATCTTCACAGCAACCTCGTTAACGTTCACTGTCGTTACTTTATAGATGGGGAACCTACACACAGAAAGGACCAGTAACTCAGACACCAATAAAGAGGACGGTGCTCTTCCGTACCAGCCTCCAGACCCTGCCGGTCACACCAACTTTCCTATCCGGGGCAGATGAAGTCAGGTAGGACTTACAGGTTGGGGAAAACACAAGCAAACAGATGAGGGAGAGCCATGGGCTCTTAAGCCACCCTAACGGTGGGGAACAGAGAATGCTTGCAGGGAGTGGTAAGAAAACCACAAAAGACACAAAGAATTCCTCCTTGTGCCCAAGTCCATTTTAGCTGTGTGCTTAAGCAGACTTTGTGCAGATTTTCCTGGATTCTCTGCACATTGTGGGGAAGTCAGGATGGCGCAGACACACAGTGGTTGCCCCTCCACTCGGCATGCGTGCCCAGGAAACCCGCAAACGTGGCGGGTTGCATTTCCTTGGAATGCTTCAGCCACAGGACAACAAGCGGGTCTTCTTCTGAAGGGTCTTTTGAATACAAATTGATTTGATTGTATCTAAATATGTTTTATCCAATCTGACCTTAGCAAAGCTCAATGGTAGAAATATTTGCAGGTGTTAAATGACAGAGTGAACAGTCTATTTAGAGAGCAAGCAAACCATTCCTTCTCTAGGGAAATTTGGTTCTCCTTCAGTTTTTCTGGAGTGGACCAACATGATTTTTGTAGCTGCTAATGGATTGATTTAGAGCCACCTTTGGATGCCAGTTTAAATACCAGTACTGAGGTTTTGTTTTTTGTGGTTTTTTTTGTTTTAGGTTTTTTTGTTTGTTTGTTGAGAAGATGAAAGTAACCTAAATCTGTTTGTTGCCTTTTCAAGGGCTCTTAGGTCTGAAACCCAGCTTTTTTCTATTTTACTGCCTCACTTTGTGTTCCCATCGTATGATACAGATGTGATCATTTCAGACGGCTTAGCCCCATCTTTCTTCCTCTGGTGAGAGTGCTCAGCATACAGAGGAATGATCAAGAGGGGCCTGCATCCCATTCATCGCCTTTTCAAGCCCAAAGAAGCCCTAACACACACTGCTTAGAGAAAAGCTTTGCAGGAACTTTTAAGGAACGCCGTGTATCTGGCCTCCTGTAATCCATGCCATCTGAGCTCCTGGGTGCTGGCAGAATTCTTCCTTCCTTTAGTTCCCTAAATTCCCTCCACCCCCTATACCTCTGTTCCTTTTATCCCCCAGTTTTCCAGGATGGTATAATTTTCCTGCAGAGCCGGTATGATTTGATGGGACAGAGGGAGGGGCTAAGAATTGACCCGGGAGAGTCAGAAGGCCATGGTGTTGAGAGCAGGGTTTGTGGGCAAACACTGGGTCCCAGTCCAGCTCTGACCCACATCAGAGTAGAGCCTTGGCAAGTACTTCATCTCTCTGAGCTTTAGCGTCTTCATCTGCAAAATGGACAAAATAATTACAGTTCTGTGTACTAGTTGGGTTCCCTTCTGTTGCAAGTGACATAGACTCTGCTCAGGTTGGCTTAAACAGAAGTGGGGGCATCAGCTCATATGCTGTAAGGCAAAGATGTAGCTGAAGACACATGAACCAGGGCTTGAATCTCTGGCCTTTCTGCTCCCCCTTCACGTCGTCTCATTCTCTCCCACTGGGCCTTGCACACTGGCAGGGCCAAGGCACGGAGAGCTCACATCCTATCGGCTCTGGGCCTGAGAGGCAGAACAGAGGGGTCCTGCCAGCACCATTCCCAAGTTCCCAGAGAGAGGTTCTCATCAGGCTGGCTTGACCCCCAAGCCTACCCCTGAACCAAGCTGGGGCATAATTTGATGATCCCAAACTCTGCCAGGGTGCCCCAATCAGGGTCAGGGGCTGCGGGAAGAAGGTGTGCTGGGCTGGCAGAGATGGTAGCCACCATATTACCTTACCAGTGAGGTAGAATGACATGTAGAGAAAGGACCCAGGCACGTTATCTGGAACAGTGTAATCAACCAGGGTAGGTCATGGTTGTTAAAGGGGCAGGTGCAGGCGGCGAGGCACCACTGCTGGGGAGCCCTGGGAGGCAGGGGCGAGGGTTTGCAGTTGGTGGGAGTAGGCCAGGAGGGTGTGGCCCTCAATGGCTTGGGCAGGCTATGGAGGTGTGATTGGGGCTTTACAGGACTGCCTGGAAATCCTACCGACCCACTGCCACACATGCACACTCACGTACACTCACATGCTGGCTCACACACGTTCACATACACGTGTACACGCAGGCACACACACTCGCACACCCATGCCCACACTCATACACTCACACCGGCACACACTCACGCGCCCTTCCCAGCATGCACTGCCCTGCACTGGGTTGCTGGGACAGGGGATGGTCCCCTGGGAGTTGATAGCCTCCTCTAGAGGCAGCGCCCTCTAAAGGGGGATCCAGGGGACTTTCCTGACCACATGATTTACACTAGTGGAGCCCAATTCAGGGAAATCAAGAGGAGGTGCTGGGGCACCCGGGGCTAGCAACGGCAGAGCAGAGTGCCAGCCTCAGGCCTGAAGCGCACGGGAGGGAGTGGGCCCCAGCCTGCAGAGAGACTGGTGGCTGCACGAGGGGGCTGGCTGATAGGAACTCGACCTTTGTTAAAAGAACCAAAGAGGGGTGCCTGGGTGGCTCAGTTGGTTGAGCATCAACCATTGATTTCGGCTGGGGTCCTGATCTCACATGTCATGGGGTTGAGCCCCATGTGGGCTGCGAGTTAGCTGGGAGTCTACTGGAGATTCTCTCCCTCTGCCCTTCCCCCCACTCACGCACTCTTTTTCTCTCAAATAAATAAATAAATCTTAAAAAAGAAAAAAAAACAACAACAACAAGGAAATCAAGCCCCCTTGATCTCACTTTCCTCTCACCCTCCAATCTCCTGCCACTGCCACCCACTGGCCCAAACGCGCAGCCCCCAGAGCTCAGAGCAGGTGGGGAAGGCAGAGGAGGGGCAAAAAGCCCCACCAAACACACAGGGAGTGCTTCAAGGAACAGAAGCATCTCCTGACAGTCCCCGAGATCAGATGGGCCTTCTGATGCCACTACAAGCTAGTTCTCAGGACCTCAGATACACAGCTAGCTCAGGAGACTGTTCACCCCCACCACCCTGGAACTGGGGTCAGGGGTCAGGGCTTGTCCTAATTCCACCCACCCAGGAGGCAGCCCGGGGGCCCTGGCAGTGGCCAAGGTTTAGAGGCTTGAGACCAACTGTGCTGGAATCCTCCTCTGCTGTGTGACTTTGGGTAAGCCAACTAACTTCAGGAGCTCATTTTCTTCTCCATGAAATGGGAATAATCCTACCTCCTGGGATTATTATAGGGGATTAGATAACAAGTACGGCTCCCAGGACAGTGCTGGTAGGTGTTCAATGTATAGTGATTATCATTAGATTTAAAGGGAAGAGTTGCTTGCCTAGTAAAAATATAACTGGGTACAAGGTCCAAGGGCATCTGGGTTCTAGGGTCCCAGATGGACCAGGTTTGGCCACTTGCCAGTAGTAAATTGGAGGCAGAGAGACCGGTAGTGGTGGAACAAGAAAGGAATTTATTTCAGTGAGGCCAGCATCAGGAAGACAGCAGACTAGTGTCCCAAAGGTCATCTCCAAACAGCTGAAAATACTTCCAGGTTTGTATAAGGAAAACATGGCACACAGGTGGGTGGGTGCACATGTCAGTGGTCAGTCATTGTTTGGGGTCAACCACACGGGGTCTTGCTGGCATCAGGGCAGTCCTTGTTGCTGGAGGGGTAGTTTTGTTCCCCTTCACGATGCTTTGCTGAAGGGTCTTTTGCCTGAGTAGGAAGATAGGCTGGGACAAGGAACTTAATCAGTTAGAAAGTAGAGTCAGGTCAAAATGGAGGTATAAGGCAACAACTGGGTCCTCTTTCAAACACATGTTGGACATTTTTATGACTTCAAGGATGCAGGGAAACCTTCCTCTGTGGCCTAATGCACGTCAGCTTGCACTTCCCATTTTGACTGGAGAGGCAGTACTTTATCAGAAGTGCCTGAAACTAACCAGACCAACAGCTCCTTGGTGAGTTACAGGTAGACACCAGCAGGAGTTGTCCCATAAAGGGAACTGTATCTACAGCAGACATCACAGGGAATACCTTTCCAAGCTGAGACTCCCTGAGCAGGAGTGAGTGGGCTTCTGCTGTGGAGGGTTGGAAAGGGGAGTTCTGTCATCATGGGTAAAGGCTGGGGTAAGGTCCTGCAAGCACCCTAAGAAAATATGCCTATCCAGGTGTCCTATGTTATGTAAATAAAGCTGGTGCTCTTCCTTGGGTGGAGATTTTAACACTATAATGAGGCAGAGGTAACTGTCAAGCAAGCCTCAGGGGCTCTGGGCCTGTTCCAGGAGCAGGGATAAACTGGATGGGGTCTTGGGCTTCTTATCTCAGGTAAGGAATGCAGGGCTTTGCTTGTTCATGGGCGGGAACCACATCAGTTGACCTTGAGGCCAGGCTTCTGAAGAACCAGCTAGTGGATTTGTTAGAGGGGTCTGAAAAGACACAGTAGTTGATTAGGGGGAAACAGTTCTCTGAAAAACAAACTTTAAACTTTCAGCTAGTTTTAACCTCATTAACCCTTTGGGGCACGGTTTTGAAACTATCCCGCTAACTTTATTTGCTCCTATTTCCACCAGGTGTACAAAATTCTTTGGTGCTTTTGTGTCCAGCATGCATAGAGTAATGTAAATATTTGTACCCCCACAGAGAATCACGTGATCATAGATTTGAGAGCCGAATGGAATGCTAGAGACTGTTTTATCAGTTTCCCAGTTTGCAAAGCCGAAACAGGCTGATAGAGGTTGAAGGCGGAGGTAGACAGTGCGGGGCGATACCTGTTCTCTCCTGCCCTCCAGGCTCACAGCCGCCCCTGCCAGACCTCTTCTTGGCCACAGCTCCTCTGGAATGTTCCCTCAGGGTACAGGGGCTCCACTCCTAACTAACCATCAGAATCACCTAGGAACCTTGACCTGTGAAGATTTGGATTCTCTAGATCCAGGGTCCAGCCTGGGAAGCTGGATTTCGGACGATGTTCCAGGTGTTTCTGATGCTCAACCAGGTATATAAACCACCATAGTATGCACATTTAGGACGTGGAAGGATGATGTCCACATAGGGTAATGGGATGGATACCCAGATCCTTACTGATTCAAAGCAGATTGGCTGGCTTCTCAGATGGCTATTATGTTTTAGCATCTTTTCCTGGTCCAAACTGAGGGCATTTTGGTACCTGCTTCATTTTCACATCACTTTCCGGCATTCTTTGGTTTGACTGTCAGCCTTTTCTAGGAGGATGTCCTGGGCCAGTTGTCTACCAAGAACAATTGTGGCTTCATGACTTTGGCATAAACTAGAGGTTGTTACTCTGCATTATGGCTTTAGGCTATTGCTACAGGTAAGCTGGTTTGCTGTCATTCTTTAACTCAGTACTTCTGCCCTCTTTGGAGAAGTTGCAAGATTTTCTCCTTTTCCAACTTGTGTTAAACCCACTTCTTTCTTGTACCTAACAGGGAAATAGCCTGCAGCATATCGACCCTAGCCCCCACCTCCTCCTGCCCTCCAGGCTGTTGTTCTTCTGTTCCATCCTGGGGAATGAGTGTTGAGTGTCCTTTTTTTTTTTTTTTTTAATGCAAATCAGATTCTACCACTCCCCTGCATAAGCCCTGGGATAGCTTCTCCTGCAATTTCCTAAAATATCTGCCCTCTAAATTCTCCTCCCCTCCCTGCCCCCTCAGCAGTTTGGATTTCTTCCCGCTTCTTGAACTTGCCAACTGTTCTTTTGCCTAGAGCATCAATTCTCCAACATTGGTTCTCCAGGGGATTATTCCAGACCATTCTTGGTAATTGTGTTCCCCTTGTCAGGGATTGGCTCAGATGGACAGGCCTAAACCAAATTGAACTAATGAGAAGGGAGGGGAATTCAGCAGAGGGGCATCTGGGAAGAAGGTCCTCGCTTCGAAGAGAGAGCCGGGAGAGAAGGTGGGTGTGGGTAAGGCTTCTGGCAGCCGTTTTTACAGTCCTATAGGATGGCAGGCTAGGGATTAAATCAGTGCTGAAAATGGCCAAGTGGAGAGAGAAAGGATCTCATCATATTGCTAAACTGCTGAATAACCAACCCCAGTGGTGGGCATTTCTTTAGACTGGCTGTTATGGGAGAGGATAAATTTCCTTATTACTGAGGGCAATTATTTTTCCGAGTAGAGATGTTTGCTTATAACTAAAATCATCCTAAATGTTCGATGCCATTCTCTCTGCCTTGGATCTTCCCATTGCCTGTATATTATCATGATTCTGATTCCCTTTTTCAGACAGACCATCCCCAACTGTCTTATTTAAAAACGGCAGCTCCTACTCCACACAGGAATTGCTGTGACTTCTCTTTATGCCCTTCATAAGGGACACCTATTACCATCTTAAAGAATGTTATTTGTTGTTTACTTAGTGTCTGTCTCCCCCACTAGAAGTAAACTCTGTAAGGGTAGACACTGTCTCCTGTTCACCACCATGCCGCACCCACTAGAACAGTGCTTGGCACACAGTACGTGCTCAGTAAATATCTGGTCGGTCTTTTCCAAACACTCTTCTGTGAGCAGAGCTTTCTGCCTGGTGCTCCCCGTGGGCCAGGACAAGAAGGAATACAGCAAGCATGGGAGGTGTTTCCTTCCTATTCTAGAGAGTATTCAGGAAGTTGATTGGATTTTTAATAAATATCTGTTGAAAAAATAAAAATCCAGAGCAGTGGGCTATAAAATGTCATCATTGTATATATTAATTAGTGTTTCTCAACCTTGAAATGCATGCTTCCTTTAATAAACATAGAAATCTCCCAGCAGGAGACGCGTCTCACACACACACACACACACACACGCAACATACACGCACTAGGGATGGGGGGGTCCTTCCTGGGAACCCCTGAACCTCAAGAAGAGTCACCTGAGATTCATTTTTAGTTGTTTGCATTACAAATCTAATAGAGATGCCCTTCTCTCTTTCCCTTTCCTGCTTCAGATAACGTAGTGTGGTTGAGAATCGCTGGTTTTCAAGCTAGCCAAGGTTTGGGGGCACATTAGGAACAAGTGTTCCTAGCTTTGCAGAGAACTTGGCCATTAAGTGCCAGAATGACAGTGACTGTGTATGGATCCCTTATGACAGGTCAGGCACTGTGCTTGGCTCTTTAGCTTCTTGATCTGATTTCATTCTCACACGCAATCAAATGAGGTAGGTAACAACAATATTCTAGATGCAGATATCAGGCTTAGACAGATGCTAACTAACTCAGCCAAAACCAGGCCTGCACCAGTCCTGAACCTGCCCTGTGAGCCATTTCTCTGTTGCTCAAGTGTCTTATCAGAGTGCAGGTGGCCTCTGTGTCCCCCGGCCAGAGCAGAAGCATTCTCTGGAGGGGAAGGAGTGACAAGTTGTCTGCTGTGTATCTCGCCCCTGATACGCAGCTCGTCTCGGAAGATGGCTGTAGGCGGCTGGCCTCACGACCTCGCAGTGGAAGGTCTCCAGGGAGCCATGCAACAGGCCCGCTTGGAGAGTGACAGCAGTGTAGTTGAGATAAGAAATAATGCAATTCTCCAGGCAGAGCTGCAGTCTTCCAGCCCATATAAATGATTCCTTTAGTAATTTTGCCAAGGATTATGTGTTATGTGTGCTTGGGGAACCAACACAGCCTGAGAATCCGTCAATATTTGTAGAGCAGGGTGCGTGCAATCAGTCAAGCATTCCAAAAAAAAAAAAAAAAGTAGTCAATGATTTTAACAGCAAGTCGTTTTGAGTATGAAAAGATTCAACTATAGTTTTCGCTCCAAGCCCCGCCACCTTCCAAGATTCACCCTGAGCAATTTCTTAGAGAATTAAAATGAAATGTTTCTGGAGTAACAAATCATCCAGTCTTATGGCTTGGAGCTTTATCACTTTCCAGCTAATGAGTCTGAAGAGAGATTTCAGAAGATTCTCGAGACTGCCATAGAGACCCTGCAGAAAGAACACAGGGAGCTGCTGTCAGAACATAATTGTTTGGGTTACAAGTTAGCCTCTTCGGACTGCCCTAGGAACAGCAAGGAGAAGGCTGACAGGGAGGGGGACATTTGGGGAAGGGGCAGTCCAGTCCAAGCAGGGCACGAGGGCTGAGGTCTCTAGGGCAGAGCTCAGTGAGGAGGGGCTGGCATTCACTAACCAGGGGCTAGCTGGTAACTCACTAATCTCTCCCTGGGTTATGCATCAAGATCTGGCTGGGTTTATGTAATGGCTGTCTTAGCATGGGGCCATTCATCATTTTGTGAAGAACCAAAAGTGGATATCTATCCTGGAAGTGGCATTTTCTTTGGAAAAGAGGGTATGATGATTTATTACCAGGTTACTGTATTTTGGAGCCTGTATTTTTGTATTTGCAGTCCTACAGGAAACATTACTGATAGAGCCTTACCAGTTTCTGGAAAGTGTCCATTAATGCCTTTGCTACCGGAATTATCTTTGAAGGGGAAAAAAGAGAAGTGTAAGTGAGGGCTAAGAACAGAGCCACATGACATCATCAGGGACCAAGATGAGGTTATTACAAACCTACCAAGTTTTGAAAGGAGGCACAAGAGGGCTTTGATCTTTGACTGAAAGTCTGAGGCATCCCTGAGAAGGTCACCCACTGTGAGCCCTGCTGGGAGTGGGTTCCGGCTTCCAAGGCTTCTCAGTGACCTGTGCCTCTTCTCCATCCTGGGTCTTGTCATACCTGTCACAACTCACATCAGAAATCAATACTCAGGTCCAAATTCCTATCCTCCCATGGGGCCCAGGCCTTCACGCCCTAAACATTCAATCTCCTGGGCACCATTGACCCTTCCTCCTGATTCCTTCCTTCTCCAGCTTGGACCCCATGGCTCTTTCATCAAGTCCCACCATCTGCTTTCCCTATTGGACCAGCTGAGATTGCCCTTAGTTGTATGTAATAGAATCTGACATCAGTGGCTTAATTAGAGGTTTCACTTTTTTCCTCCACAGAAGAAATCCACAGGGCTGATATGGATATGAACAGTGCTCCTGACAGGCTCTTTCCTCCTCCTCATTCAGTCATGGTGAACATGTGGCTTTTGTCCTCTTGCTTGTTACCTCATGGTCACAACATGGCTACTCTACTTCTAGCATGGTGTCTGCATCCCAGGGAGGAAAAGGGAGAGCCATAGGGCAAAGGGCAGGTGCAAGTTGGGTGTGCCCACAAACAAACAAAATTGTAAAAAGCCCTTTCTTAAAAGGACGACTCAGGGATTTCAGCCAATCTCACTGGCCAGTTACAGACCGCCCCCCCCCCCCCCCCCGCCCCCGGATACGAGGGAGGCTGATACATGTACGTGCTTTCACTAGTCACTTTGCCTCTCTAAACAGAGCAGGGCTCTCTAAGTAAGGAGAGTGAGGAGTGGATCTGGGCTGGTCAACCAGCTGTCTCTGCGCCCCTGCACCCTCAGACTACTCCAGAGGGGGGCCGCTGCACACACATGGTCTCCTGCTCAGCATCTCCCTCTCTGTCCTCAGAGGCTGTCCCATACCTCAGCACTCTCCTCAAGGCCTCCACTCAACCCCACCTCCCTTGTTGATGCTCTTCTGACAGGGAAATGCCAACCTTCAGGCAAGTCCCCACATGTGTAAATACACGGACAACTTTCTTTTATTAAAATCTCTGCATATGAGCTCTCCTCACCACCCCCTCCATCTGCACTTTTATATCCCACCTCCTTGTCCATGTGGTCCCACTAAGCTCTTCAATTTCTTCCTCTCTCCTGGCTGTCTTCCCATGACCTCTCAACATGATAGTATTTTCTGTATCTTGCAGTGAGGCCCACCTGAGTTAATATGTGTGAAGCACTTAGAATAGTGACTGACCATAGAAATAGCTCTACAAGGCTTAGCTGTTATGATTATTCTAAAAAAAAGAAACGAAGAAGCAAAATGATACAAATATCCTCCTTTGTTCTCTTTCTCTCTGTGTGTATATGTATGTGTATATATATATATGGAGATATATGTGAAAAAAATACACACACACACACACACACACACACTTGTGGAACCCAGGCACTTGAATATTCTAGAAATACCAGCTTCAGCATGTCCTAAACTGAGATCACCTTCCTCCTCGGGCTTGTTCACTGTCTCAGTAAATGGGACCAACACCCAGTTACTCAAACTGGAACCCAGAGGCCATCCTTAGTTCTCTGCTCCTACTTTGCCCCAAGCCTAGAAATCATGAAGTCAGTCAAGTAAACCTCCTAAATATTTTGGAGTTTGCTCCTTCCTCTTCATGCTATGTTCACAGCCTAGGTGAATCCAGCAGCAGCCTGGTTGATCTGCCTTGGCTTGGAGCATAGTCCCCTCGAAGCTCTCCTCCAAGCACCACCTGTGCACCACATAGAATTCAGGCCTGCTCATAGCACTCTGCATAGCAGTGCTGACGGCTCACAGGAGCAGGGCTAATGAACATTCCTCCTTGATGGCAGTTAAGCAAAATTTAAGTAAAAATTTTCTTTTTAAATGTGGACTTTTTTTAAATGCAAAAAATAGAAGTAGAATGCATTTCTCTCATGAAGTTATTTTTTTTTTTAAAAATAAGATTTTATTTATTTGAGAGAGAGAGAGAACATGAGCGGGGTTAGGGGCAGAGGGAGAGGGAGAAGCAGACTCCCTGCTGAGCAGAGAGCCCGACTCGGGGCTTGATCCCAGGACCCTGGGATCATGACCTGAGCTGAAGACAGACACTTAACTGACTGAGCCACCCAGGCACCCCACTCCCATGAGGTTCTAAAGGGCTGAATCTAGTTCTAGAATACAAGCCTGGTCTGTTTGGCATAAGTGATGGAGTGTTAGGCAGCAGTGCTGTGGCCACTACCCCCATCTCTGTCCTCTCCCACCACCTGCCACAGCTGGCTCTCCCTTCATCTGGATGGTCATAATAATAGGCATTCCTTCCCCTCTGGAAGAGCTACAGAGTTCAGAGCAGGAACTCAAGGTATTTCTAAGTCTTTGTTAAGTTAGAAATCATCCTTGTAGGGATGAGGAGAGAGCCTTGTCTTTAAGTGGGAACATTTTGTCAAAGAGCTTAAAGCTTTTTGATCCCAAGTCATTTTTTTTTTAAGTCTGCATTAGGTCAGAAAGGGGCTGGGATCATCATGCTATCTGACAGGAGAGGAAGCTGTAATACCAGATGGGAAGGTTAGTAGTAGCTTGCTCACAGTGGTGGATCAGACAGATTTGAGCCAGATTTGATCCCCACACAATGTTCTCTTCACAGCTTACACTTCTCAGGTAAAGTGCAGTTTGTCATAAATCTGCTCATCTGGACTGTTGCTTGGTGCTGGAGGGTGAAGGGCAGAGACTGGGGTAGTCATGCTATCAAATTAAGATTTTCAGGACTAATGTAAAGAAAATAAAAGGAGGGGTGAAGGTATAATATAAAAGTCAGCTTCTTCTAGCTCTCATGCACTGTCTGATGACTCCTTATCTTTCTGTTTGTGATCTTATTGCTTCCATCATTATATCTAATACAACATCTTTATGTTTGCCCAGAGAAAGCATACTCTGCTTTCAGGCAGAAATGGCATTTTGAGGCAAGGGGTGAAGATCAAACTCCTCTCAGGGGTCAGCCTAAGGCTGTGGGGCCCAGGTCTACATAGTGCTCCCTTGCTCCTAGGGAAGAGAAAATGGGCAAGTGTCAGGTTATAATGTACAGAGCCCAAGGACTGAGGAGTGGTCGGGCAACTGGGGATATATAGCTACTAAAAGGAATTATTATTCTGAAACTGCAGCTTTTGCTATTATGATCTAAAATCCTAAATTTTAAAAACCAGAGGTAAATAATCTGGATAGAAAGCCACTTGTATTTTGGTCATTGCCTGGATTCTCATTCTCATCTCCCCAAAGCTTTCCCACGGAAGCCTTCTGTTTCCAACCACACCAAACTACTCTTCATGGACCATACTCACTTATACTACTATCCCTATTTCCTGGAAAACTCTTCATTGCTTTCTCTACATGCTTGACTTCTACTTACATTGCAAGATTGTTTCCCAGGGCAGTAGAATAAGGACTTCTACAAATCCACTCCTCCCAAAGAGCATTGAGAACACTAGCAATAACTGCCAAACTCAGCTTTATCAGAATTCTGGAAATTAACTAGAGGCTTACAACAGCCTGAAGAGAGTTTATTCAAGAAAGTTAAATCTCAGTAAGAATACAAAGATCTATAGCATTTTCACTTGCCTTCATCCTATCCTCCTCTCACAACTATGAGAGCTGCACCTGAGCAGCCACTGGAGAAGGCAGATCAGATTTGGAGTTCCCTCAAAGCCCCATCCTTAGAGAATTGTTACTATTTGACCTATTTGGCCAGTCACTGGAAAACTCCATTCTCACTGCTTGACTTTATTTCACATGACTCAGAATTTCCTATGTATGAACAGCAATATCTTTAGGTAAATTGCTGAAAACAATTAACAGCAATTGTCTAACCTGGCAGCTTCCTGTAGCAGTGTTAGCAGTTGGGGCTAACAAGAAGCTGACAAAAAAAAAAAACTTAAAAAGAAGAACTGAGTATGGGAGATCTGTGGTGGGCTTTGAAAAGTTCCAGCAAATTCTGGGGAATATAAAAGACAATGCACATGTGCAGAGCTATGTGACTGCTCATAAAATGTAGAAAGTTTTAAACTCTCACCTCTGGCTCACCTTGAGGCTCCACACAATCAGGAAGTAAAGGCTAAGGCACAGTTGTAAACACTGGATTTTGAAGGAATGCCTCAACATGTACACAGAGTCCCTCAGTAAAAACTGAGGAAACATATTGGTTCAAGGTGTTCAAGAAAATCTCCATCCAGGGGGCACCTGGGAGGCTTAGTTGGTTGAACCTCCAATTCTTGATTTTGGCTCAGGTCATGATCTCATGAGTCATGAGATCGAGCCCTTGGGTTGGGCTCCACACTCAACAGGGAGTCTGCTTGGGATTCTCTCTCTCCCTCTCCCTCTTTCCCTCCCTCCACTCACACACACACTCTCACACACTCTCTCTCTCTAAAATAAGTCTTAAAAAAAAAAAAAAAAATCTCTATCCAATCATTAGCTAAACACTAAGCTAACCAGCAAAGAATTCAGTGGCCACACACAATAAGGAATACCAACATAATAGAATTAATCCAGGAAAGTCACTAGTCAAACAAATGGCAGCAGCAGCAGAAACAACAACACCTGGAAAAAGGAGAGGGATCTGATTTCCAGAGTTGCCACATCATACTATTTTAAATGTCTACTTTTCAACAACACAAATGAGACAAGCAGAAAAATAAAAAGGTATGGCCCTTATAAAGGAGAAAAAAGCAGCCAATACAAACTTTACCTGGGGAAATCCAGACAACAGGCTTACTAGAAAAATACTTCAAATCAGCTGTTATAAATAGTCTCAAAAAACTAAAGGAAATTATGTTTAAAGAATTAAAGAAATTTATGAAATTGATACCTCACCAAATACAGAATAACAATAAAGAGAAAAAATTATAAAAAAAACTAAATAGAAATTCTGGGGTTAGGGATGCCTGGGTGGCTCAGTCAGTTAAGTGTCTGCCTTTGGCTTTGGTCATGATCCCAGGGTCCTGGGATCGAGTCCTTGCTCAGTGGGGAGCCTGCTTCTCCCTCTGCCTGCCACTCCCCCTGCTTGTGTGTGCTCTCTCTCTCTCTCTCTCACACACACACACACACAAATCTAAAAAAAAAAGAAAAGAGAAGAAATTCCAGGGTTAAAAGGTAAAATAATTGAAATGAAAAACTCACTATTGCATTCAATAGTAGAGTTGAACTGGCAGGAGAAAGAATCAGTGAACTTGAAGACAGGTCAATTGAGATTATCCAATCTGAGAAACAGAAAGAAAAAAGAATGAAGACAAATGAACAGCCTCAGAGACCTGTCAGACACCATCAAGTGTACCAACATATGCATAATGGAAGTCCCAAAAGGATAGGAGAGAAAAGGGACAGAAAGAATATTTGAAGAAATAATGACTGAAAACATCCCAAATTTGATGAAAAACATCAAGCTACACATTCAAGAATTTTAATGAATTCTGAGTAGAAAAATACAAAGAGATCCACAACTGGTCATATCACAGTCAAACTGTCAAAACCCAGGCATGATATCAATATGCATATCAGCACTATTCACAGTAACCGAAAGGTGGAAACAACCCAAATGTTCATTGATGAATGAATGGATAAATAAGATGTATATATAAAAATGGAAAATTTTTTAGCTTTAAAAGGAATGAAATTCTGACACATGCTATGGCATGGGTAAGCCCTGAGAACATTATGCTAAGTGAAATAAGCCAGACAAAGAAATGACAAATACCACTTACACGAGGTACCTACAATAGTCAACTTTATAGAGACAGAAAGTAGAATGGAGGCTTCTAGGGGCTGGGGAGATGGGGAAGTTGGGAATTATTGTTTAATAGGTACAAAGTTTCAGTTCAGGAAAATGAAAAGTTCTGGAAATGTATGGTGGTGATGGTTGCACAATGTGAATGTACTTAACACCATAGAACTATACATTTAAACTGTATGTTATGTATATTGTACTACAGTTGTAAAAAAAAAAAAAAAGAATCTTGAATGCAGCAAGAAATGATTCATCACAAACAAGGGTTTTTTGAAAGTTTAAAAGCTGACTTCTCTTGAGAAACCATGGAGCCCAAAAGTCAGTGAGATGATATACTCAGGTATTGAAAAGAAAAAAAAAAATTCTTGTTAACCAAGAATTCTAGATCCAGTATAACTATCATTTAAAAAACAAGTGAGAAATTAAGACATTCCCAGAAAACAAAAACAGAACACTTGTCTCTAGTTGACCTGTTCTGCAAGAAATTCTAAAGGAATTCTTTAAGCTGAAATAAAAGAACACTAGAGAGAAAATCAAATCTATACAAAGAAACAAAAATCATTGGTAAACATAAAAATATAGTTAAATATAAAAGACAGTATAAATGTATTTTTGTTTGTAACTCTTTCTTCTCCTAGCTGATGTAAAAGAAAACTACTTAAAGCAATAATTATAAAATTGAATTGGTTTATAAGGTATAAAGATGTAATTTGATGACAATAATAATAAAAGTAGGAGGGAAAGGCATGGAGCTATATTGGAGCAAATTTTGTATACTATTGAAATTAAGTTGGTATTAGTCTGAGCTGTGCTGTCTTAAGATGTTAATTTAATCCTTAGTGCAACCACTAATAAAATAATTCAAAAGTAGATAGTAAAATAAACAGCAAGGGAATCAAAATGATATACTAGAAAATATCTATTTAACACAAAAGAAGGCAGTAATGGAAGATTAAAAAGACAAAAAATACACAGAAACCAAATAGTAAAATGACATATAATCTTATTTTATAATAATTACATTAAATGTAAATGGTAGAGACATTCCAATCAAATAGCAAAGATTGGCAAAATGGAAATTAAAAAACCTTATCCAACTATATGCCGTCTACAAGAGACATACTTTAAATAAAAATCACAAATGGTGATTTTTGGAAGTAAAAGGTTGGAAAAATATACCATCAGAGAGTACCCAAAAGAGAGCTGGAGTGGAGCTACTATCAGGCAAAGTAGACTTTAAGACAAAAATGGTGACATAGAGAAAAAGGAAGACACTTTATAATAAAAAAGTCAATTCATCAGGAAGGTAGAACAAGTATACCTAAATAAATAGAAAGACACCCTACATTTATGACTTGGAAGGCTTAATTTTGAGAAGATGGTAATACTCCCCCAATGTCCTAAGCTACAAGCCATTCCAATCAAAATTCCAACTGCCTTTCTGCAGAAATCAATAAGCTGATCCTAAAATTCATATGGAAGTGCAAGGAACCCAGAATTACCAAAACAGTCTCTCCAGGTCCTGCTTCCTGCCCTCCATGCAAACCTTCTTGCTCTGAGATTGTCTTGCTCCCCTTGGTCAGGGATCGCCATGCCACACACCCTTCAGCCTTCTGGGCATTCTGTCTCTGCTGATCTGTCACCTGGGGCCTCTGGTCTGGTTTCATGTCTGGCTGCTGCTTGTTGCACATCCTGTTTTTCTTGGAAGGAGTCACCCTTGCTTCCTCAGCCAGCCCAGACCCCCAAATCCCAAACCTGAGTCTAGGGGGGGCAGCAATGGGGTTGGAGGAGGCAAAAGATGCAGCTATAAGAATCCTAATGACTCACTTGGGGGACGGACCTCAGGGGGATAAGAATGTAAGAATGCTTGCCATGTACCTGGCATGATGTTAGGCTTGTTCTATGGATTTCTCATTCTTATAACAACCCTATAATGTGGGAGCGATTATATTACTGTTTCTTAAGATGAGAAAATCGAGTCTGAGAAAGGTTAAGTGACTAGTGACTCAACTAGTAGGTACAGAGCTGGGAGATACAGACCAAGGGCCACTCACGAAGGGAAGCATCTTCTCAGAGGCCGGCAACAGAGGGTCCCTGTCTTGACCTGAGAAGTGGAGGTGAGGGTGCCTGGGTGGCTCAGTCGTTAAGCGTCTGCCTTCGGCTCAGGTCATGATCCCAGGTTCCTGGGTTCGAGCCCCACATCGGGCTCCCTGCTCAGCAGGAAGCCTGCTTCTCCCTCTCCCACTCCCCCTGCTTGTGTTCCCTCTCTCGCTGTGTCTCTCTCTGTCAAATAAATAAATAAAATCTTTAAAAAAAAAAAAAAAGAAGTGGGGGTGTACGTGAAGGATGTATGTAAACAGGGATAGCACAACGCTTATTTCTGCATCTCCATTAGTTTGGATTTCGAGTCCCAGGCTTTCCAGCCTCAAGCTCCGGATTTGCCAGGGGCAGACAGAAAGCAGAATTGGAGTGGGTGTGGCACCAAAGGCGCATTTTGTTTCACTGTGATTAGCGCAGAAAAGAATAGCCTGTTTGAAAACTCAAAGTTCTTGCCCCTCCAGAAAGACTGAGCTTTGGAATTCAAAACAACAGGTTGAATTAAATGTCTTAGAGCCAAAATGGAGAAAATAATCAGCTTATAATACAATATATATCAAGGCACCTGCAATCTAAAAAGGAAGGGGAAAACCCCACAGATAGAATTGACCCTACATTATTCCCTGTGTGATTCTGATAGATGTGTATTGTCTGAAATGAATTATTTGGGGTATGTTTTGTCTTTTTGCCTTTTTTGTGGGGAGAGAGAGAGCGAGAGAGAGATGAACCATAGTCATATACGTGTCAAAGCTGCTTTGGGATGATGGGAGTCAGGGGCTCATTTTCCTTGTGCTCTTGTATTTATCTCCCCAAAGCCTACATGGGTGATGCAGCAGGGGCTGGGGGAGATCTGTAATGCTTAAGTGATTTCTTTATAATCTTTCCCAAAGCACGTATCACTGTTCATGATATCAAAGTAAAAGCATGTAATCCATTCTTTATTGATATTTATATTAAAGGCACCACAATTGGGGAACTAATGTGGAAGGGATACCTAACTTGATGATTAAATGATACAGATTTCACAGTGGAGAATTTATTTCTAGATTCTAATTAGGACCCAAATGAGCTGTGTGGATTCTTGTTAACTCACATGGATTATCTTGTACATTGTAATATTAATAAAACTCTATTTTCACATCATTTCCAAAGGAGTCAGGGAGCCCAGGCTGGCAAGCAGAGAGAATGGCTTTCTCCTGTGAGCCCCAGGGGCCTGAGGACAGACCTGAGCCTGGGGACACAGTTCAGGAATGGCAGGCACCAGAGATGCCCACAGGATGCTGGGACCAGGCATCATGGGGCAGCTGGACAGGCAAGCTGAAACTCCCTTCCAGCTCCATGATGGTTCTTGAGGACGTTGTTCTGTGACCCTCCTCCCAAGACCACTCCCTGCTCCATGAGACAGGGGAGAGACAGGACTTGCTCTTTCTGCCTACGGAGAGGATCCTCTTTTGGCACTGCACATATGCAATCATCAGAATTGCTATTTACTTAGGTAATCCTCTGCCCCGCCACAGAGTTTCTGGCTTACTGTTCACACACTTTTACTTAAGCCCTTACCATACATTTCCTGTGCCAAAACAAACCAGTGCCTCCGCTAACTGAGCGAGTAGATTTGACTAATTCACTGGAGTCATTAGCACTAAGCAGTCTCAGCTCCTCTCAGCAGGACATAAGTCTTCACTTCACCCAGGGAAAAAAGAAGAGAGAAGTACTTATTGTTGACTCGCTAGGCCCTGTGCCACTTGTACATATGTCTTCTCATTTAATTCTCCTGAAATCCCACCAGATGGGCATTGCTGCCCCCACTTAACAGATGAAGAAACTGAGCCCAGAGAGGTGAAGCAATGGGCCCATGATCCCACAGCTCTCATTCAGAGCTGATTCAGAGAACTGACATCCATTCCATATAGGCCTTCAGCAAGGTGATGTGGCTACCTGTAGCTGGCACCTCCTCCCATCTGTCCTGAGAAAAACAGCTCCCCAAGTCCTGAAGTGGGGACCACTCGTGCTGTGCTGGAGGAAAGCTCCAGCCCAAAGCACCAATCATGGGGCCCCAGGAACTGGGAAGCTGGCAAGGCCTGTAATGTGGACCTTCCCTGTCCCCCTGCCACACACCCTCTTCTCTTTGTCCACTGCATCCAGATGGGAATAAACAATTGAGAAAACAAATATGTTTCCTGAAGTTTCCTTCCTCTCTTGTCCCGGCCGACTGTGCATTGTTCTTCTCTGCGGAGGACAGGTTTCATATAAATAAGGGATTCAGTGTGACTCCTTTCACCAATGTTAAAATTCCATTTAAAAGTAAATTGACTTCCTGAAATGTATGTATTGGCAGCAGTGGCCACCACAGCTGGGATTACATTTTACATTTAACATAGTGCTGTTTGCCTTGACAGATTCCATATTTTTTCATACATAAATCAATAGAGTGATGTGTGAAGAGCTCGAATCTATCTTTCATCGTTCCCCACCCCCTCCAAACCTGCATTCTAAAACCCATAAAGAAGTAACTTTCTAGCAGGTGTCATTTAGTTGGAGACTATTATTTATAGCATTTGACTGTAACACCATCCTCTGTGAACTCAAACAGGAAATGCTACCAGGGAGAGCCAGGAATTTGCTTCTGGAAGGAAGCATCCTAATGGTGTTTTTTAAATCATATTTCTGTGTGTGTGTGTGCATGTGTGTGTGTGTATGTTTGTGCGCGTGCTCCTGTATGTGCATGTGTATTGTAAGACCATCATGTGTAGTTTTTTTCCTGACCCTCTGCCCTGACTTAGGTGGATGTGGGTAGGCAAGGAGTGGCCAGCCAAGGCAAGAAGCATCAGGCTGGAAAGGCTGGGAGAAGCAGGGGATGAGCAATGATGGGAAATGGGCGGGTGGGTGGGAGTCAGAGTACCTGTGATGGGAAATGAGGGCATAGGTGGAAGCTCAGAGAAGGTATGAATCTGCCCTTTCCTTGTCCAGCAGCACCTTTGGAGACTGGCACTTAGTTTTGGAAAGGAATAAAAACCACTTAGACATCGAGCCTCCATGAAGCTCCTTCACTCAGCACTTGAGGAGGGCAGTGCTGATCAGACACTCCCAATTCCAGGCTGGAGATCTGGCTTATTTTCTAGTGGGCGGAGCTTGGGGATATCCAGAAGCTTGTGCAGAAAAATGTAAGTCTTGCTGGCTTCATTTTTTTTTTTTAATGTAGCAAGAAAATAAAATTTTGCTAGAATCTTTTTTTTAAAGACTAATGACCCATAATTTGTTGTTACCATAGGAGGACACAATTGGTAGCCTTTTTTTCTAGAATTGGTTGATCGATTTAAAACAAAAAGTAAGTCAGGAATTCTCTGGGACCTCTTACTATTTAACATTTTAGACAAAGCAGAGATGCTGAGTCACAATAGTGGTGGATGAGGGCTGTAAGGGAAAGGGAAGGCACAAAGGGTAGGGAGGAAGCATTTCGAACTAGGAGCTGACCCAGTTGTCCATATTTGCATGGCCCAAAGGACAAAGCCAAGTACAGAGCTGTTGTAGTTAGTCTGCTATTTCAGGAGGTCTTCGCTATTCCTCTCCCCAACTTGCTTCTGAAGAGTTTTCTATTTTCTTTTAACCTGAAATATTCTGATTGTTTACATATATGAAAATTCACAGAATATTTTACCCTAGTCTTTGTAGTGCCTAGATTTTTAAATCATCCATTCTTTTCAATAAATGATATTCATTAAAAAGAGAATCCTATGTGCTTTAACTTTTATTCCTTTGCCAGTCCATATATTCTGATTTTGGTGTCAGAAATGAGAGTCACTCCTGGGACTCTCTAGGGGAGAGTTGTCTCTGTGCCCTTGACTCTACTGTCAAGAAGGAAACCTGCTGGCCCAATGAATAAGCCCACTTTTTCAGGTGGGTTGAGCTTGAAGATAGGAATAAGCTTTTACTAGGAAATGGGAACCCTCTGTTCCAGTTCTTATCTGTCAGAAATGTATGTATTTGCCCTTTCTTTTGGAAGCAGTATGATCTGAAATTTAGGGTTAAGCTAGAGAGAAAAGTGGCTCCGTAGATCTCAGTCCTGGACACATGAGTGTTTGCCAGGATCCAGCCCAGCCCCACTGGAGTTCTGCACTAGGATTTGGGCCATAGCCCTAGGCAACACAAATATTCCTCAGCCCTCAATTTGCTAATCATTGTCCTTGATCCTCAGAGACTCAGGAGGGAGCTGTGATCAAGGGCAAGTGTTTTCCATCTGATAGCTTCCCATCTGACCATATAACAGCTCCACCAAGAGGTCCCATGATATCAATGATTGGAGCATAAAGAGAATTCAGTCAGCCAGGATGCATGGCTAAGAACTGAATCAGAAGAACCCCATTTAGATTCTCTGGCCAGAAGATTGCAGACAGAAGCTTGTTGGAGGCAGAGAAAACTAAATCAGTCTACTAACTGGTCCTTTGTCCATCCAATTGCATTCCCTGATGGAGGTTGGGGGAGTGGGTAAGCAGCCAGTTGGCTCCAAGGAGATCTCTGATGAGTTTCTGCGTCAGAGTGCTATATTCCCCTGCTGGTGGGGCACAGGACCCCCACCACCACCGTCCAGATCCTGCCCGTAGCACAAGGCCCAGGTCAAGTCCAAAGTCTTCACTTTGGTGCCAGGCCCTACAGATCCTTCCAGAGCCATTTGGAACACAACCTACTTGTTCTGATTCTAAAGTTTTTTTGTTACTCTGGATGATTTATCAGCTAATTTCAAACATCTTAAGGGCTTTCACCATATTTTATATTTCTCTGTACCCTCCACAGAACCTAGCACAGTGACTTGTATACAGTACGTGCCCAGATGCTATTAATGGATTTTTGTATGGATGGTCTAAAGGGCCCAGGAATGGGAAAACCTTGGACTTTTGATAAAAAAAGGGAAAACGACTTCCTCAAATCTTCATCTGCAAGGCTACCCCTGAATTGAAATGAGAGTTTTCCTTTGACACCTTCTTGGCATGCTATGACTCTTACCTACTTATTATAAACGGCAGTTAGTTACAAAATAATCTAATTTTGGAAAGGATGTGCATACCGTATTCCATCAATTCATTTTTAATAGTGATGGCTCTTGTAACTGGCAGTATTTTTTCCTTTTATATAAAATAATAGTGCTTCTTATAATTGATGATGACTTAAAGCTAATAGAATACGGTGTATTTGTATCTATCATTTGCCATGTGTCTATCCAGTAATTCATCTATAACTCCATGCAGTGGCCTTTACTTGATGAATGAATGTGGACGGAGTCCATAACTTACATCAAACGTGACATTCCCCTACCTTGCTGCCACTGTCATGCATGTTCTTAGGTATCCCCTTAGAGCTTTTAGGGTGTGAGTGGACCAAGAACTGGGGGAGGGAAAGGTTACATAAATAGAAGACACAATAAGGCATGTGTATGCAGAGGAAGACACTCAGTCATGCTGGTCTGCTTGTCAACTCTACTTCCATTTTATCCTCCCTTTACTATTTCTTTATGCTTATAAGGCCTGAAATTTCACCAATCCGTGATTAACTGGAAAATTGGGGGTAGAAATAAAAACACGAATATCTGAGTTATTGTCTTATCAGTCTTAGTGTGCCTTCATCTCTGTAGCTCCTTCTTTATTTATTTATTATTTTTTTATTATGTTATGTTAGTCATATGCAGTACTTCATTAGTTTTTGATGTAGTGTTCCATGATTCATTGTTTGCATATAACACCCAGTGCTCCATGCAGTACGTGCCCTCCTTAATACCCCTCACCAGGCTAACCGATCCCCCCCCCCCCCTGAAACCCTCAGTTTGTTTCCCAGAGTCCATAGTCTCTCATGGTTCGTCTCCCCCTCTGACTTCTCCCCCTTCATTTTTCCCTTCCTTCTCTTAATCTGTAGCTCCTTCTTGCAAGTCAACTGGGAAGAGCAACACCTATGTGGGGGATTGTAGGAGAGAGGAATGCATGGTGTGAAGAACTTGGGGGAATCAGATGGCTTATTCTGCACTAGTCTAAAAAACACAGGTTTTGATGTGGCCTTAGTGAAAGCCTGGGTGTGCTGGATAGAAGGATACAGGGAGGAGGAAGTTGGAGGTTTAGAAGCTGACCTTCTACAGAAAATGGAGAGAACATACTGCCTACTCTTGCTTCATTCTCTAGCACATGTGTGGTGAATAAGGGTGCTGTGCTCAGCTGTCCAGACTCCAGCCTCCCTTCCTTTTCCTTTTTTATTGAGGTATTGGCCCTTCTGTCTTTCAGCCTGGGAGTTTCAGGGACACCTTACTCCACCCCACCCTCTGAGTGGCTGAAGTCAATGAACACATCTCATCCCAGAGGAAGTATCTAAAAATGGACATATGACCCAACTGGGAGCAATGAGATGTGTGTGTCTGAGAAAGAATCTTCCACTTGCTTTGGACAGGAAGCTGTAAGGCTGTGATATCCCATCTGTTTTAGGGCTATATAGATTTTTGTAGGTTGACCTGGAAACCTCACCAACATATATATCATTTTTATAATAAGATTTTTTTTTTCATCTTGGGAGAAATAGCTGACTTCCAACAAGCTTTTAGAAACCAACCTGTTCATCAATTCTAGAGTAATACTGGCAATTTGTAAATAATAAGTCATTGATACATACCAAAGAAGTAAAGAATCTTTTCTATAATATTTCAAAAATTTGAGAGTGACATTGTATCCTGAAGTGATATATTAGATTAAAAGGGAATATGACACCCTGATATATAAAAATGCAAGACACTGAAGTAATTTATGAAGTGCTAGCAGCTAGCTTCATGTTAAATCTCACTGTGTGGGCACTAAATTACTTTGGACACTGTGGTGAGATGTTTCAGTACATCATATTATGAAAGCACCAGGTTCAAGGTCCAATAGTCAAGTGGCCTCAAGCCCAGCTCTGGGTCTGCCCAGTGTCTGTAGAGAGTGGGTCTATTTCAGCCCAGTCTGGTCCAAGGAGGGGGCCCCAAGACATCCAAAGATTGAGACCCATTTGGATCCAGGGCAGTCCTAAAGGACCGATGGGTAGTCTTCACACTCACATAATAAATAAATAAATAAAATAATGATGGCAGCCAATGATTTTAGAGAATTTTCCAGTTTGCAAGATGCTTTTAAAAGCACATTTCAGTTGTGCTCTGTGGAGGTGGCATTCCTGTTCTAGGGAAGCAAACAGGTAAGGGTCTCACAACAGAACTGGGACTCCAACAGCTTTTCTGACTCTCAAAGATAAAACTCGAGTTTATTAACTAATCCAAATGTTTCCAGTACATTTTGCCTTGAGCTTTACAAGAAAACTAGGACCACTAGGGTGAGTTCCCTTGTTTCCCATCCTCTACATTTTAAGGATCTCTGGAATCATCTGTGCTCTCTCCATTTTCTCTTGTCTAAACTAAAGGGGAAAGATAACCCCTGCAGATCTAGAGTTAATTCGTTTGCTTGTGTTAACCCCTCTGCTCTGCCTCCCTAGATCATCTTTGGCTTCTTTGTCTCCCTCCTCTTTCCCCTCTATCTCCAAATGTGCTGAACTCTGCTCTATACAAAAATTAAAAACTTTTATCTGAGATCACTATCCTTATCCTTTCTCTCTTCCTTTCCTTTCATCCCTTATCTTTTAGAAGAAACAATCTCTCCCAAGCATCCTTCTTCCTTCTGCACATACCCAACTTCTCAAGAGTTGTTAGTTTTGGGCATCTGGGTGGCTCAGTCATTAAGCGTCTGCCTTTGGTTCAGTTCATGATCCCAGGGTCCTGGGATCGAGCCCCACGTCAGGCTCCCTGCTCAACAGGAAGCCTGCTTCTCCTTCTCCCACTCCCCCTGCTTGTGTTCTCTCTCTCACTGTCTCTCTCTCTGTCAAATAAATAAATAAAATCTTTAAAGAGTTGTTAGTTTTACTTTCCTTATGGTTCTAGATTTATTTCTCCTTCCCCATGCCCAAGGAAGCCATCCTAATTCCAGCCCCTATGCCTATGTTACGAGCTGAATTGTGCCCCCCCATTCATATGGTAAAGTCCTAACTCCCAATCCTGAATAATGTGACTATATTGGGGGATAGGGCCTCTTAAAAGGGTAATTCAGTTAAAGTGAAGTCATTAGGGGGGCCTTAACCCAGTACGACTCTTCCATATAAGAAGAAATTAGGGCACGGACACACAGAAGGAAGACCACACGGGGACAGAGGGAGAAGATGACCATCTACAAGCCAAGGACAAAGGCTTCATAAGAAACCAACCCTGCTGACACCATGATCTCAGATTTCTAGTCTCCAAAACTGAGAGAAAATAAGTATCTGTTGTTTAAGCCCACCAGTCTGTGGTAATTTGTTACGGCAGTCCTAGCAAAGTAATACAACCCCCAAGTTCTAATCAGCTCATTAATCACTCCCCATGCACCCAGATTCTTCCCTTCCAATGACAATGTACTTCTATATGACAACGAATAATTTTCCTAAATCACTGCATTGACTACAGCACTTCCCTTCTCAAAAAATTCCAGTGGCCCCCTTCTACCTGTAGAGTAAGTCTGAAAATCATCCTAACATTCAGGCTCCCACAATTTTACCATCTCCCTTTCTAGCTCTGTCTTCCTTAACTTCCCACCTGAATTTTCTCCTTCTTTATACTCAGTTGTTTGTCATACCCCACCATGCTTTTTCCTGTGCGTACCCCTCCCCTGCTGCTCCTTCATATCTCCATTAAGAGAATACCCGTTTCGAGGCCAAGGCCAGTTGGGCCCTCCAAAGTCATTCCTTAATTTCATTTTCTTCTAAATTCCAGAGGAAAATGGTTTCTATTCTATTTATACGATACAGAACCCATCTCACCTAATCTTATAATTATACATACACTGGACACAACCTCACTCCTCAACCAGACTCTACTCTCCTGGAGGACAAGGATTAGTGTTTCATGGTTTTTTTTTTTTTTCTTTTTTGTATTCTTTATACCTCTTGCCAGAATGTTTTATACATAGTAAGTGATCAGTAACTATTAGTAATAAATTAACAAGTCAGAGCACAGGTTATAGTGAGTATCTGTTGTTTCTCATTCCTAGGTAACAGAAGTAATATTTTGAGGGGTAGAGAAATGTGGGATGTAGCTCAATGTTCTACAATGAACCTTATTTATTTTTACTTACTTATTGTCTTGGTTTTTATTTCTCTATATCTTGTGTCTTACCTATAGATTGTTTTGTTTTTTTTTTTTAATCTGGCTATGAAGAAGCATTGGTATAGAATACTGCTCTACTTCACTTGGGTTCTCAATTATTTCTGTAATGTATTCATTGTATTATTTGTAGTAAGCAGTTTCTGTATAACTTCCATGATTGAGTGGATTCATTTCATGAAGATTAAAAATGGATAGCAAACCATTTTTATTATTATATATGTTATTTTCTTTTTAGAGTTGAAAGATATTTATTTTTTATTGTTATGTTAATGACCATACATTACATCATTAATTTTAGATGTAGTGTTCCATGATTCATTGTTTGTGCATAACACCCAGTGCTCCATGCAGATCGTGCCCTCCTTAATACCCATCACCAGGCTAACCCATCCTCCCATCCCCCTCCCCTCTAGAACCCTCAGTTTGTTTTTCAGAGTCCATCGTCTCTCATGGTTCATCTCCCCCTCCGATTTCCCCCCCTTCATTCTTCCCCTCCTGCTATCTTCTTTTTTTTTTTTCTTAACATATATTGCATTATTTGTTAGAGGTACAGATCTGAGATTCAACAGTCTTGCACAATTCACAGTGCTTACCAGAGCGTATACCCTCCCCAGTGTCTACCACCCAGTCACCTCATCCCTCCCACCCAACCCCACTCCAGCAACCCTCAGTTTGTTTCCTGAGATTAAGAATTCCTCATATCAGTGAGGTCATATGATACATGTCTTTCTCTGTTTGACTTATTTCGCTCAGCATAATACCCTCCAGTTCCATCCACGTCGTTGCAAATGGCAAGATCTCATTCCTTTTGATGGCTGCATAATATTCCATTGTATATATATACCACTTCTTCTTTATCCGTTCATCTGTTGATGGACATCTTGGCTCTTTCCACAGTTTGGCTATTGTGGCATTGCTGCTATAAACATCGGGGCGCACGTACCCCTTCGGGTCCCTACATTTGTATCTTTGGGGTAAATACCCAGTAGTGCAATTGCTGGATTGTATGGTAGCTCTATTTTCAACTTTTTGAGGAACCTCCATACTGTTTTCCAGAGTGGCTGCACCAGCTTGCATTCCCACCAACAGTGTAGGAGGGTTCCCCTTTCTCCGCATCCCTGCCAACACCTGTCGTTTCCTGACTTGTTCATTTTAGCCATTCTGACTGGTGTGAGGTGGTATCTCATTGAGGTTTTGATTTGGATTTCCCTGATGCCGAGCGATGTTGAGCACTTTTTCATGTGTCTGTTGGCCATTTGGATGTCTTCTTTGGAAAAATGTCTGTTCATGTCTTCTGCCCATTTCTTGATTGGATTCTTTGTTCTTTGGGTGTTGAGTTTGATAAGTTCTTTATAGATTTTGGATACTAGCCCTTTATCTGATATGTCATTTGCAAATATCTTCTCCCATTCTGTCGGTTGTCTTTTGGTTTTGTTGACTGTTTCCTTTGCTGTGCAGAAGCTTTTTATCTTGATGAAGTCCCCCAACAGTTCATTTTTGCCTTGCTTCCCTTGCCTTTGGTGATGTGTCTAGGAAGAAGTTGCTGCGGCTGAGTTTGAAGAGGTTGCTGCCTGTGTTCTCCTCAAGGATTTTGATGGATTCCTGTCTCACATTTAGGTCTTTCATCCATTTTGAGTCTATTTTTGTGTGTGCTGTAAGGAAATGGTCCAGTTTCATTCCTCTGCATGTGGCTGCCGATTTTGCCAACACCATTTGTTGAAGAGACTGTCTTTTTTCCACTGGACATTCTTTCCTGCTTTGCCGAAGATTAGTTGACCATAGAGTTGAGGGTCCATTTCTGGGCTCTCTATTCTGTTCCATTGATCTATGTGTCTGTTTTTGTGCCAGTACCATACTGTCTTGATGATGACAGCTTTGTAATAGAGCTGGAAGTCCGGAACTGTGATACCACCAGCTTTGTGTTTCTTTTTGAACATTCCTCTGGCTATTCAGGGTCTTTTCTGGTTCCATACAAATTTTAGGATTATTTGTTCCATTTCTTTGAAAAAAGTTGATGGTATTTTGATAGGGATTGCATTAACTGTGTAGATTGCTCTAGGTAACATAGACATTTTAATAATATTTGTTCTTCCATTCCATGACCGTGGAACGTTTTTCCATTTCTTTGTGTCTTCCTCCATTTCTTTCATGAGTATTCTGTAGTTTTCTGAGTACAGATTCTTTGCCTCTTTGGTTAGATTTATTCCTAGGTATCTTATGGTTTTGGGTGCAATTGTAAATGGGATTGACTCCTTAATTTCTCTTTCGTCTGTCTTGTTGTTGATGTATAGAAATACAACTGATATCTGTGCATTCATTTTATATCCTGCCACTTTACTGAATTCCTGTGTGAGTTCTAGCAGTTTTGGGGTGGAGTCTTTTGGGTTTTCCACATAAAGTATCATATCATCTGCAAAGAGTGAGCGTTTGACTACTGTGTTGATTCGGATGTCTTTTCTTTTTGTTGTCTGATTGCTGTGGCTAGGACTTCTACTACTATGTTGATTAGCAGTGGTGATAGTGGACATCCCTGCTGTGCTCCTGACCTTAGGGGGAAAGCTCTCAGTTTTTGCCCATTGAGAATGATATTCACTGTGGATTTTTCATAGATGGCTTTTATGATATTGAGGTATGTATCCTCTATCCCTACAGTGTGAAGAGTTTTAATCAAGAAAGGATGCTGTACTTTGTCAAATGCTTTTTCTGCATCTATTGAGAGGATCATATGGTTCTTGTTCTTTCTTTTATTAATGTATTGTATCACATTAATTGATTTGCAGATGTTGAACCAACGTTGCAGCCCAGGAATAAATCCCCACTTGGTTGTGGTGAATAATCCTTTTAATGTACTGTTGGATCCTATTGGCTAGTATTTTCGTGAGAATTTTTGCATCTGTGTTCATCAGGGATATTGGCCTGTAATTCTCCTTTTTGATGGGGTCTTTGTCTGGTTTGGGGATCAAGGTAATGGTGGCCTCATAAAATGAGTTTGGAAGTTTTCCTTCCATTTCTATTTTTTGGAACAGTTTCAGAAGAATAGGTATTAATTCTTCTTTAAATGTTTGGAAGAATTCCCCTGGGAAGCCATCTGGCCCTGGGCTCTTGTTTGTTGGGAGATTTTTGATTACTGCTTCAATTTCCTTAGTGGTTCTGGGTCTGTTCAGGTTGTCTATTTCTTCCTGGTTCAGTTTTGGTAGTTCGTATGTCTCTAGGAATGCATCCATTTCTTCCAGAGTGTCTAATTTGTTGGCATATAGTTGCTCATAATATGTTCTTATAATTGTTTGTATTTCTTTGGTGTTGGTTGTGATCTCTCCTCTTTCATTCATGATTTTGTTGATTTGGGTCCTTTCTCTTTTCTTTTTGATAAGTCTGGCCAGGGGTTTATCACTCTTGTTAATTCTTTCAAAGAACCAGCTCCTAGTTTCGTTGATCTGTTCTACTGTTCTTTTAGTTTCTATTTCATTGATTTCTGCTCTGATCTTTATTATTTCTCTTCTCCTGCTGGGTATAGGCTTTATTTGCTGTTCTTTCTCCAGCTCCTTTAGGTGTAGGGTTAGGTTGTGTACTTGAGACCTTTCTTGTTTCTTGAGAAAGGCTTGTATTGCTATATACTTTCCTCTTAAGACTGCCTTTGCTGCATCCCAAAGATTTTGAACAGTTGTGTTTTCATTTTCATTGGTTTCCATGAATTTTTTAAATTCTTCTTTAATTTCCTGGTTGACCCATTCATTCTTCAGTAGGATGCTCTTTAGCCTCCATGTATTTGAGTTCTTTCTGACTTTCCTCTTGTGATTGAGTTCTAGTTTCAAAGCATTGTGGTCTGAAAAGAGGCAGTGAATGATCCCAATCTTTTGGTACCAGTTGAGACCTGCTTTATGACCTAGGATGTGATCGATTTTGGAGAATGTTCCATGGGCACTAGAGAAGAATGTATATTCCATTGCTCTGGGATGGTATGTTCTGAATATGTCTGTGAAGTCCATTTGGTCCAGTGTGTCATTTAAAGTCTTTATTTCCTTGTTGATCTTTTGCTTAGATGATCTGTCCATTTCAGTGAGGGGGGTGTTAAAGTCCCCCACTATTGTTGTATTGTTGTCGATGTGTTTCTTTGCTTTTGTTATTAATTGGCTTATATAACTGGCTGCTCCCATATTAGGGGCATAGATATTTACAATTGTTAGATCTTCTTGTTGGATAGACCCTTTAAGTAGGATATAGTGTCCTTCCTCACATCTTATTACAGTCTTTGGTTTAAAATCTAATTTGTCTGATAGAAGGATTGCCACCCCAGCTTTCTTTTGGTGTCCATTAGCATGGTAAATAGTTTTCCACGCCTTCACTTTCAATCTGGGGGTGTCTTTGGGTCTAAAATGAGTCTCTTGCAGACAGCATATCGATGGGTCTTGTTTTTTTATCCAATCTGATAGCCTGTGTCTTTTGATTGGGGCATTTAGCCCATTTACATTCAGGGTAACTATTGAAAGATAGGAATTTAGTGCCATTGTATTGCCTGTAAGGTGACTGTTACTGTATATTGTCTGTGTTCCTTTCTGGTCTATGTTGCTTTTAGGCTCTCTCTTTGCTTAGAGGACCCCTTTCAAGATTTCTTGTAGGACTGGTTTCGTGTTTGCAAATTCCTTTAGTTTTTGTTTGTCCTAAAAGCCTTTTATTTCTCCTTCTATTTTCAATGACAGCCTAGCTGGATATAGTATTCTTGGCTGGCATATTTTTCTCATTTAGTGCTCTGAATATATCCTGCCAGTCCTTTCTGGCCTGTCAGGTCTCTGTGGATAGGTCTGTTGCCAATCTAATGTTTCTACCATTGCAGGTTACATATCTCTTCTCCTGAGCTGCTTTCAGGATTTTTCTCTTTGTCTCTGAGACTCGTAAGTTTTACTATTAGATGTCGGGGTGTTGAGCTATTTTTATTGATTTTGAGAGGGGTTCTCTGTGTTTCCTGGATTTTGATGCCTGTTTCCTTCCCCAAATTAGGGAAGTTCTCTGCTATATTTGCTCCAGTATACCTTCTGCCCCTCTCTCTCTTTCTTCTTCTTCTGGGATCCCAATTATTCTAATGTTGTTTTGTCTTATGGTATCGCTTATCTCTCGAATTCTGCCCTCGTGATCCAGTAGTTGTTTATCTCTCTTTTTCTCAGGTTCTTTATTTTCCATCATTTGGTCTTCTATATCACTGATTCTCTCTTCTGCCTCATTTATCCTAGCAGTTAGTGCCCCCATATTTGATTGCACCTCATTAATAGCCTTTTTGATTTCGACTTGGTTAGATTTTAGTTCTTTTATTTCTCCAGAGAGGGTTTCTCTAATAACTTCCATGCTTTTTTCAAGCCCAGCTAGTATCTTTAAAGTGATGATTCTGAACTCTAGATCTGACATCGTACTAATGTCCGTATTGAGTAGGTCCCTGGCAGTTGGTACTACCACTTGTTCTTTTTGTTGAGGTGATTTTTTCCGTCTTGTCATTTTGTCCAGAGGAGAATAGATTAATGAGAGAACAAAATGCTAACAGGGTAACAACGTCCCCAGAAAATATACTCTAAATAAATCAGAAAAGACCTGAAGCAGGGGGAAAAGAAAGGGAAAAAGAGAAAAAAGAAAAAGAAAAAAAAAAGAAAAAGAGAAAGAGAAAAACAAACAAAAACAGAACAAAACAAAAAAAAGCAGTATCTGATCAAATATGATCAGGCTGGTACATAGATCAGTGCCACACAGTAGATTTTGGGTGTATTTTGGTCTGTTAGAAGAAAGTGCCTCCCAAAATTTTAAAGAAAGAAAAACGTATATATGTACAAAAATAAGGTTTGATATGATGAAGGGAGGGAATATGACTGTAAAGATGAAAATTATAAAAAATTTTATAAAAGGAATTGATAAGAAGTTGTTTGAAAAAAGAAAGAAGAGGATTTTAAAAAAATGTGATCAGGCAGGGGACTAGAAAAAAACCATACTCTAAAGATTTAGGGTATACTTTGATCTGTTGGAAGAAACTATCTCAAAATTTTAAAGAGAGAACAACTTATATATATATATATATGCCAAAAATACGGGCAACTACTATGAAGGGATAGAATATGACTCTAAAAATGAAAAATAAAAATGTTTTTTAAAAAAGGGATTGATAAGATGTTGGTTGAAAAAGGGAAAAAGAAAAATTCAAAAAAAAAAAAAAAGACAGTTAAAAAAAAATTAACTTTGAAAGACTAAAGAATCATGGTAAAAAAGCCATGGACTCTATGTGCAGTATTCCCCTAGCGCTGGAGTTCTGCCGTTCTCATTGATGTGTAAACTTGGTCTTGGCTGGCTGTTCTCGCTGATCTTTTGGGGGAGGTGCCTGTTGCCATGGTTCCCAAATGTCTTTGCCGGAGGTGGAATTGCCCCGCCCTTGCCCGGTCTGGGCTGTAATCTGCTCGAGTTTGCACTCAGGAGCTTTTGTTCCCTGCAAGCTTTCTGTACAGCTTTGGACGCTGAGAGTGAAAATGGCGGCCTCCCAATATCCGCCCCGGAGGAGCCGAGAACTCGAGGCCCCACTCCTCAGTGCGCCCCCAGAGAAAAGCAGTAAGTCACTCCCGTCTCCCCGGTCTCCGGCCGCACTCCGTGCTCACCCGGCCTGTGACCGCGCGTTTCTATCTCTGGCACCCGACCCCGTGTGGAGACTCTAAGCCCAGCAGATCCCTGCGGTGCGCTCCCGCACCGCTCCTCCCGGGGGAGGGAGGGGAGTCTCCCCGGATCTGCCGCTTGTTGGGTCCCTGCTGGAGGAGCAGTGGCCCAACTGTGCTCCGGATCACGGTTTATGGCAACCCCGAGCTAAGAGCCCGTGCCTCGGCTCCGTCTCTCCAGCCGGCTTCCCTGCTCTGATACCTGGGAGCTCTGCTGCACTCAGGCACCCCCGGTCTTTCTGTGACCCCGAGGGTCCTGAGACCACACTGTCCTGCGAGAGTTCCACCCCCCGCTTAGCCACTGGAGTGACGTCCCTCAGCGGACCCGACTTCTAAAAGTTCCGATTTTGTGCTCTGCGGCTCTATCACTTGCCAGAAGCGGCCAACGGAGGCCCCTCCCCCGCCATCTATCCTCCCGAATATCGCCTCGGATTCACTTCTCCGCACGTCCTACCTTCCAGAAAGTGGTCGCTTTTCTGTTCAGAGAGTTGTTGCTATTCTTTTCTTCGATCTCCTGTTGAGTTTGTAGGTGTTCAGAATGGTTTGATCCCTACCAGCTGAATTCCTGAGACCAGACGAAATCCAGGTCTCCTACTCCTCCGCCATCTTGCTCCTATTATATATGTTATTAAAGAAAGTATGCTATTGTTTTGGAACTTTTGATTCAGAGAGAATTTCCTTTTGTTTACTGTATTGCTGAATAATTCCTCCGTTACCTACCCTGACTCCTCTCCAGAATAGCTATGGCTTTGGCAGTGCTTGCTGGCTAGACAAATATATCACTGCGATTGGAAAAATATCATAAGAGGGACAGTTCCAGGTTTGAAAATAGGGCAATTAGCTCTCAGCATGAAAAGGTGTGTCAGATGTTCCTGAAACTGAGTGACAGATAATGTTGGCTTCAATCAGGCATAATACCAAGGACTGAAATGGCCATGTAGGATGCCTCCCTGTGTGTTTCTGTCAAAGAGGATGGCTTCTGACTCTTCCACTACTTGCCCCGACACAGTTTGCCAGTAGATAATTGTGCAGAGGCGTGTATATATATATATATATATATATATACACATACATATATGGGGTCAAATATTTATTCTCCTCATCGTTTCCTTTATTAGTAGGAGGAATTCTGCTGCACAAATGATACGTTAACATTTGAGAAAAATCACCATAGTAGACACTTGATGTGGGCATCAACAGCAGCCTCTTTCTTTGGAGAACTGCTTTGCCTCAGTCATGTTTCTGGTGGGGCTACCAATGGTGGTTCCTCATAGCCTGCCTGGAGAATCACAGCACCAGCCCCGAGCCCAGTGATTGGTAACAGCAGTGAGTGTGTCCCCCACACCAGGCCAGTGAGAGAGTTTCCCTGGGAATCCTAACACTGTCACAGGACAGAGATGTTCCTTTCCTCCGGGGTTGCTACGCTGACCTGACGTAAGCTTTCCATCCATTCCATCTTCCCAGGCCCAGGAGTGAACAATCCTCTTCTCATTCATGTGTGTGTTAGGCCGAAGAGGGTGGTAGTTGTGGGTGTGGAAACGGGACACTGCCTCACAGGGAGATTGCCTGTTTGCCTTCCCTGAGCAGGAATTGTTTTGGATATGCCAGGGAAAACTGGAAAGGGTCAGAAATGGCCACACAGTGTCCTGAGTCAGCCTCTAGGGAGCTGGGCAGCCAGGTAGGATGGCCATGGTGGTTGTGTGTGGCTCTCCAGCACATAGTATCTGTCCAAGCCTATTTCAGCTTAGTCAAGGAAGTGAGACAAGACACTCAGAAAAATAAGGAACCATTTGAAGCACCCTGCATCAGCCCACCCACATCCATTGCGTGCTCATTGGTGCTGTAGGGCTATGGAGAGGGGCAGAAAGGTGGGGCTTGTAGAGTCACCGAGGTTCTTGGTGGCTGTGGTCCTTGATCAGGGGCTTGGAAGCCTGGGTAGAGATTATAGTTAAATAACTCTTTAAGTGCTAGGATAAAATTATTCTCTTCACTTTTTAGACTTCTAAATTTTGGGGAAATGTTTGATCCCCGATTTTCTTGAAGGTTTTAGGTTTTTCTTTTTTGTCTTACTTGACTTGTCCCAAGGATGACTCAGGCCATACCAAAAGTGCAGGGCAGACTCCACATTAACTCTGGTCTTCACCAAACTGATATACCTAGCTCTCACGGCTGTAGAGAAAAGTGTGTCTCTTAACAACGTGGTCAAATGGGGCATGCTATGACTTGTTCTAATTACCTCACAGTATTATCCTGACCAACCAATAAGATAACCTGGTGATAACACTTAAAAAAAGCAGACAGTAGGTATGATCAATCAATACCTCTCAGCTCTGACACCAAATCTATTACCAAAATGAATGGACCTGGTCCAGCAAATAAACCTGATTAAAGATTTGGTCTGCATGGTTCAGCATAGTTCTTGCTCCAGAGATGCCATAACCAGGTAGATTAGGTGGCCTCCATCCAAACTGTTATTCTGGTGAACAATGCTAACAGATCCTTTTACTTTTCAGCATTCACAAGGGAAGAACTTGTTCAAGAAATGGTGAATCAGAAATAACAAGAAAGCACCCATTTAACCATCTGCAATTTATAAAATTATCTTATATTTATAAATTCATACAATGATGCATATTTAAGACAGATTAAAGCCTTTTTTAAAAAGGATAAAGAGTGGGAAGTAGAGAAAAGAGAAAAAGTCCATTTGTGACAAGTACCGTTCAAAACAATTTAAAGTTTCAGGGACTAAATTCTTTTCCTACAGATCAAGAGCCCCTGGGAAGACGGAATGGATGTAGCCATCTCAATCCATCCCATGTGAGTACTAACACCTTGAGTGAGATAGTGAACAGCTTTTAAAGAGATGAATCTTCATTCCAGGGGTGAATATTAAATTTCACATTTCATAAAGGACTTGAGTCAGATCTACTGCATAAAAAGTGACTCTCAGTTAATGTCATCTGCAGGCAAGAAGCAGCCTCTGCTTGTTTCTGACTTGTATTGCCTGGCTCACACCAGCAGAAAAAGGTACTCATTTCTTCCTCATTGTCACCTCAGCCATATATTAAAGATATCATAAGGATATTTTATTTCTGTACCAGGATCAAGAGGTTTCTGAATTTCTTAAATTTGTCTGAACCTAAATTTTATTATCAAGAAATATAGAGAATATAATCTCTTGAGCCTCTTGAAACTTGTCTAGCTGGTAAACATGGTGAGATAAGACTAATGTGTCGGAGAAAATGACTTCATGGTAGAACATGCCTAATGATGTACTGGTGCTCCCCCCACACCTCTGAACCAGTATGTGTTTGCTCAGGAAAGCAGAGACGGCTCTAGTAGGGCAAGCAGGAAGGATCGGATAGAGGGAAGTAGGTGCTTATAAAACCAGTGGAATCCAAAGTTGAGAAAGTCCAGGGACCACCATGACTGTCAGGCTTGCTGCCAGAGAGTTAAGAGCTGATGTTGCCCTGAGTCAAGTACCTACGGACAACTGCTTCAGGTCTCATAGATGATCCTTCATAGATCTGAGGCAAAAACGATGTCAGGGCTAAAAGCTGCTAGTAACGCATGTTGTGCAAAACCAGAACCATGACTTCCAAAGAAGAAATGAAATGGCTCCTCTCACCCTTCCACTTTCCAAATACCAAGTGAGTTCATCCTACTGGTGGAATTTAAAGTATATGGAGAGGCTCTTGGGTGGCACAGTTGGTTTTGGCTCAGGTTGTGAGCTCAGAGTCCTGGGAGGGAGCCCACCAGGCTCCAAGTTCCACACGAAGTTGGCTTGGGATTCTCTCTCCCTCTCCCTCTGCCCCCCCCCCACTCTCTCTCTCAAATAAATAAACAAATCTTTAAAGAGACACCTGGGTGGCTCAGTAGGTTGAATATCTGACTCTTGATTTCGGCTCAGGTCATGATCTCAGGGTTGTGGGATCGAGCCCCACATTGGGCTCTGTGCTGGGCATGGAGTCTGCTTGGGATTATCTCTCTCCTTCTGCCCCTTCCCCTTCCCCCACTCTCGCTCGATAGATGATAGATAGATAGATAGATAGATAGATAGATAGATAGATAGATAAAGTTTATGGAGAACACTCCTAGCAAGGGAGAAGGTAGGAAATGTAGTTTCCAAGCTTCTGGCCTGTGAAATATGAGAAAGAACACAGGAGGAGACATATTGCCAATACTTAATACCCAGCCCAACCTCCATCTTAAGTATTTCTAGTTTGATATCTTTCCTTCACCAACCACCCACCTTCCTAACTTCCAGCCACCCCACAGTTCTGATTGGTGCTAGCCCACTGAAGCTTATTGTCCTAAATAAATGCATTTCCTAGGTGAAAAGCAGTGACCAAGTGGTCTTCAAAATAATTCTCCATTCACTTCTATTTTCTCTCCTTTAGACCCAAACCTCCCTAGTCTCTTCCACCTCTACTTTTCTTGATTTAAAAAAAGAAAAAATTGCATAAGTCAACATTCTAACAAAGAATGCCAATGTGTGTCAAATTTATTGGATCTGACAACAGAGACGTTACCATCATAATGAAAGCTGTTGAAAGTCTAGTAGCTATGTCTAGTTTTAAAGTGCATTAATTCAATTCAGCATTTCCATTTCCATTTAACAAAAGACCCACGATGACATTTTGACACACTTTTCCTACTCTTATATCTGATTTTCATGAAAAGCGAAACCATGCTAAGAAATAGGAGGATGTACCCGTGGGGTGGGGTGGAGGGAAAAGACAGCTTGAGGAAATTTTACTTGATTATCCAAGCGAAAAAGAGTTACGCTACTTTTTGTGAAATTTTATGTCATATTGGAGCAATAAAAAGAAATGGGTCAACTGACCACATTCTCCCCTCTAGGCTGAAGCCACAGGATAGAGAACCAATACCTCAGTCCCATGGTGTTTTCGTTCTGCTCACACCTGGTGAGCCCCTGGGGTGGGGGAATGAAGTCCTGTGAGTGTGCCAGCCAATCAGCTGTTGTCTCTACACCCTGCCCAGTGGGACAGGGACTGGAACTGCAAGTCCCCCCACCCCCCACTCCCAACCAGGCTCTGCCAGTGGGCGGCACTTGAGGGAGCCAACAAAGAGGGACTGGAGCATCCTGTCTGCCCCCCCTTCCTCTGAGTGTTTTCTAGCTACCCTTCATCCCAGGTGGCAAGTCTCTGTTGCAGTGGCAGAATCCAGTTTTCAGTTCTTTTTTTTTTTTTTAAAGATTTTATTTATTTATTTGAGAGGGAGCGCATGTGAGAGCACAAGCAGGGGGAGAGGCAGAGGGAGAGGGAGAAGCAGACTCTCTGCTGAGCCCAACGTGGGCTCCATCCCAGGACAAGCCTGTCACCCCAACTCCACCCAGGCTTCTGGGAAACTTTTCTGGCTCCCTCCTCTGGGCATCCTTGCCTCAGACAGGGACACCAGCTGTCTCTGCTCCGAGTGTAAACATGCCCCCGGCCAAGGAGGTGTCTGCACGAGGCCACTTGGAGCGATTAGCAGGGACAAGCAGCTTTGCATGTGCACGCAGCATTTCTGTCGTCTGCCAGACCTGCACTTTCAACTCCCAAACTCTGGTAAATCTCAAACATCATTCTCTGCTCTAGGAAAGAACGTAGCCAGGGGAAATGTTGGGTTGACTATTACCCAATTGAAGTAACACAGTAGGAAGCAAATAAACCTGACTAAAGAAAATGGAGTACATTTCTGGCTTGGCAGACAAAAAAATATATAAAAAATTTTTAAATGCACCTGAAATTTTCCCTTGCTTAGGAGCTGGAATCCTAAATCGAGAACGCCACCTGCTGTCCATTGTCAGACCTGAACGCGGTGGGTATGATGATGCCCAAAGTGGTACAACTGTGGACAAACATCCTCTGTTAATGTTGTGTAAAGGCATATATGTATGACTGCCCAAGTCAGAGTTCCCACGGAGTTTTTGGCCCTCCTCAGAACAGGTGAACTTACCATGCATCCAGAGTGATGCCAGAGGAGGTGTATTGTTGAGCATACAGGTCTTGGAAAAAGTGCCTCTTATTTTTTTTTTTTTTTTAATTTTATTATGTTATGTTAGTCACCATACAATACATCATTAGTTTTTGATGTGGTGATCCACGATCCATTGTTTTCGTATAACACCCAGTGCTCCATGCAGTACGTGCCCTCCTTAGTACCCATCACCGGGCTAACCAATACCCCCTCCCCCCTCCCCTCTAAAACCCTGTTTGTTTCTCAGAGTCCATAATCTCTCATGGTTCATCTCTCCCTCCAATTCCCCCCGCCCATTTTTCCCTTCCTTCTCCTAATGTCCTCCATGTTATTCCTTATGTTCCACAAATAAGTGAAACCATATGATAATTGACTTTCTCTGCTTGACTTATTTCACTTAGCATAATCTCCTCCAGTCCCATCCATGTTGATGTAAAAGTTGGGTATTCATCTTTTCTGATGGCTGAGTAAGATTCCATTGTATATATGGACCACATCTTCTTTATCCATTCATCTGTTGAAGGGCATCTCGGCTCTTTCCATAGTTTGGCTATTGCGGACATTGCTGCTATGAACATTGGGGTGCATATGGCCCTTCTTTTCACTACATCTGTGTCTTTGGGGTAAATACCCAGGAGTGCAAATGCTGGGTCATAGGGTAGCTCTATTTTTAATTTTTTGAGGAACCTCCACACTGTTTTCCAAAGTGACTGTACCAACTTGCATTCCCACCAACAGTGTAAGAGGGTTCCCCTTTCTCCACAACCTCTCCAACATTTGTTGTTTCTTTCCCTGTCCATTTTGGCCATTCTAACTGGTGTAAGGTGGTATCTCAGTGTGGTTTTGATTTGGATTTCCCTGATGGCTAATGATGATGAACAATTTTTCATGTATCTGTTAGCCATTTGTATGTCTTCTTCAGAGAAGTGTCTTTTCATATCTTTGGCCCACTTTTTGACTTGATTATTTGTTTTTTGGGTGTTGAGTTTGAGAAGTTCTTTATAGATCTTGGATACCAGCCCTTTATCTGTAGTGTCATTTGCAAATATCTTCTCCCATTCTGTGGGTTGCCTCTTCTTTGTTTTGTTGACTGTTTCCTTTGCTGTGCAGAAACTTTATCTTGATGACATCCCAAAAGTTCATTTTTGCTTTTGTTTCACTAGCTTTTGGAGATGTATCTTGAAAGAAGTTGCTGTGGCCGATGTCAAAGAGGTTACTGCCTATGTTCTCTTCTAGGATTTTGATGGATTCCCTGTCTCACATTGAAGTCTTTCATCCACTTTGAGTTTATCTTGGTGAATGGTGTTAGAGAATGGTCGAGTTTCATTCTTCTGCATGTGGCTGTCCAATTTTCCCAGCACCATTTGTTGAAGAGACTGTCTTTTTCCATTGCATGTTTTTTCCTGCTTTGTCAAAGATTATTTGACCGTAAAGTTGAGGGTCCATATCTGGGTTCTCTATTCTGTTCCATTGGTCTATATGTCTGTTTTTGTGCCAGTACCATGCTGTCTTGGTGATCACAGCTTTGTAATATAGCTTGAAATCAGGCAACGTGATGCCCCCCAGCTTTGTTTTTCTTTTTCAACATTTCCTTGGCGATTTGGGGTCTTTTCTGATTCCATGCAAATTTTAGGATTGTTTGTTCCAGCACTTTGAAAAATGTCATTGGAATTTTGATCGGGATGGCATTGAAGGTATAGATTGCTCTGGGTAGCATAGACATTTTAACAATGTTTATTCTTCCGATCCATGAGCATGGAATATTTTTCCATCTTTTTGTGTCTTCTTCAATTTCTTTCATGAGTGTTTTGTAGTTCCTAGAGTATAGATCCTTGACCTCTTTGGTTAGGTTTATTCCGAGGTATCTTATGGTTTTTGGTGCTATTGTAAATGGAATCATTTCTCCAATTTCTCTTTCTACAGTTGCGTTGTTAGTGTACAAGAAAGCAACTGATTTCTGTGCATTGATTTTGTATCCTGCTACATTACTGAATTGCTGGATGAGTTCTAGTAATTTGGGGGTGGAGTCTTTTGGGTTTTCCACATAAAGTATCATGTCGTCTGCGAAAAGAGAGAGTTTGACTTCTTCTTTGCCAATTTGAATACCTTTTCTTTCTTTTTGTTGTCTGATTGCTGTTGCTAGGACTTCTAGGACTATGTTGAACAACAGTGGCGAGAGCGGGCATCCTTGCCGTGTTCCTGATCTTAAGGGAAAGGCTCTCAGCTTTTCCCCATTGAGGATGATATTCACTGTGGGTTTTTCATAGATGGATTTTATGAACTTGAGGAATGTTCCCTCTATCCCTATACTCTGGAGAGTTTTAATCAGGAAAGGATGTTGTATTTTGTTGAATGCTTTTTCTGCATCAATTGAGAGGACCATATGGTTCTTCTCCCTCCTCTTATTAATGTGTTCTATCACATTGATTGATTTGCGAATGTTGAACCACCCTTGCATCCCGGGGATAAATCCCACTTGGTCGTGGTGGATGATTCTTTTAATGTATTGTTGGATCCTATTAGCTAGGATTTTGTTGAGGATTTTGGAATCCATATTCATCAGGGATATCAGTCTGAAATTCTCCTTTTTGATGGGGTCTTTGCCTCGTTTGGGAATTAAGGTAATGCTGGCCTCATAGAATGAGTTTGGAAGTTTTCCTTCTGTTTCTATTTTTTGAAACAGCTTCAGTAGAATAGGTATTATTTCTTCTTTGAATGTTTGGTAGAATTCCCCAGGGAATCCATCAGGCCCTGGACTCTTGTTTTTGGGGAGGTTTTTGATCACTGCTTCAATCTCGTTACTGGTTATTGGCCTATTCAGGTTGTCAATTTCTTCCTGTTTCGGTCTTGGCAGCTTATAGGTTTCCAGGAAGGCCTCCATTTCATCCAGATTGCTCAGTTTATTAGCATATAGTTGTTGATAATAATCTCTAATAATTGTTTCTATTTCCTTGGTGTTAGTCGTGATCTCTCCCCTTTCATTCATAATTTTATTAATTTGGGTCCTTTCTCCTTTCTTTTGGATAAGTCTGGCCAGTGGTTTATCGATCTTATTAATTCTTTCAAAGAACCAACTTCTAGTTTCGTTGATCTGATCTACTGTGTTTCTGGTTTCTAATTCATTGATTTCTGCTCTAATTTTAATTATTTCTTTTCTAATGCATGGCTTAGGCGTCGTTTGTTGCTTTTTCTCTAGTTCTTTAAGGTGTAGAGTTAGTTGGTGAATTTGGGATTTTTCTATTTTTTTGAGTGAGGCTTGGATGGCTATGTATTTCCCCCTTAGGACCGCCTTTGCAGTATCCCATAGGTTTTTGGACCGATGTGTTTTCGTTCTCATTGATTTCCATGAATTGTTTAAGATCTTCTTTGATTTCTTGCTTGACCCAAACATTCTTGAGTGGAGTGGTCTTTAGCTTCCAAGTGTTTGAATTTCTGCCAAATTTTTTCTTGTGATTGAGTTCCAGTTTTAGAGCATTGTGGTCTGAGAATATGCAGGGAATAATCTCAATCTTTTGGTATCGGTTGAGACCTGATTTGTGACCCAGTATATGGTCTATTCTGGAGAAAGCTCCATGTGCATTCGAGAAGAATGAGTATTCTGTTGTTTTAGGGTGGAATGTTCTGTAAATATCTATGAGGTCCATCTGGTCCAATGTATCATTCAAAGCTCTTGTTTCCTTGTTGATATTTTGCTTAGATGATCTGTCCATTGCTGAGAGTGGAGTATTGAGGTCTCCTACAATTAACGTATTGTTATCAATATGACTCTTTATTTTGGTTAACAGTTGGCTTATGTAGATGGCTGCTCCCATGTTGGGGGCATAGATATTTACAATTGTTAGATCTTCTTGTTGGATAGACCCTTTAAGAATGATATAGTGTCCTTCTGTGTCTCTTATTACAGACTTTAGTTTAAAATCTAATTTGTCTGATATAAGAATTGCCACCCCAGCTTTCTTTTGAGGTCCACTGGCATGGAAGATGGATCTCCATCCCTTCACTTTCAGTCTGGACGTATCTTTAGGTTCAAAATGAGTCTCTTGTAGACAGCGTATGGATGGGTCCTGTCTTTTTATCCAATCTGCAACCCTGTGCCGTTTTATGGGAGCGTTTAGGCCATTCACGTTGAGAGTGATTATTGAAAGATATGAATTAATTGTCATCATGTTGCCTGTGAAGACGTTGTTTTTATAGATTGTCCCTGTAAATTTCTGTTGTAGATCACTCTTGGGGTCTTTCTCCTTTTATAGAACCCCCCTTAATATTTCTTGCAGGGCCGGCTTAGTGGTCACATATTCTTTCAGTTTCTGCCGGTCGTGGAAGCTCTCATCTCTCCGTCCATTCTAAATGAAAGCCTTGCCGGGTAAAGTATTCTTGGCTGCATGTTCTTCTCATTTAGTACCCTGAATATGTCTTGCCAGGCCTTTCTGGCTTGCCTGGTCTCTGTGGATGTTCTTCTGACGTTATTCTGATGTTCTTCCCTCTGTATGTAAGGAATCTCTTCCCCCTAACTGCCCTTAAGATGGTTTCCTTGGTTCTAAGATTTGCAAGTTTTACTATTACATGCCGGGGTGTTGGCCTGTTTTCCTTGATCTTAGGAGGGGTACTCTCTGCCTCTAGGACTCTAATGTTTGTTTCATTCCCCAGATTAGGGAAGTTCTCAGCTACTATTTGCTCAAATACATCTTCTAGTCCTCTCTCTCTCTCCACTCCCTCCGGGATTCCAATTATTCTGACATTGGAACGCTTCATGGTGTCACTTATTTCTCTGATTCTATTTTCATGGATTCTGAGTTGTTTTTCCCTGGCCTCCTCTTTTCCCTTTTTATCTATTATATTGTCTTCCAGGTCGCTTATTCTCTCTTCTGTCTCAGTTACCCTAGCTGTTAGATTATCTAGATTGGATTGGATCTCATTGATAGCATTTTTAAGTTCTGCCAATTCCCCTTTTATTTCTGCCCTTAGAGACTCTATGTTGCCATGAATTGATTTCTCCATTCTAGCCATTGTCTTCATAATTGCTAGCCTGAATTCCATCTCTGACATCTTGGTTATATCTGCATCCATTTGTAAATCTACAGCATAAGTCATAATCTCTGAGTCTTTTCTATTTTGGGGGCTCCTCCTCCTAGTCATTCTGTTGATGGATGTTTGAGGGAATGTATAGAGTCCAAATTATTGACCAGAACCCAAGCAAGATGCACCTGTTTTCTTGGGACCTTAGGGTTGCTGGCCTCTTGTTTTCCCAGCCTGTTTTCTGGGGAGAGGGGCGTGCCGCACTGTTACTCAGGCAACCCTGTTCGGGCGGAGTTGCCCTGCCCCCCTGTGGCGGGGGATGGGCTCAGCGGGAATCAGTCTTTGGGGCTTTTGTTCTCTGGTGCCTTTCCCTGGCGGCTTTCCGCATCTCTTCCATGAGTCAGAGCAGAAGAGACCGTTTCCAACTCACTGCCTCAGAGCAGAGAGACCGCAGTCTGTTCTTCAGTGAGCTCTCCAGGCCACACTGTCTCCGTTTCTGTCCGTGCTGCTATAAACTGCAGCGTCCTGGGTTGTGCGCCCCTCCGCAGTGCTCCCAGTCCTGCCTCCCGGTCGGAGCACGTCTCTGCCCTTTGTGCTTCTAAAACCACCAGCCGCTCCCAGTTCACATGTGCGCGACCCCACCGCTCCGGGTTTCCGTCCTGGGGGCTGCAGTTCGCAGGCGCGACCCCGCCGCTCCGGGTTTCCGTCCCAGGGGCTGCCCTAAAGTCCTTCCCCAACTGCTACTGGTCTGCGAGTCTGTGCCCCGTCCCCAGTGGGAGATGCTGTCGCTCACCGTGGGTGTAGAATCCCCACGGCCAGGCTCCCTCCCGCTGCCGTTTATCCTCCAATATCTGCCCGCGGAATCCAAAAAGTGCCTCTTAAAGTGTCAGAAGTATTCCACACTTTCCAGCAAAATCCTTGGCGGATGAAACTGAAACTGAAGAGTTAATGTATGGAAATAAGTAGTTATGGTTGTGCACTAGATAGAATAAGATTACAGGAAAGTTCTATGGAATTAATGAACCATAGGATGTTGGAACAAGGAAGGATCTTGGATTTTTACGAGAGCCATAGCAAGCCTTCAAAGTAGGTGAAGTGGTTGACAGCTTATAGATGCCATCTTAGGATATTGGAAAGGTGGTGCATATGAAAGATCTTTGCAAGTACATAGTGGTGATGATGCCGATAAATATTATTTGTTACCTCCCCTCCTTGGATGAGGGGAAAAGACCACGTTTCCCAGTTAGTTTCTGAAAACCCTTAACAAGAGACATAGCTCTTCTAGACAAAATGAAAGCTGAGGATTGAAATGCAAATACCCCAGAAAACAAGAAAACAGACTCCAAAGAACAAAGGGTTTTATATTGAGTTCTTTCCTGAAACACGTTTTGGAGGGCACATGGGTTTGAGGGGATGTGTCTAGCATGTGTGAACTAGAGATAAAAAACAAACAAAAAAGATTGGCAATGACAATCAAGTCAAGGGGGCAGAAGGAAAGGCAAAGGCCTGAGGTGGCATCAGACCAAGCTCATCTCATTGTGATGTGATCAGGACAGGTGATCTGAGATAGGCACAATCAGAAGGGGACATGCCTCCTCATTTTCCTGCCAGCTCAGCCCCACTGCACCATAGGCCAGGAACGTGCGAGGAGGGGGCCGTGTTAGCCCTGACCCTGCTTACAAAGTCAATGATGTATATAACTGCCAGCATAACTTGATACTGTGGTAAGAAGGTAGGTCTTCTGTTTTCTTTTTCACCTTTTTACTGCTTCATTTCTATTTCCTGTGGAACTGATTTCACAAATTCTCTGCTCTGGTCCACATGTATTCATGGCCTTTCTCTGCTGTCTACCATGTAATTCGTCATGACTACTCACGAGCACACAAGTGGCATCAAGTGATATTCAGAGAGAGACACCACAAGATCCTAAGGAGCTTCTGAATCATCAATGATGAGATTATGCTCAGTGAATTTTTTTTAAGGGTCAAATGTATTTTCCTATGATCCAGTGTCCTAACAGCAAACACCGACATTGCTAAATGTGACATTTGGTGACTCACCATTAACCAGGATTCCCCTTCATAGTGTTCGTATACATCATTTGCAATAGAAGCCAATAAAGTCAAATTAGTTTCTACACTGATAAAACATTTTCATTACTATGATAATTGGAGGCTTTCTGGGTGAGAGAAATATACCTTAAGGTAAATCTCAAAAAATGATTAAGGAATATCAAAGCATGTCAGTCATAATAGATATTTTCATGGCAGTGATAACACTGAGTTCGTGAAACTATTTGCAGAGCCTACAGCGCCGTCCACTTTGTCCTCAGACCATACGGGTTTTGGAAAGAGAAAAAAAGATGTGATCTTGTCTTCTCTGAATACTTAGCCAAAAATTGCCCCCTCTGCAACCCCTCCACCCCATGTTACTATCTATACCATTAACCTGGATTTATTTTTCTTCATAGCAGTTAATACTATCTGGAATAATATTTGGTGGATATACAGCAAAATAATGTAATGAACACACCGTGATTATGCCGGTCTTTCCTTGTTGGTTCTGTCTCTCTCCCAGGAGGAGGACGTAAGGTCCGTGAGGAAAAGACTCGGTCTCATTTGCTACTGAATCCTCAGTGACTAGTAGTGCAAAGTTAGTGTCCAATGATTATTTGTTGATCCAGGAATGCTGATCAAACAAATCTCTGTCAGTATATGTTTTGGATTTTTTTTTATATATATACTGGCTTCTTTTTTCCATTTTAAGTAAATCCAGGTGTTTCTGGCTTATACAAAATGATGATTGTAATTTAGTAAGTGTTTTAATTGCTATGCATGATTTATTTATGAAAATGAAACATTTTAAGCCATATATGCCTTCCCAACTCATTCATTTTCTGCCAAATTACATGTCTCACATTATTGAACACATCCTTTGGACAAATGCCTTTTACCTTCTAGTCACTCCAGCCTTTCACATTAAAATACATAAGCTCCAGAAATATGATTAATTTGAAACAGGTCAGGTCCTGGACATATATGTTCATCATGTTCTGTGTATTGAGTAAATACTGTATGCTAATGGAGTGCCAGCACCTTGTAGATGTCTCATCTTAACTATACAAAAACTCTAAAAATAAATATAATCCCCATTTTGCAGATTAAAAAAAAAAAAACAGATCAGTTTAGTAATAAGCCTAAGGTTTTTGTTTTTTGTTTTTTGTCTTTTTTTTTATTCATTTGAGAGAGAAAGAGAGCAGAGGGGGAAGGGGCAGAGGGAGAGGGAGAGAGAGAATCCTAAGCAGACTCCCCACTGAGCATGGAGCCCGATGTGGGGATCGATCCCATGACCCTGAGATCATGACCTGAGCCAAAATCATGAGTCGGATGCTTAACCGACTGAGCACCCCAAACCTAAGGTTTAACATCTAATAAAATGCTAAGTCCTGGGTCAAACACGCTGAGTCACTGTTTTGCGGATGAAAGATTTGTCCGTGTCCACACACATAGTAAGCACTAGGGCTGAGCTTCAAGTGCACATCTGTGATCCCGAAGCTCGTGCTCTTGACCCCCATGCTGCACTTCCTTTTTTTCCTGCCAGTCCCACCTCGGTCCCAGTTTTTATGGGTGAATTTCTTTTCTCCTGGTTCTGGGAGAGCGTCTCAGGTGTATCCCGCTCACTACTGATCTGTTTCCAAGGTGCCATGTCTGCTCTTGACTGTATCCAGGCGGACTAATCCAGCATTGAATTCTTAGTTCTCTGTACTAGTAATACTTCCTTCTTTCATCGTCTTCCTTTCCTTCACATTCTGTCTTGGTTCCATAGCGGTTCATCTCCCTTTGACATTTTGTTCTTGTTTTAAAAAGACAACATGGTTTTTCATCCTAGGAAGGTTGATAACTTTTCCTTCTTTCTTTTTTTTTTTTAACCTACAAATCTTATTTTATTTTTTTATTATTTAAATTCAGTTAGCCAACATATGGTACATCACTAGTTTCAGATGTAGTATTTAATAATTTTTTGTGAAAATGTTTTAGTGGTTTAGAAAAACATTGCTTCCAGTGAAATTTTAGTATGAGGTTCACTTCCTTTGGTCTGTAAGATTTTTTTCAGACAACCTCCCCCCCCCCTTTTCCTGTTTCTGTGTCTAAGAACACAGAGCTCCTGCCAGCACAGGAGGACAAGCATGCCTCGTGCCCCTGTCCCCTCTTTGTCCTGAAAGAGCAAGGGACACGCATATTCTTCTCAGTCCCCAGTGTCCATGGAGCTCACATCTGCTATCTGTTTCCTAGCCTCACTGCCTGGCATTTCTGACCTTTTGTAAAATGCGAGGACCTAAAAAGTAACAGTCCTCGGGATATGTAGCCACCAGGGCTCTTCTGGACTCTGTTAGCCCTAATTGTGCTGAAACTGTGCTTTATCTGTGCTCTATCTCTCTCCAGAACGTAGCGTGCTCCTTTAGATGCCCCAGAATTTTCTAACCGGATCTAATAATGGAAGTACTTCTTTGGGGAGGAAGAAGACATTTTGATTGTGTCAAAAAGGACCATCAGAAAGTCAGAGCATTATACTTCCTGTTTGTTGCAGAGGCAGAGTGTCTGAACCAGGAGGGAAGCCAGGGAAACGGGATGCCTACTCCCCCCTGGCAGCAGGATGACTCATTCCTGGGAACCCCCCTGGGATGGGCCAGCTACTGCCTTCTCCACTGAGTCACATTAGTGCTATGGTTTGTGGAAAGTCTTTCCAAACTCTGGCAAGAAGGGGTTGTGAATATTTTTTTTCTTATAAAGTGATAATAATTATTTTAAGGTGAGTTTAGGGGGATGGAATCAGGCCTGCTGGACAGATGACCTTTTACAATTAGAAACCCTGGCATTTCCCTCCCCGCAGTACAAAAATTACAGCACCACCGACTAACTCCGAGAACATTGTAAGTTTTACGTATCTAAGCAACAAACAAATGAAAGGGAATGAATGATAATGATGGGATAAAGTGCTCACTGCCCCATAAGAATATTTCATCCCGGCCTATCTGTGGTTGGGGCACCTCTTTGGAGAGCAGGTCCAAGGGGAATTTGATGCTGTGCCTCCCTGGGTCCTGATCCCTCGTGGGAGTTCAGGGTGACGCTGAGAGCACAGAATTCCTGGTTAGTGAGAAGACACCCCCTCCCCACCCCCACCATCATCATCACCAGCAACCACATCAAATGCTGTCCCAGACACCCACACCATGAGCCCATGGAAAGACCAGCCCTGGGGGCCCTGGGGCCTGGCACCCTCAGTCCTCTAGGGCTCTAGGGTTAGCACCTGCCTGCCACAGCTTGAAGATTCCTTTTATCTCCTCACATAATTGGGGTTATTTGAAATTTCTGGGTTGTAGGTGAGAAGGGAGATTAAATGAAGTTAGCAAAAAGCACTCACACTATTTGTAATTTGAATTAAACACACTATTTCAACAATGACAGTGAAACAAAATCTTTCAACTGCTGAGGGGTGCCTGGGTGGCGCAGTCGGTTAAGCGTCTGACACTTGATTTCTGCTCAGGTCATGATCTCAGGATCCTGAGATTGAGCCCCTCATTGGGCTCCACAGTCAGTGGGGAGTCTGCTTAAGATTCTCTCTCCCTCTCCCTCTGTCCCTCCCCCCTGTGCTCTCACTCTCCAAAATAAATAAATAGATCTTAAAAAAAAAAAAATTCTCTCTCTCCCTCTGCCCCTCCACTCCACTCACCCGTGCTCTCGCTCTCTAAAGAAAAAAAAAAATCTTTTTTTGCTGAGAGGATCAGTCATGACAATGAACTGCTACTCAGAAATTTGAGTTTTATCACCAGCTCTTAGCTGGATCCTTAAAGGCAAATAACGTGGCCTATCCGGTGGGCCTTAGCTTCTGCCTGTGCAATGCTTCTGTCCTGGGCTGGGGTCAGGGTCGCTGCGACCCAGACGCCTGCCCCTGTGGGAGAGCACGGGGGCATGGGGGAGGGTGGAGAGGACCTTCAGCTCAGCAATTTCAGGTCTGTCTGTGGGTGTGAGATGGTCTCTCCCAAGTCAGCCACAAACCCTTCTGAGGAGCTGATTTGAAACCCCAGATGGTGGCCAACATCTCTTTCACTGTGCACTGTGCCCTTGGGACCTGGATTCTGGATATGTCGGGCTCCACCCGTGACTGGAAGGAAAGACAGCGACTTTGGGAGCAAGAAATCCTGGGTTAAAACTCTTAGCCCTGGCATTTCCTCGCAGCCAAATTGTGACAGCCCAGTGAAGAAATAGATGTACAGCCCCGAAGAGCCTTGCAAGACTAGAAATGCCAGCTTTGTAGCTTGTCCTCTCCGCTTGGCTTTTGGCATAAGAACTAGGCCAACAAGTCCAGCCAAACGGCCATGTATTCCCTCCTTACCCCAGAAATCTTCTGGCAGAAGAAAACCTATCAAACAACACCTCCTGATCCTTTACTTGCCTCAATGTCTTTGCTGACCTGGGAGGCTTGGGAGATAATGGGATATAACTGTGCCTTCAGGAGATCGCCATCCCAGAGAGCTTGGGGAACAGGCCTCTGCTGGCCTTCAGGGATGACTCTGTTAATAAAGTGCTCTGGGGGGCGTCCCAGGATTCTGGATCTGGTAACAGTTCTTTCTGATTGGCCCTTGGAGCAAACCAAGGATGCCCCATCCCTTCCCTGCCCCTCACTTCACTTCCACAGACCAGCTGCCAGGGAGAAGAGCCCAGTGGGTCCTGTATCTTTGGGAGACATGGTCCTCTCAAAAAGTCAAGGCTCCATCCTTCTCAGTCCAGAGATGAAGAATATTTACTGACCTTTTTCTCTGCTAGTTACTGGCAGTATGTCACTATTTAGAGATATATCAAACTTCTCATTTTTCCTATTAGAATGTTCCTTAATTGTTTTCTATTGGTGAGATGTGGTCAAGAAGAAATCAAATACTGGAGGAGATATAAAGGGAAAACCACTAAAAAGACAGAGAATAAGGTCACTGGGGACTGGGGGTTCAGAAACAGAGCAGGGTGTCCTGCTACAGGAAAGAACCAATGGTGAGGGAAAGTGAGAGATTAGGAGAAATTGTAGCATAAGAAACGGGAAAACACAGCCCTTCACTGGGCAGTTGAATCACGGATAAATTGTGCATCAGAAATAAAAATGTTCTGGAATTCTGTGTATAATGTATCAGAATTGTCCTAAGATATATGTTACCAAAGAACCTTCTTTATTTTGTCTGGTGAGTCCAGTGATCTTGAAATAAACCAACAGACAAACAAATAAGCAAGTGTCCAAGGGAACAAAGGCATACGTATGGGCTCATTTTACAGCCTTCCTAATTCCTGCATGCCTCAAGGGTCCCAGAAGCCACGAGGCAGCTGATGGTTCGTCATTATCTGCCATTCCAGAAGAACATCTTAACAGCTGTTTTAGCCACTTCTGCAAAGTAAGGGAATATGGTTCTTGCCAGCTCCTTGTCTAAATAAAACATTTCAATGATGCAGCCAGTAAAACTGGTAGCCTTTGACTTCTGGAGGCTGGGACAAAACCTGCTTTGCTTGCAAATAACAGAGCTGATTATTGTGCAGCCTCTGATGGATATTTGGCCACTGCCCCAAACTGTATAGTTGGCATCCTCTACTTCGATCAGCCAGAAATACTACAGATGAAGCGCTGGAAGCACCCCAAGGGAGGTGTATGCTATCTGGGTCTGGCTAATTAGATAATTTTCATAACCTAAACGAATTGACCAATAACCCAAAAATTCACCCCAGGCTTGAAAGAATTCATCAGTGTATTGTTTGTGCCAAGAGCCATGTCTTTGGCCTCTCATTCGGTTTTCAGCTTTCCTTTGCAAGTGGAAGCCATCAGTGGTGAGTTCAGAGTGGAGTCGGGGAGGGACGGGCAGAGGAATCCCAGAGTGATGGGCAGGTGGCAAGAGCAGCACCTGTCCTGGTCACATGCAGTAATCTGGCCCTCGGTGAGTTCACAATTGTACTGTGGAAAGACTTATCAGCCAGCAAAGGGGGCCGCTGGGACATAGTGACAATTCAATTGTCTTTGTCTCCCTTAGAGGTACTGTTTAATTAACAAATGAAAATAATCCAGAAATGGATACCAACTACTTAATACATAAATTAGTAACAGTGCCATGAGTTTATCTAGGCAATTTGATCTTGAAATAACAACTCTATTTTATGTGAGCCTGGGAATTTTAAATAAAAGCTTCTTTTTCTCTTTTTCTTTCTCTTTTTTTCTTTTATGCCATTAAATAGAAATCTGAAAGTTGACAAAGCCTCCGCATATCCCAGTTTCGTGAACAAGCAAACCGGTCACCAGGCTGGAGAATGCCTATTATATGTCTTCTCTGCTCAAAGCAGATACCAAGTTACAGGGAGGGGGATAAGCAGAGGTACTTCTACCAGCCTTCCCAACCTGAGAAGGGAGCATGCAAGAAGCATGTGCAAATTCAGTTCACGAGGGAGAGAGCAAGAGAAGAATTTTCTAGGTGTCCTTAAGCTCACTATTTGTTAATTAAAAGAAATGATGCCACATTGAGGAATAAATCCCACCACCCTGAGAAGACCAGGAAAACAGACGTCCCTTCTCTGACTCTAGGGGATCCCATGACTTAGAGAAGCCTTTCAGCATGTTCACCATTCAGCCGGCTTTAGATTAACAAATGCAAACATTCTAACATAACTGGAGGGATTATTACATCGTGTTAAATATTTCATTTGTCTGACATCACCCTACTGACTCACTGCTATAATTTATTAAATCTGCCTCCTGGTAAAACTATTTGTTTTTCAAGGCAGGGCTCGACTTTCAATGTCTTCTCCTGCCATACTTGCAAGCGCTTCTCTTCCCTTTTGCTTCCATCAAGGTTCTTATTTCCCATGAATCCTAGCTACATGTGTGGAGCAGATAGACAGGTTGAGAAGTCAATGGGAAGGGGCAAAGAAGGGGGTGAAGGTACATCAGAGCTGGTATGGGTGGACATTTGGTCTCTGTTGGACAGAGTCAGGGCTCAGGCAATAAGTATGGAACTAAGGGGCTGCCCATAGATCTAGATGCTTGGGGCTGCAGCAGGCAGAGAATGGACAACTTTTATCCTTGGAGCTGTTGGGACATCCCAGTCAAAAGTCATCAACAAGGTTGGTCCCGAGAAAGCTTCTTGATAGGACAGCAATGCACCTTTTACCTTTGTCCTCCAAGATCATTCATTCTACACCTGAGTACTTTGCCCATTCATTTGATGACTATTTGTACAATACCTACTATATGCTAGCTACTCTAGAAGCTATAATGATCAAGGAATGGTCCCAGACTCATGGACTTACACAGCCAGGTGAAATCTCTGCCTTGTACCAGGTTCATTAGAGAGATCATTTTCAATCCTTCCAGCAACCCTGCAATGATAGATATTATCATCACTATGTTATGGATGAGATGTTAAATCCCCCTTGTGAGCTCGCCGTTAGGAAGCCACTGGCCTAGCATTTGGACTCAGATCTTTGTGACACCAGAGCCTGTGCTTTTTGTCATGGAAGGAGCTCCTACTCACCTGAAGTAAAGTGTAGTGACTGTTATCCTTCACTTGGCTCCACAGAGTCAAAGGACAGTATATATTCGCCTAGGGCTTCTTGTTGAAGGAATTTAAAAATGACACCATCTTTTGTGCTCATCGAGTCTCAGCAAGGTGTTCAGGCTTCCTTGGCCTTGCTCACATCTATGTCCTTGCGTTCTTCTGGTGGAATCCAATTCCACGGTGTTCTGTACCCCTTGCACCTCCACCCGTCAGGAAATGGGGTTCATGTGCACTCTTGGAGGCCCTTTTCCAGACTTCAATAAAGAGGAAAGCATGGTTGTAGAGCAAATTATTTCAGATCAATTGCAGATTTTTGTCGTTTTCAGTTTTTTTAGTAACTTGGATAAAAAGCCCCCATCTCACACCGGGAGTGCAGATGGGCATGTTCAGGCCTTTGCATGGGGCATGAGGTGCGTGCAACTCTATCTGTGTCTCAGAGACAGGCCTGCAGAGGTCTGAGCTCATGTGAAACTTCTGTGACTGTCACTGCATTATTATACTGAAGCATTTTTATTTGTAAAGTACAAATGATCCTTTCAATTTCATCGTACAACCTTCTGTTAAATGGAGCTCAAACACAGCCTGCAGCAGCTTGTACAAGATGGCCGTGCTACTTCTGCGTGGCCGTGGTCCTCTGTAGCTGGGCGCCTTAGCTCCCCTCCCTCAGTGGCACTGTTTCTTCCATTACCACTCCCTCATGGTTTCCTGAGTGGCTTCTTTTGATTAGATCCACCAGGATAGATTATGCAGAGCAATGTAGTATATCTTACGAGATGTTAACTGATCCACTGTGACCTCAGAATAGACAGGAAGAGAAATAATGCTGTCCTGTGACTTACATCTCAAAAAAGACTGATCATCTTCGAAATAAACAAATCCATTTAAAACAAAGTGTTCTCAATTATTTAAAAATAGGAGAGCATACCAAAAGCTGGACAAAAGTAGATTTAACAAACATGAACAGTGGCCACTTCTAGATGGTGAGGGGAAATATCAAGTTTCTCACTGATACTTTCCCATCTCATTTTGTGTCTGTAATAAGCAGGTAAAATCAGAACAAACACAATAAACATTGTGATAAGTCATATTTATGAAATTTTACCAAAAACATTTGCATTTAAAATGTATGTTATACCCATATGAAGTCACTTGAGAGCTAAGCTGTAAGTTGACATTTCCATAAAGTCTCAATTCCAGGCTTTTGTCACAAGTATCCATGACAAAGCCTGAGTGACGATCCTACATAAATCAAATAAAAATTCTGGGTATCATATTTTTAAAAAATTGTTTTTAGATGCAGCAGTGACCTGGGAGTGGGAATTCAGAGAGGGAAAGGAATCACTGAGGCAGGCATTTCAAACCAAAGTATCTGCCAAACCTAGAGGAACCTGAGCTTCAATTTCCATAGTTTTTAGGGGAGGAGGAAAAGGAGACAAAGTGAGAAGTCTGCCCACTGCCCTGCAAAAAATGTCAACTCCAACTAAATGGCTGACCTTCAAGAAAGGTGAACTGGGAGTAAACCCATATTCCTCTGCAAGGGGATAGCTATAGGGATAACCTGTCCTAAAGATTTGGGCAGAGTAGCGAAAAAATATGTCCACCTTGGATTCATAACAACATGCCAGGTCTCCAGCAGGTGTGCAGCCCAAATCTGCACAGTATGAGTAAAGCTCTAATCATGTACATGAGCAGAAAGCCACCCCAGGCAGGTAAGGCACGCAAGAACCAGCAAAAGCAAATGCAGATCCTTTCTGGAGGAATCTCTTCCCTATCTTCAACCTAGATTTCTTTTTTTTTTTTTTTTTTTTAGATTTTATTTATTTATTTGACAGAGAGAGACACAGTGAGAGAGGAACACAAGCAGGGGGAGTGGAAGAGGGAGAAGCAGGCTTCCCGCGGAGCAGGGAGCCCGATGCGGGGCTCGATCCCAGGACGCTGGGATCATGACCTGAGCCGAAGGCAGGCGCTTAACGACTGAGCCACCCAGGCGCCCCTTCAACCTAGATTTCAAAGGATCCTCCGGTCCCTTCAGATGAAGCTCCACAGTCAAAAATCATAACGATGATCATTCCTGTTGCCTTTGGCATAAAGTTAGCAGAACTGAAATAAGACATTAGATATTAAAGTGATCAGATGATGGATAAAAAATAAGTATGTTTAATATGTTAAATGACATGGAAAGGAAAAGGATCAAAAATAGTAACAAGGAAAAGATTAGAAAGAAAGACCTCGTAGAGTGGACTAAGAACCAAGTGGAATATCTAGAAATTAAAATATAACAATTGAAATTAAAAATTCAGTGATTGTTGCTTAGGTAATCAAGACTTAGCTGAAGAGAAATTAATGAAGTAGGAGACATATATATCTGAAGAAATTTTCTAGAATTCAGCCTAGTGAGAAAAAAGTGATGAAAAATATGAAAAATAGGGTAAGATCTGTGATAGAGTGAGAAAAATTTAACAAACTCTGAATTGGAGTTTCAGAAAGAGTGGCTAGAATAGAGAGAGACAATCTCAGCACTGCTGAGATATTTCCCAGAACTGAGGAAAACAAAGAAGCTAGTGAATCCCAACCAAGCCTGGTAGATAAAAACACTAAGACACATCATAATGAAAGTGAAGAACAACAGATACAAGGAAAAAATTTTCATGAAATCAGCCACAGATAAAAGATGAATTGCCTTTAAAAAAAATAGCAATTAGACTGACAGTCGACTTTTCAAAACAAAATAAAACAAAGCAATGGAAGCCAAAATTACAGTGGGGAAAAAAGACTCCAATGTGCTAAAAGAAAATAACAATCAGCCTAGAGTTATATACCTGGCAAAAACTGTCATTCAGTAATAAGGATAAAGTAAAGATATTTTTAGATAAGTAAAAAATAATAGTATTTTCCAATAATGACTAACATACTCTAACCAAAGGCAATTTGAAAGGATGTACATTAGTTAAAGAGGAAATGTAATTGCCAGGTGGGAGATCTAAGCTGGACAATAGAAAGATTAAAAAAGGGGTGGGGGCTAAAATGGGGCAACACTAAAAGTAGACTGTAGTAAACAATAATAAAAATGTCTTACATGATTTATTTTAAAAAGAGAGAAAACTAAAATACACAATGTGAAAAGCAGTGCATAATAAACATGGACAGAGGTAATCAGAATTATTTTAAAGACCTTGTATCAGACAGTAGAGATATAGATTAACTATAGACTTTGATAAGTATTAATTAGGAAAATATATTGCATAATTTCCCAACTAGTAGAGGGGAAAGTGAAATGAGGGGGAAAATTAAATTAAAAGAAAGCAATAAAGGAAAGAAGAAATTTGTAGATGGCAGGACAAGTAGAAGCACCCCCTCAGAGATGTTGTGGGTTCAGTTCCAGACCACTGCAATAAAGGGAGTATTGTAATAAAGTGAAACAAATGAATTTCTTGATTTCCCAGTGCATATAAAAGTTATTTTATACTATACTGTGGTTATTAAGTGTGCAATAACATTATGTCTAAAAAACGATGTACATACCTTAATTAAAAAATACTTTATTACCAAAAAATGCTAACCATCATCTGGACTTGCAGTGAATTTTACTCTTTTTGGTGTTGGAGGGTCTTGCCTTGATGCTGTGGCTGCTGACTGAGCAGGGTGTTGGCTTGCTGATGGTTGGAGGGGCCATGGCAATGTCTTAAAATAAGACAACAATAAACTCCACCATATCGATTTGCTCTTTTTCTCCTGAACAATTTCTCTGTAGCCTGCAATGCTGTTTGATGGCATTTTTCTCAGAGTAGAACTTCTTTCAGAACTGGAGTTGATCTTCTCAAACCCTGCTGCTGCTTTACCAACTACGTTTATGGAATATTCTAAAACCTTTGTTGTCATTTCAACCATCTTCACGGCATCTTCAGCAGGAGTAGAAACCATCTCAAGAAACCACTTTCTTTGCTCATCCATAAGAAGCAACTCCTCATCTGTGAAAGTGTTATCATGAGATTGCAGCAACTCGGTCACATCTTCAGGCTTCACTTTTAATTCTGGTTCTCTTGCTATTTCCCCCACATCTGCAGTGACTTCCTCCATTGATGTCTGGAACCCCTAAAAGTCATCCATGAGAGTGGGAAACAACTTCCAAACTCTTGGCAATGTTGATATTTTGACCTCTTCCCATGAATCACAAATGTCCTTAATGACATCTAGAATGGTGAACCCTTTCCGTAAGGTTTTCCATTGTCTTTTCCCAGATCAGAGGAATGAGTCCATTGCAGTTATAGCCTTAGAGAATGTATTTCTTGAATAACAAGACTTGAAAGCCAAAATGCAGGCAGGAAAACAACATTCATCTCGAATATCTCCATCAGAGCTCTTGGGTGACCAGGTGCATTGTCAGTGAACAGTCATATTTTTAAAGGAATCTTTTTTTTTTTTCCTGAACAGCAGGTCTCAACAGTGGGCTTAAAATATTCAGTAAACCGGGCACCTGGGTGGCTCAGATGGTTAAGTGTCTGCCTTCGGCTGAGGTCATGATACCAGGGTCCTGGGATCGAGTCCTGCATTGGGGTCCCTGCTCCTTAGGAGCCTGCTTCTCTCTCTCTCTCTCTGTCTCTCATGAATAAATAAATAAAATCTTTAAAAAAATAAAATAAAATAAAGTAAAATATTCAGTAAACCATCTTGTAAACAGATGTGCTGTCATCCAGACTCTGTTGTTCCCTTTACAGAGCACAGGCAGAATCGATTTAGCATAATTCTTCAGGGCCCTAAGATTTTCAGAATGCTAAATGAGCACTGGCTTCAGCTTTAAGTCACCAGCTGCATTAATCCCTAACAAGAGAGCCAGCCTGCCCTTTGGAGCTTTGAAGCCTGGCATTGATTTCTCCTAACTATGAAAGTCCTAGATATAATTTTTTCAGTAGAAGGCTGTTTCTTCTACATTGAAAGTCTGTTGTTCAGTGTAGCCACCTTCATGGATTATCTAGGCTAGATCTTCTGGATCACTGGATGCAGCTTCTCCATCAGTACTTGCTGCTTCACCTTGCACTTTGATGTTATAGAGACAGCTCTTTCCCTTAAACCTCATGAGCCACCTTCTGCTAGCTTCAAACTTTTCTCCTGCAGCTTCCTCATCTCTCTCAGCCTTCCCAGAATTGAAGAGAGTCAGGGCCTGGCTCTGGATTAGGCTTTGTTTGGCTCAAGGGAATGCTGTGGCTGGTTTGATTTTCTATCCAGACCGCTGAAACTTTCTCTGTATCAGCAATAAGGCTGTTTTGCTTTCTTATCATTCATGTGTTCACTGGAGTAGCATTTTGTTTTCAATTTCCTTTAAGAACTTTTCCTTTGCATTCACAACATGGCTAACTGGCCCAAGAGGCCTAGCTTTCAGCCTATCTCAGTTTTTGACATGCCTTCCTCACTAAGTTTAATCATTTCTAGCTTTTGACTTACAATGAGAGACTTTTCCTTTCATTTGAACACTTGGAGCTCATTTTATGGTTATTAATTGGCCTCATTTCAATATTGTTGTGTCCCAAGGAATAGGGGGGCCTGAGGAGAGGGAGGGAGACAGAGAATCAGCTGGTCAGTGGAGCAGTCAGAACACACACAACATTTATCGATGAAGTTCGCCATCTTATAAGTGTGTGGTTCATGGTGCCCCACGACAAGTTACAAGAGTAACACCAAAGATCACTGATCACAGATCACCGTAACAAATATAATAAAAACGAAAACGTTTGAAATATTGTGAGAATCTCCAAAATGTGACACAGAGACACAAAGTGAGAGCAAAAGCTGTTGGAAAAAATAGCACGGATAGACTTTCTTGACAAAGGGTTGCCACAAACCTTCAATTTGTGGGGAAAAAAATGCAATATCTGTGAAGCTCAATAAAAGGAAGCACAATAAAAGAAGTGTAGGACCAAATAGGTAGTAGAAAAAGATAATCTCAATTCCACATAAAATTTAGAGCATCCGTTCTAGAGCACTGTGGTTATTAACCTTAGATCACCACAGGCAGGAAAACAGCATTCATTGCCTTGAATGTGCAATTGCCTTAAAAAAACAGCAATTAGACTGACAGCCGACTTTTCAAAACAAAATAAAACAAAGCAATGGAAGCCAAAATTACAGTGGGAAAAAAAGACTCCAACGTGCTAAAAGAAAATAACAATCAGCCTAGAGTTATATACCTGGGAAAAAATGACATTCAGTAATAAGGACAAAACAAAGGTATTTTTAGAGAAATAAAAACTAATAGCATTTTCCAATGATGACTAACATACTCTAACCAAGATGTGCAAGTAAATGGAAAAATCCGAAGTTGATTAGCTTCTTTCCTCAAGCACTGCTGGATAGTTGATAGATGGAATGTCTCTCTCTTTGGGACAGATTAATCTTCACAACCACCCTACCAAGAGAATTCTACTGAAGCAAAGATCACATCCTGTGAATGCATTCGCAACATTGTGGAGATCTGGTGTTCACCAAGGAGCAAACCTCAATGACACAATCCAGGGGTCTATGTTGCAACTGCTCAACTCCACTGTTGTAATGTGAATGTAGCCAGAGACAATATAGAAAGGAACAAGTGTGCTGTGTCCCAATAAAACTTTATTTACACAAATAAGCAGTGAATCAGATTTGATGCAGAGGCCATAATTTACTGACCCTGTTTTAGTTCAAAAGGAACAAGAGGAGATGTTTCACTTCATCTCACAAAATTAATTCCAGCTTTTAAATCGACTTGGCAAGTCCGTCCTGTAATATGGTTTCTGTCCAACCGATGCTGCTGACCACATGTAAGGACTTACTTTAGGCAGTAGTGGGGCTGTACCAGGTAATTCACACATTGCCCTGTGCGTTCACGATGCCACAACGTTACTGTCACCAAGAGAAGGCACAGAAGGATCTGGTCACTCCATTAGGTGCCATATTTACCACGTGTATCTCAAAGACTCATACCCACCACTGTGCTAAGACGACGCTGTGATGTCAGCCCTGGAGACTATGGACACCCCCGGGTGATGTCGCGGTACAGTAGAGGGATTAACCTTGTCTAAATATATGGGTTAATGTAGTGGAGGACAGGTGGCTCTACCTCATGACTCTTGAAATTAGAAGCACAGCAAGAGGCTAAGTGACACTAGTCCCCTTCAACCACTAACAAGGAATTCCAGAACAGCATTTCAAATGTGCAGTGTGTGGGGCTATATTATCCTAGACCTATGGGTACAGCTTAGAAAGAGGTAAGAGGGATCCCATGGAGCATCCGGGGATCAGAGAAGCCAGTGGCTTACTTGGACCTCAACAAAAAAGGCATCCAGTGGAGTGAAGTAAGAGGAACCTGAATGGAAAGCAGAGGCAGATAGGAACTGGAAGAGGCTGCAGTGGGCAGAGAAGTGAAGCCCTAACACATGGAGACCTTTAGGAAACATGAGGAGCACAAGCTCTGGGGGAAAGTGCCTTGGGCTTTAGGAGGCAGGAAGGGGCTGAGAGTTGGGGTGGGCTCATGGGATTCCCAGCAGGCCACGCCCTCCCCAGGTGCCCTGGCAGAGCCCTTGACCTCTTTCTTGTTCACTGTTGCTCTCTCCCAAAGAGGGGCAAACTGTGGAATAGCATGCCTAGATTTGCACCTCTCACAAGAATATCTCGGGCCATGGAAGTTCCCATGGGATGACACTAAACCGTGCCCTACATTTATTTTTTTTTTCTTTTGACTTAGAACACACAGTGCAAAAATGCATGCTCTCTGTCAGCAGCCAAAGCAACTCATCTGGGACGTGCAAGCGTCATCCATCACATTCGGCATTTTGATCCAGTGTTCCGTCTGAGGCTTGCAATGACAGAGCTGCCACCATATGTGAAATCTGCCTTCGCTCTGTTTACTGTTTCATTTCATCCTTGATTTGCTGTCACTTTTAGAGGTATTGAACGCATTATTGAAGGGCTTAGTTGATGTCTAAAACACTCCTTAAACTGTCTTCGATTTTCACAGCCAAATATTTTAAGAGTTGCTACAACTGAAGCCAGAGTGTAAAAATATTTGTATTCGTTTATCAGAAAAAGTCATCAGTAAAATACTTTCTACAATGTTTGAAGACCTGTTTGAATTGGAAATGATAGACTTAGTATATCGAGACAGATTGGCGTGTTTGGAGCTCTGGAGTCGGGGATGCAGTTAACCGCACTGTCCAGCGTGGAGTGTGGTCTGGAATCATGTCAGGGATGGCATTCAGCCCAGAGTCACCTGGAAGACGCCTGTGGGGAGAGAGGGAGACGAGAAGAGGACAGGCTGCCTGGACAACGACAGCATGCATCCCACGTGAGAATCTCCTTTCCAGCAAACTTCCTCGGTGTTTGCCCACAAGTGGGAATGTGCCCACAAGAGCCGTGGATGCTCTGGAGCCTGGAGTGGAAGTCACACGTCCGAATCACCCTGACTCCCGAGTGGTACCAGTGTGGGCATCAACCGCTAGAGCTCAAAGATCATCACTGGGAGAAATGTGACCGGGGGGGATGCACTCCATACAGCTAACATGGGAAGGTTGTCCGTGGAGGATTTAACAGCTGGCCATGATGGCCCAAATGCTCGTGGCTGTCTCAGAAGAGCGCACTGGTTTTGTTACAGGCTGGGGCTGCTCTAACAGGGACAGCAGGCAAGAAGGGAAGAAGCAGAATGTCAAAGGAGGAGGACTTCCCAGAAGCAGGACCGAGACTGCCCTGCAGGCTCCTGGCTTGGCAGCTGGGGGAACAAGAACGGGTGGCGGTCAACCCACCTGCCCCAGCTCCTTAGAGACCCCTACGCCCCCCCCCCACCTCCTGGAGCACCTGTTCTGGAAGCTTATGAAATCCAGCCTGAGTCTGGTTTTCTCTGCTCCCCCCAGCCCTCCTTTCTCTTATTTTCTCCAGCTTCAACTTACACTGACTTCCAATTCTCCCCACAAGGGTCCCTGCCTCAATGGCCTTAAATGACGCCTCCTGACATTTCCCTGTGCTATCGTTCACTGAGCCACAGCCCAGGCTAGGTGAGGCATCAGCTTCCTCCAGGCTTGCTGGCCCTGAGGACATGACTGTGGGCACGCACTGCACCCAGCTTTCCTCATTTATGGAAAATAACCCATTAACAGGATTGTCGTAGAAATTATTTAGGAGAGATGCCTCACTACATAGTGACTCAATGTAGATCAGTTTCTAGATGAGGATTCCCCGGTACCCATATTGGGGGAATTGGTAGTAATACCAAAAACTGTCATGGACACGCTAGAATATTAATGAACTCTTTCTTAAATACATACTCAGGTAACAAAATAAATGTAATCGTGAGTAAACTGCAGAGCTCCCTTGAATTCAGTCTTTTCTTATCAAGGTGTGAGTTAAGAACTCTTTTGTGTGCTAGTAAGGGGAGATATCCAAGCACAAAGAAAGGGGGTCCCCTGCCGGCACGATCCTGATGCTCTGTGGGCAGATCAGGGGCAACATAGCTGGGAGACAGCACAATACAACAGTTATGAGCAAGGAGAGTGGCGTCAGACCTGGAGTCAATGCCCCACCCCTTCGATGACTAGACTGATGAGCAATTTATGCTCCCCAAGTCTCGGTCCCCCAACCTGTAAAATGGGGTAATGAGAGTACCTACGTACTAGAGAGACATCTTGTCAGAATTAAATAGACCTGACTTGTGGCAAGTACTCCATAAACGTTACTTATGCTGTTATATTTAATCTTTATTATTTTTCACTCCATGTACCACCAAGAAATCTATGTAGCTAAACTGCAGCAACTGGATAATGTCCTCTGTCAAACAAACAGTAAAAGAGATGATACCGCCAATGGTGGCCATTCTGTCCCTAAGCTCATCATTTATTTATTTAACTCATGACTGTGAGTTTAATTATGCATGCACTGTTCACATTAAAGTTAACCTAAATAAGTGATAAGCACTTCATATGTTTATTTTTTACTCCTCAAGTACAATAAGTTTTAATGTTTTATATGAAAAGGCACTTCTTAATCAGGGATGCACATATGTCCTTTGGTTGATTAACAAATTTCAACTAAGACACAATTTCTAAATTAATGATTTCTAATAATTAGGTGTGAATATATTCTGGACAATGTACTAAGTGCTTAAGGTGGGCCAGGAAGAAAGTTATAGGTGGGGTAATTCATCAGTGAAATAAGGCAGATCTGCTGCCCACTGTGCTGGGGTGAGAGATATTATATGCATCACGCATCAGTATGTGTATATGTGTAATTACATATACACATTATGTGTGCACACAATCACACATGCACTTGCATATCTTTTCGATTGTGGTGAGGACTATGAAGAACAAATGATGAAGGAAAAGGTCAGGGAAAGCTTTTTTGAGAAAGTATATGTGAACTAAAATCTGAAGGGTGAGCAGCTGGGCAAGACCATTCCCAGGGGAAGGAACAATATGTTTGAAAGCTCTAAGATAGGGCAGTGTTTGGCCCCTTCGAGAACTAAAGAAGGCCAGCATGGGTGCACATTTGTGAGAGAACAGAGGGATAGGCAATGAGTCTGAAGAAATAGCTGGAGGTAGAGTTTGCAGGACCTTGTGGATCATATTAAAGCGTTTGGATTTTATTGCAAATACATACTGAAGGACTTTAAGCAGCAGCCTACCATGATCTTGTTTACATTTTTAAATATCCCTCTTAGTGCTTGAGTGGAGGATGCATGAAAAGGGGGCCGAGAGGAGGAAAAAGGGAGATCAGAATGAGGCATGATGATGGCATGGACAGAAGGACAGCAGCAGAGACTGGGCGAAGGGTTTGGGGTGAACTCTCAGGACTGGGTGGTAGATTAGATAAGAGGATTAAGAGAGTCAGATGCTGGCAGATGGAGGCACCATTTACTGGGATGGAGAACAAGGCACGAGGATCATATTTAAGAGAAAAATATCAAGAAATCAATAGACTGGACTGTTTACATATGGGTGAGCCCCAGTTCCTGGACGTGTTTGAGCACAAATGTTTCTTAAAAAGATGTGTGGGGAAGAAGTTCAGATTAGATGAATTTTAAGTTTTGTTTGTTCTACATCTAGAGTTTGCAACTACTGGATAGATGTTAGCCTGGGAAGATTAAGACGAGAATATAGACGAAGCTTTGGCCATCCCTTGAACTATGGAATTGGGTACAATGTACAATTTTTATTGCCTTTGATATCAAATGAACTGACACTTCTCTGCATTATACGATATTGTTACATTATATGAAAATGTGAATTTTAAAGATTTGAAATAATGTGGTAACATTATTAAGAAAGCCTTACTTTTGTACAAAAGTCAAAATAATGTCAATCCTTTAAGTTAAAAAAATCAAGAACTGTGATTTCAAAGCTGACAAATCCTGTGAATTTTGAAGTGTGTTTATGTTGCTTTCCTATGGCTGGTAAACAGAAACACTGATCCTTCTTTTCTAGAATTAGTGATGAACTATGAAGTTTTGAATTAAGATAGAGAGGAAAGCATCTTCACCTGCAGTGAGACTTTCTATGTAGCAGAATTACAGGATTTTAGCTTAAGAGATGATCTTCCCTACACCCCACATAGATGTAGCTTTATACAATACTATGCATTCAGTAGAATTAGTGAACCATCTTTCCTTCCAAATATTTCACACGTATTCTCAAATGTATTCTTTTAAAAAGGGTCTTTCTTCTCTTCCCCTTTGTTTCTCATTTTTCCAGAGTATAGATTTAAAGTAGGTTGTTAGCAAGTTTGTAGACAGTGTTTAAAACTTGGTTATACGTGGGGAGAACAGCGAGTATCAAATCAGAAGTTATTCCTTACATTTCTATTCCCCGGAGGAGGAGGAACTGCGAGATGGAAAAAGGCCTGTCATCATCAAAACACATTGGAGAAAATAATTTCCCAGTGAGAAGATAAAATTCTGTGGGCTGTCTCTGCAGTTTGAGCTAGGAGGGTAGGATCTGTTCGAAAGACCTTGTATTAGCAAGATATAAATGACAATCAGATTATTTAACCAACGTGTGGGAAAAATCGTGAATCCATGCCAGGAGACCTTTTTCTTTGTTTTTCAAAATTGTTCAGCCACTTATTTTCTTTTAATATCCTGATGATACGCCTAATATCTTGTCAAAAGATTGTTTGAGGAGTAAGCATGTTTAAAAATTACATGGGGTGGGGGGTGCGCCTGGGTGGCTCAGTCAATTAAGCATCCGGCTCTTGATTTTGGCTCAGGTCATGATCTCAGGGTCGTGGGATTGAGCCCAACACCCTCTGCGCTGAGCATGGAGTCTGCTTGGGATTTTCTCTCTCTCTCTTTCTGCCCCTCCCCCACTTGTTCTCTCTCTTTATCTCTCAAAAAAAAAAAATATGTGGAAGCTCCCTCTGGCTGCCCTGGATAGTGAGTTAGTGGGATGAGGGCTCCACCTTTTTTCCAGCAAAGGGATGGTACTCTAGATTGTCTTCTCTGGGACCAGTAAGGTCCATCCTTGTGGCAAATCCATGATGGCCAAGGATTTCTGGTGCTCTGTTGCTGGTTTTCTTAGACAACTCCTAGCATCGAAACCAGAGAGACAGGACCAAAGGGTCTGATTATTGTACTCAAGATTTCCCTATAAAAAGGGAGAACAATTAGGGAGGTGAGTTCTCTCCCAGAAAGACATACCTGCCACAGGTGGCCAGCATGGAGGCGGCATCTGAGGGCCTGTGGCTTCTCTTCTCTTGCTTTCCTCATGAAAATCTACTCTCTAACCCTTGTTTTGCGGGCATCCCCAAGACCGCCTTCAGGTTCAATGATTTGCTAGAAGGACTGACAAACTTCAGAAAATCTGTTATGCTCATGGTTATGGTTTATTAGAGCAGAGACACAAGTCGAAATCAGCAAAGATTAGGGAGCATAGGGCAGAACCCAGGAGAGACCGACCCAAGGTCCCCACTGTCCTCTCCGATTGCAGTTGTGTGACAGTGCTGAATTCTCCCGGCAAAAATGTGTGACGCATCCAGAGTATCTGCAACCTGGGGAGCTCACCTGAGCCTTGGGGATTGGTTGATTTTTAGTGGCAGTTGTCCTGTAGGCACGGAGCTCCAGTGTGGCTGACTTAGCTCCTCTGTCTCTGGCCTCTCCAGAGGTCACAATGGCACTGTGTTGCCAAGGGCCACACCATAAATCACCCTGTGAGCATAGACTATCTGGTGTGGCCCAGGTATATATACAAAGACACTGGTCAGACAGGGTCCTCCAAGGGTTTAGAGGTTATTTCCCAGGAACTGGTCAAAGGCCAGGCTTTTCTTTAAAATGTGCAGAGTTTGACCACTCTAGCCCTGCTGAGTGGACACTTTACTGCACACATGCCAGGTGCCTTTGTCGAATTCATCCTTGGCCTTTGCACAATGGGTGACGACTGTGAAGCAACTGGTCTCACGGGGCATAAAACAATGCATCTGTTCATCTTGACCTATCAGACGCAGAGTGGGTCTCCTCCTTCAGCCATAGGAGAGAGTCCACTAAGATGCTCTTTGTAGTGGTGAATTAATAATAAGAGCCTGCCAAGTTCATTTACAAACCAAGTGATTAAACTCAATTTTCTAGAGCCAACATCCTACATGGTCAGATGAACAACAGAAGTTTTCTGTAACAAACATGTTATATACATTTCTGGGAGATTAAACAGATTTCTAGATTATTTACAATAGACATTTAAATCATGATAATAAGAAAATATAAAATATGAAAACATAAAGAAGACTTGTATCCTTCTTGGCTAGATTCTTTGTTTAGACTACTTCTGTGATTTCCAGAATGAAAACATTCCCTAACCTTGTCCTCTGTATCTTGGCCTGGGAGGATAAAACCAAAACTGCCCTTTTAGTTCTCTAAGTACTGATGGCAACAAAATTATTCAAGAATTCTTATCGGGGGGGCGCCTGGGTGGCTCAGAGGGATAGCATCTGCCTCTGGCTCAGGGCATGATCCTGGGATAAACTCCCGCATTGGGCTCCTTGCTCAGTGGGGAGCCTGCTTCTCCCTCTCCAGCTCCCCCTGCCTGTGCTCTCTCTCTCTCTCTCTCTGTCAAATAAATAAATAAAATCTTAAAAAAAAAAAAAATTCTTATCGAACACAACCATAACTTACCCTCTTATAAGGAAGTTTATTCAAAAACAAATTCAGGTTGTTAATTTCCAGTTTCCACTGTGTAGATATTATCCATTTGTGATTTTGACTAAAGCAGTGGAGGCAGAGAGAGGACCACTATGAAGAATCAGAGAAACTAAGGGGAGAGCTATTTTACAGCCTTATGTGGGTTCATTTGCAGAAGTCACTTTTGAAAACTTATACCAAAATTCAAGTTTGACTCATCTGCATATGTGGACAGAGAAGTGCTGTGGAGGAGGCATGAATTTTATCGTAAGAGTTCGATTCACACTTTGGAACACATAATGCTTTTTTTTAAAGAGGAAAGGTTTCCACTCTGAAGTGCCTAAATCATGTTATTGAACCAAATCCAATGAGCTTTTTGTTTTTAATGGAAAACAGATAATTACGAATCTTTTATCTTCCAGAAAAACAGGAGGGGTTTTGAATCAACCAATCAACAAAGCCAAGCAGGACTATCTCTTCTGAGCCTCCAATCCAATAAAAAGTTAGAGGTGGAATCCAGACAATTTGGAGGTCTGCAAACTTGCTTCAAAATTAATGATATTTTCTATGGTGCCGCAAGGAGATATTAAAACACTCATACTGATCTTGACCAAGCTCCTCAATGTTTATTTGCTTTTCTTGAGTAATCACAATGATTATAAGCTCAGCTGTCTATTCACTGAGACATTCGATAAGGGGAAGACAAAGCAAAAAAACAAACAAAATACAATCAGAATTTTAAAACTGAAGGAAGCTTGAAGTGAGTTCACGTCAAAATAAGTTTAATTACCTCACTTCACAGAAAACTGAGGCCCGGAGAGGGTAAGTCATCTGTGTGTATGAGTTCACTTCCTTATTTGCTATTCATTCATTTAATACATTATCATTGCGTATCTTCTGTATCTTGGATGCAAAGGTAAGAGTCAGCAAAGAATTCAAAGTCTGATGGCAGAACCAGTCAGGAAAATCAGGAGCACCTAGGTCGTAGCTGAGTCTGGAATGCAAGGCCTTTCCCATTTTCCAGTGGGACACATTCTGCTAGCCCACATCTTCTCCAGTCTGCCATGTGATAGGAATCATGGGGAGTGCTTGTCAGACCTACCCATGCCAAGCCCTGCCCTGGACTTCCTGAATCTGAAGGTACACCAACCGGACCTGGGATTCTAGATGTTTAACAAGTGCCCAGATGAACCCCATCACAATGCACCAACAGGGTTTCCCTGTGCCAGCCAAGGTCAAGGATCTCTCACCTCTTACTGCCCTATCTCAGTGGGTAGCTTCCACCATTGGCTTAACAGTCCCACATCACACCGTTCAGGGAAGAGCCTACATCAACATTGCTCAGCATAGAGTCAGCGACACAATTACCGACTTGAGCTTTAAAAAAAAAAAAACAAAAACCTAAAAATAAGAAGCCCAGGCCCCACTTAATCCAGCTGTATCAGAATCTCTGAAATTGAGGGTTTCTTTTTTCAAGTTCCACAGGGAATTCTGATGAGCAGTCAGTGTTGAAGACCACTGCCAGCCTGGGTCCTTTCAGAACCCTCCTTGCCTGTAATGAGGGGAGGGAGAGGCTCGGGAGTATCTCTGGAACCCCTGGTGCATGGTGCTGCTATTATCATGCTATGCCCTCTCTCCGGCCATGTGCACCCCCAACATCTTAGATTCAGGTAGGAAAAAAAATATGCCACAAAGGTGTTACAAAGCAGACCGCTCTGGGATGGTGAGATTCACAAATTTTCCAAAAGACAAAGCAAAACAAAGCTCAATAACTGTCATGTCAGATTGTGTGTACCTCATACTATTGTAATCACATCACACTTCTGCCCCTCCTATAATCTCACCAGCATGCCTTTGTATTCACTTACGCATCTACTAAGGCAGTTTTCCTCCCATTTAGCTGTTTAGCCGAGCCTATCTTCTTGGCTCCGGATATGGGAGTCCCTGGAGGGTGGGGATCTTGTTCCTTTGTCATGTCCCCAACACCTGCATAGTCTTCGGACGAAGCGATGCAGTTAGTGCCGTGCAACTGACATATCTGGCTGTCAGTGCAGAGCTCTCCCTACCACCTGCAGCGTCTCTCCCCCTGTGCGTGCACAAGAGTGATCAGCGTGACATTCAGGAGACAGAAGAACACAGGCTTCTCTAAGTGGCATGTCCTGCCACACTGGCTTCTGGGGAACTCCAGAAACCAAAGAACATGGGTGATGATATAATGTTCCATTGGCAGCCACTAGTCTTGTAGCTTTCACAATGTATGTATCTCTCCAGAGCATCAGGAAATACTTTGGCACTTTGGGGATGGATGCCAGTTCATCTTTTATTTTCTGTCTTGTGCTGAAATAAGGAGTGAGTCAGAAGCAGCAGAAAATAAGCCCTCTCCTTGCAAGTAGATTCCTTTGACACTACTTTAAAAATCTGCATAGCAAGCTTCATGCTAATCGCTTTCAGTGATGTTTGCCTAATGACGCCCAAGCTCTTACAAATTCATTATGAGCCCTCTCTGCTTCCCTTTTATTACTATGCTGTCCTTTTCTCTTTAATTAGTAATGCTCTGGATTCAACGCATAACTTGACAGGTAACTTAAAAGGAACATTTGTAAAAAGTTCTTTTCTCCACAAGGTCAAGATTGTTCCTGTTATTGTTTATAGTAGCTTTCATGTTCTCTGAATTTTATTATGTTTCCTTAAAATATTTGAAGGTGTTGTATTTTGGTGTTCTTGGATGAATTATAATTATTGGGTACTGGTATTTAGTTGCACATTTCATCCAGGCTGGGTATTTTGTGTTTCTCAAGTATATCTCACACAGTACTGAAAATAATTCTTTGGTGGAGTAATAAGATAGAGCACACGTAGGTGCTTAAATAGTTATCTATGGAACAATTGAGTAGGACCTTCACTTTAGCTAAATCTAGCAGGTTGAATTTCTGCCTTTTTTGGTTTTTACACCATTTTCTGGACTCCTGTCTTTCATCATTTGTAACAGCACCTCAGTGACTCTGTCCAGACTCTCCCTAGCCCATCCGTATTACTGAAGAGATGCACCCCAGGCCAGCTTCACGCACCCGGTAATCTCGGGATGCTGATACCTGCCTGTATCTTCCAGAGACCAAGCCCAGGGTCCTTTAATCTTCCTCTGTTTGTAATTAATGTATAGCTACCAAAATGCATATTCAGTACGTGCTTTGAGGCTTATGAAATAGAATCTTAAAAAGCAATAATCCATCACCATAAGAAAAAGGTTTCGTTTAGTGTGTCCCTGCAAATAATAACAGCATTCCCTCTTTCCCTTTCCAGCACCAGCATGACTCCATTGTGAGATACAGGTGCATGGCTCTGAAGTCACTCTATCTTAGGTAACTACAGACATGCAGTCTATTAACTAAAGCCCGAGAATGGAGCACAAGTCTTCTATTAACTATTTATTAAGTCAACAAGCTGACTTCATTTTTCTTTCTAATGTGCAGCAGTTTTATGCATTTAGCGGTATTATTCCTCGAACAGATGTGTCTTTTCAAAGTCATCTTACTTTCCCATGAACCTACGATTTTTTCTTAATTGTATGCTTCTAGTTTGCAACAGCTTCAGAAGGTGTTTCTGAACACACCACTGAGATTGCTCCGTACTGAGAGCCAAGTGACATGAAAACCACAATATCATCGGGAATGCGGGCCGCCAGCTCCCCACATCAAGCACCCAATTAGTGCGTATTCTTTGGCTAAATACACTCGGCAGCCAGCGCAGCCATCCTCAGCTCTCTGATTGCCAAAGCCTTAGAAATACCTGGGAGTTATTTGAATGTGGCAGTATTAGAACTACAAAAGAGAAGCAAAAAGCATTCAGTCAGTCAGCAAACTGCAGAGTTTGACAGCAAAGACACTGAAGTTTGTATCAAATTCCCTCCACGTTAGTGTTTTGAATAACTAAGCACGTTTACCTTTATTTTTCGCTCGGCACTTCCTTTTATCAACAAAAAGGAGCATTCACAAAGAATCAGTATCTAAAGCATATTGGGCAACTGCGGTTACCTTTATGACCCCCCGCGCCAAGCATGAACAAGGCAGACGTGCCGCTGTGCTTTTGAAAGGCACCAGCGGCAGCATGGCAGCGGGCAACCAAATCGACACCAATTTTTTCCTATAAGAAGGTATAATCTGCTCTTGGGTCACCTTCAAAATACGGTCCCGTGCTTTCCCTGGAGTCGAGTTACTGTGGGAGCAAGTGACTGAAAAAGCAAGGAGAGGAAATAAAAGGACGGTTCGGTGGAAAAGCTCGGTGCTGCTCTCCTGGCCCACCTCTCTGCCCAGTGCAAGGTCGTGGAAATTCAGTGTGAGCCCAAGTGGTTCTTCAGCGGCACACAGCAACAGGCGTGATCCTGGCACAAGCCGGCGTTTGTCTGACAGCTGCATGTGCTCTAGCCAAAAAGCTGCAGTAAGCGATCTGCCCAGTCCTGCTCTGCGGAGGAAGGCTCACCCTATAATGTCCCACTGAGTCATGAGGTCAAGGAAGAATTCCACTGAAGTCTTTAAATAGCCTTGGCTCCAGCAAGCTAACGGGGGTGAGGCTACTGGAGTGTGTCTGTGTGTGCCTGGCAGGGACATGCACATCTCGGTACTGTAGGAGGGGGCGTTTAGAGGGGACTTCTTCAGCTGCCTCCCAGCGACGCTGGTAAGATCTGTTTGCAGTGGTTCAACAGAAGAGCTCATGCACGAACGTGCTAATGGAACTCTGGTATCTGATGCTAACAGCAGGAATTGGCTTCCCTCTTTCAGGGATGGGAAAATTGACTTGGGGGTCCATTGGGAAAATCACTTTTTCTATGGATAAGTTATGTGGACCCCTTTGAGCAGCTCCACGCTGAAGTTGCCTAAGCTCGGAACCTGAGAGGGTGCTACCCGCCACCCCAGCGCTTTGCCACTCTTTCCCGAGTGGGGTGGGGGGTGGGGGATTGGGACAACATGGCTGGAGTGAACGGGGTGGGGGATGACTGGCTCACCCCAGTCGTGTCCTTCGGTCACTGTTCTTTGGTTACTGAGGCTTCGGGGCTCAATCTAGTCTACACTGTCCAGTGTGGCCTTTGCTTACATTTCCCTTCAGCAGGGATCACAACCTGCCATATATTGTAGAAACCCACGTGGGTCTGTCTCTTTCACCAGACCATGAGTTCCTTGGTAGAAGCAGCAGGGCGTTATTACTCTTGAGCTCCTAGCCCAGTGTCCAGCCTACAGAAGAGAAAGGTCTAAGAAAGATAAGTTTAACTAAATTAAACTAAGGGTATTAAGAAATTAAGCAAGTCTTGATATCGTTTGCTATATTCTGTAGACAAATCAGCCCCCAAACCTGAGCAGTTGGCTCTCCATTGATCTGAAAGGACTGTACTTTCTTCACTGCCATCTTTTCTTTGGAATTTCTTTACCTCAAAATAAATGGTTATGTCTTAGGGGCTCTTGGCTCTTGGCTGCTGTGACAGCAGTAAGATCCAGTGACCCTGGTGGCAGGAATTCTATAATTGCTCATCCTAATGTCCATGTTCATCAAACAGCTGTGTACTCTTAGAATTAAAAGCAAAACAAACAGTATTTTTACGGAGCCTTTTGTCCAAAGAGCTTTTAAATGTCGCCAAACTCATTTTTAAAATGTCCACGTGTAAAAGCCAAGTGGCAGATATTACCCTCCTTTGAATGTGAAAAGGGTAATTACTTTCTTGTGTGTGACTTACCTGTACCTTACCTCCTCCTTCCTGCCATTTGGCCATTTTCCCCCTCAATTATTAGCTCACCCCTGAAGGGCAAATCTAGTAAGAGAGGAGACGACAAAATAGAATCAGATGATTTAACTATCGGCTGGTGTCTCTAGAAAAGCTCAGGGATATGAGGGTGGGTGCCAGGGGATTGGGAAAGAAGGTTGAAACTGTGCATTAAAATTGGTTTGTATTTATTATCTGATAGCCCTCATGCTATTCCCGTCACTCACCAGCAGACGTAAACATGAGCAGCTGGAGGGTTACTGTACAATCATTTTAGAGACAGATTTGTTATGATTGTTTCCCCCAGAACTCGGGGGAGAAGCTCTGCCCAACCCGGTCATTGCCAGCAGAGCAGTCCTCCAGCCTGCTCTTTGGTCCCCAGTAACGCTTGATCGAGGCTGACGTAGAAGCATGTCTCGCTGCTGCTCCCTAACTGCAGGCTGCCAGTTCAAGGGCTGAAACCAGATGGTGTCAGTGTCCTGTACCATACTGGGCCCACAGCACATCCTTAGCAAGTATCTGACTTCTGAGTTCCCTTGAATCAGACCGGCTGCCTCCTATTCCAAGGGCTGAATCCCACTGCTCCTCGGCAGAGTCAGAACGGTTTCTCCTCGGAGAAAACCCAAGACCCATTTCCATTTATGTTTGGGATGAGATGAACATCACATCAGGGGGCTTCTCAGGCACATACAGAGGTAAAAACAAACACCTCCATAGAATGGGTGTTCGATACCATTCAGCAAATACAAACGCAAGTGCTAACCAACAAGAACAGTAAGAGCAGAGAGCTGAGACTGGAGCAGTACCCAGCCGACAGGTGTCCATGAGTTGGCGACTGGCCATGCCTCCGGGGCCCAGTCAGTTGTGCTTTTTGTCCTTGAGGTAACTGAAGAGCATCTCGAGGCCCCCCTCTACCAGCTCCGGCAGAGGCTTGGATAATGGGTTATGGGAAATGTGGAGCCCTTTGTCCATGGGGTTCCAAGCAATCCGCCCCAGTCTCCACAGCAGGTAGAGCTCGTCCGGGAGGGTCTGGATGTCATTGTTGTTCAAGTTCAGCAGCTCCAGGCCGGTGAGCAGGCAGAGCGACCGCGGGAAGGAGTGGATGTTGTTGCTCTCCGCAATGAAGATCTGCAGGCTGACCAGGCACTGGATGCTCTCGGCGATGTTTTCCAGGCGATTGGAGCCCACGTGCAGGAAATCCAGCTCCTTCAGCGCAAACACACAGATGGGGATGTGAGCAAAGTAGTTGTTGCTGAGGTTCAGCTTCCGCAGTCTGGAGAGGTCAGCGAGGCTGGCAGGAAGCTGGGAGAGGCAGTTGTGGGACAAGCTCAGGACCTCCAGGCTTCTGCAAGCGCTCAGCTCAGCCGGCAGCTCCGTCAGGCAGTTCATGTTCACGAACAGGACCTTCAGGCTCTTGAGGAGGCTGATTTCTCGGGGCAGGCTCCGCAGGCGGTTCCCGCATAGGTTCAGGACCACCAGCCGACTCAGCTTCCCCACATCGGGCGGGAGAGCCCTGAGCTGGTTGTGAGATAGATTGAGCTTCTGGACCTCAGACAAGCCCCACAGAAAGTCGGGGATGTCCGTCATTCCCTTGGTGACCAGGCTGAAACTGACGTGGCGCATGCCCCGCTTCAGCAGAGCCCGGGGGTCCTTTCCCGAGAGCAGGCTGTCATCCCACGGGGAGAAGGGCTGCCTCCCGCGCAGGAGCACCATCCTCCTGGGGCCCTTGTCCCTGCAGTGAGCGCTTGACTGCTTGGCCCCCATCTTCCTTCCTTTTCACCCACTGGCCTCTGGGGAGGCTGGGAGGGTGTCCCTCAGCTGCTGAAAGCCGAGCTGTAGCCCGCAGGGAGCTCACGGAGAAGTCTCAGCGGGGCCTCGCAGAGGCCCGAGCCACCCCGCCGTGGTCCGGCCCCGAGGGCGGGTTTAGGTGGCTTCTCTCGGAGCAGCCAGGCTGTAATGGTATACTTGTCCCTGAGACTGCTGAACTGAACTGCTCGAGTCCCTCTGAATGCCACAAGACAGCTGTCACTGTCATTCGGCCCCTGTTTTATTGGCCCTGGTGTGTGCAAAGAGGTCACAGGGAGGCTGCATCTAACTTTCCCTTCTCAGCTTTTCTTGGGTATCGGAGCTGAGCAGGTGATAAGCCAGCCCATCTCCAAAAAGCAGCAAAGTGGAAAAATAAAGCCGACTGTACAAGTGCCAAACTGTGTGCGTGGCCGCGGGAACTCATCCGGACCCCTTCAGAGTGACCGTGAGGTTCAGGAACGCTAGTGGCAGAGTACGTTTCCAATGGCAGGGATGGTCAGATGATATGGTACACACCCGTTTCAAACTTTGTTGAGTTGCATGGTTGTGAAAAAGTCATGGGAGGAGCCTGGACACCTGCAATCCTCCAGGCCAAAGGTTTCCGCACGGTGCTTATCACAGGTGACTCAGTGAGGAGAGAGTGAAGGGGCCCAGACCCCCCACGCTCATTTCAACCAGAGACGCTCTTCGGTCATCTGTTTCACTCTGGGCTTCTGGGTGGAGTAAGACACGCTTTAAATGTTTTGAACAGCCACTTGAGTGGCTGTCTTAGTAAGGTTAGCACGGGGTGCCCACTGTCCTTGAAGAGCTCAACCGATCAATGTCTCTTCCCTCCCCTCCCTCTCTCCCTCCTTCAACACACTCTTTCTTGAATTAAAACAGTTAATTTATACTCTAGGTATGTAGAGTTAATTATTGGCATCATGGGCTGAAAACTGTCCCCCCAAATTTCAAATGTGGACGTCCTAACCCCACCCCACCCCCAACCGGTACCTCAGATATGACTGTATTTGGAGATAGGGCCATGTGAGGACACAGGGAAGAGACCGCCATCTGTGAGCCAAGGACAAAGGCCTCAGAAGCAACCAATCCTGCTGATACCTTGATCTGGGTCTTATAGCCTCCAGAAGGATGAGAAAATATACTTGTGCTGTTTAAGCCACTCACTCTGTGGGGCTTAGTTACAGCAGCCCTGGCAAATGGTGGAGGAGGAGGCGGACGCATTTGCATAGGTGAAAAATCCTAAAACTAGGTAGTGATTAAGGAGAGAAGAGATAGCAAGGGTGAGGATCCAGGTTCTGGAAAAGGGCTTGCGGTCTGGAGCGAAGGCTGGTTGGTCCGGAAGCGTGTGGCTTTTGCTGGCAGCCCTCGGCACAGCAATTGGGGGTCCTGGAGAGTGATGCTGGTCCTATGACCGTGCTCCCAGAGCTGTGACCACAAAGCCAGGAGCTGGAGCTGAGCCCCGGCTGGGCGCTGCCTGGGGAACCTGCAGGTCCATCCACACAGCGGCCAACCTCTGGGCGGGAGGATCAGCAGGAGGTGCAAAACAATGCAAGGCCATTTCTCCTTCTGCTTGGCATTGACCCACCCAACAAGCCCCTGGGATTCTTAGGCAAAGGTGGATACTTTGGACTTTTTTTTAATGGAGTACTTGAGTGTTCTAGCTATTACCTGGGGTAGGGTGGGGTGGAGGTGGGGGAGGTAATGTGCTAAATTTGTACCCTAAGTTTTAGGAGCATACTATGCCTAATATATGTAAATTTTATCTGACAACAGGGTTCTGCTGTTAAAAAAAAAACAAAAACGTATTCATCCTCTTTTCCTCTTTCCTTCTACGAGCATGAGAAATTATGTTAGGGTTCCCAAAATATGGGAGCTGAGATGGCCTAAGCAAGAATCAACAGCTTTCTTCTTTGTAGTAATTCCTCTCTTTCCTCTTAACATGTTCTTTTCCAATAAATACTTTTTAAGCACTTATAATAGCCAATAATTTATCAAATGTTTACTATGTGAAAGGCATGACACTAGGGGGGCACCCAGGTGGCTCAGTCAGTTAAGCATCTGCCTTCAGCTCAGGTCATGATCCCAGGGTCCTGGGATGGAGCCCCGCATCGGGCTCCCTGCTCAGCAGGGAGCCTGCTTCTCATTCTCCCTCTGCTACTCTCCCTGCCTGTGCTTTCTCGCTCTCTCTGTCAAATAAATAAATAAAATCTTTTTTTTTAAAGGCACAACACTAGGCACTGTGCAAGCAGGATGGGTATTAAAATCATCCTAATTTTACAGATGAGGAAGGGAGGATAGAGAGGTTACTTAGGCACAATCAAGTCACTTGCCCAAATTCAAGTATCTGGGTCAAAGGCAGAACCAGAATTCAAACCCAGTTAGTTGGACTCCATAGCCCAAGCTGGAACCATATAAGACAGCTTATGGTTAACCTTGTAGAAAGATGGAATCAATATGGCCAGGATATGGATTTTTGTTTTCAAGTTGCTAGGGGGTAGGACTGGAAGGAACACAGGTAAAGAAATGACTATGTAATTACATGCCTAGAAATAACTACATAAATTGGTGTTAACCTTCCCCAGCACAAGTAGGAAAAGCAAAGTTAAAATGTCATTCCAGAAGACTTTGGCATAAGGGATTTAATCCCTTCCAAAAATAGGTCGGTTCTTCTCCAGCAAAATTCTAATTTATCAAATGAATGAACTATGTGAATATCTGACTGTTCCTTCCAAGTTTTTGAAATGTAGATACTGCCCACATAGTTAACCATGGTTACCCAGTCTGAGAATGATTCACCTCGAGGATGGTCATTGTGTCTGGGTAGTGTCCTCATCTATGAAATGGGCTGGGGGTGGGGGGGAGGGTAGAGATTTCCCAGAGCTCCTTCTCACTAGACCAGTAGGATTCTCACTGCAAAGCAGACCACCCTAGGGAAATGAAAGATGTTTAACCTCTTTTCTGGAGAAAGCATGCAAAATCCAAGGCAAATTATTTTTTTTGCTTGCATTAATATTGGTCCCTGGAGAATAAACAGTAATGGGGAATGTGTTGGCTTTAGGATTCGCTATGCAGCACGCATATCAGACTTGGGCCAAAAGAGACTTTCCATGGCTCTCTGAATGACATTCAGGTTGGAATAAGTCTCAGAATGAAGCTTTGTTGAACAGATTTTTGAAATTCCAAATCATGGCAAGTCATGTGATTGTCTTTAACACCTAAGGAAGTTATGGAATAATTGAAATGTATTTAGTATGCTCAATATGTTTACTACACTTTTGTATATTCTAATTGATTCCTCCTCTAACATATGAAAATCAACATTTATGATGTCTTTAATTTTAAATAAAATAAAATTAAATTATGATGAGAGTATAAAATAGTAGGTTATGAAAGTGCCTATAACTCCCCTTGAATTCCCACTAGTGGAATATCTACTGAGGACAATTCTTTTTATTCTCACTGTGGCTTTTCAGACACATCATGTCTGTTAATTTGGAAGGAACTAATATGTATGTTTAAATAGTATATTAAAACAACCATTTTGCTAATTTAAAATTTTAAAAATAGAAACTATAGAAGAGTATAGACAATTGGGTTAGCCTCGCATATGGAAATGTAGCTCTTTCTCCCATGAATATTTACTTCCATGTATTTTCTTTTACCAAAAAAAGAAAAAAAAAGAAATCTGTCTTAGTTCAGGTTTCCTCAGAAGCTGTGCTTGAGGCTAAAGCTATGGGCTAATGTTTTATTGAGGAGGACACCCCAGGTAAGCGAAAGTAAGGAGGAGCCTGGGGAGTAGGACAGGGAGGGAGAGCAAAGTCAAGCAGTGCATTCAGAGCCTGACACACACTGCATCACATGCAGCCCGTTGCTGGGTTTTGCAGCCGTCAGCGGAGAGGCTGTGTCTCAGAACAGTCCATGGTTAAGCATCTGTAAAATGCATGCAATGGGGACACCCGACGTACCTAACACAGTTCCCTAGTTCATGGTTATTAATGGTCTATGACCCACAGGACGGTGATGGTACATGGCACGACCTCCGTGTAAACGGCCCCAACACACACATGCACACACATGCCTAGATCCATTTACTGAACACTCTCCATGTCTTTGATTTTTATTATGCCCTTGTTCGTGAACTTTACATTTTTTTCGAGGCTAATCAAACCTGTATTCATGAAGCACGCCTCTTTCATCTTTCACTCACCTTATATTTACACCTCGTGTCAGGAGCTGTTTTAGACACTGTTATATAGTCCATCTGATATTTAAATGAGACGGCTGAGCTTTGGTGGGGTTAGCTGATGCTCCAGGTTACAAAACTAGTTAGTATCAGTTGCCATCAACACCTGGGTTGTCTGAGCTAAATTCTGTTCTCTTCCTACCATGTGCCTACCCTGCTTGCCTCTGCATGTTTTTTTAGTAAAGTGACCTATTACTATTCTGATTAGAACATTCCCCAGCCTTCCAGCCCACAGCCAGCTCAGCGGGAGGCAGACAGCCTGGCAGTCAATGTCATAGGTCCTGATTGCTGTGGCTGACGGCCTTGGGTTATAATCCTGAGTTTATTACTGAAAGGCCATCTGACTGTGGGCAAACTGCTTAGCTTGTCTGTATTCCCATGTCTTCATATGTGAAGAGGAGAGAGTCATAGTACCTATAAGGTTGCTATGGGAATTAAATGCCTGTATACACAAAAGACGCATAGAACACGGCTCCATGCATAGCCTGAGAACAGAGGCTCAGCAGAGCATGAGGAAGATGGCCAATTCCACTGCCTCCTCCAGGGATTCAAGAGCGAGGAACTTCACTGGGACACGGTGAGACTGGTCCTTTTCCTCTCCTGGAAACTTCTCTTGCCAAACTTTTCAGCCATTGGCTCTTCCCAGAGGAAAACAGGCTTTCCTAGAGAGCAAGAAGTTCAGGGGCAGGTTCTCAGGCACATCCAAATTGAGCTGCTTTTCTTTTGAAGTCAAGCTCCTCTTGAAAAAAGTCAGGTTTCCAGCTCCTTGTCTCCCCCAGAGTCCTGGAACAATTCTGAGGGTATAGTAAGTGCCCAATAATGCTCGCTGAAATGAACAAACATCTGGGGCCTGATGGACGTTTGATGTGAGAAAAAAGCAATGCAGAAGGCACTTGGCTGTTCTGCTTGTTTTAAGTTGCTTCTCTGTGACTATATATTGACCTGTGTCTGCCTAACAAGTCCCTGGGAGGCTTTCGCCCACCTCCTGTGTGCATGGGCTGATCACAGAAGCCCTAATGTCACCTCCATCACAGCACGTACCAAACAAAGCTCTGTCAGACAAGCCAGGCCTTTTTCATCTTGCAGAAGAGGCCCGCATACCTGCTCATGGAAGGTCCTGGTCCTGCTCTCCCGTGAGAAGCGCATGGAGTGGAGAGGCCTGGCCCTTCTATGTCCTTGTCTATAAATGGGATCACTGTGCTTCCTTCTTCCAGGCCTGTTGTGAGGACTGACTAGAGTAAGTGAAGTGAGTAGCACAGCACCTGGTACATTCTAGAGCCCACTGTAATCCGTCCTTGGCACCATGGCCAGAATGTTCCAGAAGTCCGTTCCTACCAACTGGCAGCTTACAGGCCCGGCAATGGCACACCTGGGCCCTCGGATGCTCCTCACAGCCCCGGTCACAAGTGAGCCCTGTCACAGTCTCATGTCCTACCATCCACCCCCAACACACATACCCTCGACTTGCCAGCAATACCGAGGTAGCCACTGATTGCCCCTACCCTCTGCAGGTTCGGGACGAGGTTCCTTTGTTACACGGGTAACCTTATCTCACATGGTCGTACCACTCATGCTTCACACGAGACACAGTGTCACCACCTCAAAGGAGCTTTCATGACCACCCCACTTGACTCCAAAGATGCCCGGGCATCCTTCTTCCCCTCCTGGAGTTTTCCTTTGCCACACACAGTGCTCACCACCCCTACAGCAGTGGTTCTCAACTGGGGCAAGTTTGCTCGGGGGACACTTGGCAATGTCTGGGCTAGGTTTGGCTGTCAACTGTGGGGTTAGTGGGGGTTCCACCGCTATCTCATGGGTAGAGGCCAGGGATGCTGCCAACATCCCACAGTGTAGAGAATAGCCCCACCGTGAGGAGTTATCTGGCCCCAAATCTCAATAGTGCTGAGGCTTAGAGACCTGGCCACATGGGGATCATCAGCTTCTACGCCAGTCTCCTCTACAGGACTATAAATATGTTTGCTAGCGCTGGAGCTAAATCTTATTCCTCATTGTTTGCTACCCTTGAGGGCAGGAGATTGGCCAATGGAGGACACTTATTCCGTGAATCCTGCTAAGTCTTCTTTTTCATGAATTGAGCCCACTCTATTTTGAGAGGGTTACTGCCCCCTACTACTATGCGACCCACGTGACCAGAAACAAATAAAACCCACCTTGTTTATCAACTGGCCTCCAACTTCTATTTCTATAGAATTACACTGCTCACATTATCCACTCAGGAACAGAGAGCCCGCAGCAAGGCCACTTCACTCTGGAATCTGAACACCCACAGCCTGTCACAGAAATCAAGCACTGTGCAATTCTCAGAAAACACCGAGTTTACCCTTGCTGGCCAGTTGCATTTTATTAAATCATCCCAACAAATTAAAATGAGTTTTTTAAAAAAGTTGCTTGCAGAAAGAGATATATTTTGTTATTGCACTCTTTTTCCTCTCAGGAAATCCCTCCACAGGGCTAACTAACCCCAGTTCTCCCAGCTCAGTCTTCCCAGCGTCTTCTTGTCTGTCCTCACGGAGCTGAGTGACAGTGAAGGCTTTTATAGTCCTGCTTGCTTGGGCCTGATCACCAAAGCATGCTTAAATGGCACTGAAGGAAAGAGGAAATAAAAAGATGTTTTGATTAAAAGTCGAGGGAATAGTCAAATACCAAATCAGCATTCTGCACGTTAAGTTTGTATCAGAAAGCAAGGTCATGAATTTAAGAGCAATGAGATTCTATATAATATCCTCAGTCCAGAGTAGCAGAGCTTATTAAAGATCAAGTCTCCTTTTAAGAAGTTTCAAATTATTGGGGTATTTTAGGATAATAAATTTAAAAATGGCTAAAAAAAAAATAGAACCAGAGAGACTAAGTTCAGGGAAGTGAACCATTCAGTCCCAATCTGAGACGCAAACTTCTCCAATAGGAAGTTTAAAGTATGCGTGGGTGTGTATTTAACTTATGCGTTTGATAAATTAAAAGTTTAAAATCTTGTTTAAAAACTCCTCCAACAGGGCGCCCGGATGGCTCAATCAGTTAAGCATCTGTCTTCTGCTCGGGTCATGACCCCAGGGTCTTGGGATCGAGCCCCACATCAGGCTCCCTGCTCAGTGGGGAGTCTGCTTCTCCCTCTCTCTCTGCCCCTCCTCCTCACTCACGCTCTCACTCTCTCTTTCTCAAATAAATAAATAAAATCTTAAAAAATATAAAAATATACAAATATATATATGTATATGTGTGTGTGTGTGTATATATATATATATATATATATATATATATATATATATTCCTCCTACGGCCTATTACTGTTTTCATTTCAGATTTTCACCCCCCTCCCTGTCAAGGCGATAAGGTAGAGTATAAAGGGGTGGAAGCCCTGTGTCTGAGCGAGTCCACAACCGGTTTCACTTGGTTGCAAGTTGGGCTTTGCAGTCAGAGAGCTGAGGGTCAATTCCTAGCTCTGCTATTTTCTAGTGGTGTGACGTAGGCTGATTACTTAGGCTCTCTAAACATCAGTTTCCTCCTCTGGGGGATGGGAGTATAATAATGTGGCATTGCTATGAGGATTAAATGGGATGAAGCAGGTAAACTGCTCAGCTGGGGTCCTGGCATAGAGTAGAGTAATTGGTATGTATTAGGGATGACAAGTATTATTTCTCTTCTACTGGTTTTGTGACTTTAGACAAGTTTTCAGCCTCACTGAGTTTGTTCTGGGGATTAGAAATAGACGGTGAATGGCAGTAGCCCAGAGTTGGAGCTCCATTAGGTGATAGTCATTACCATCATCATCACAGACATCATTGTCTCATAGTTACCTGACTTCTAAGTGATTGCATGGAAGCATACGATAAGATGCCTGTATGCTTAGAAACATCTATATAAATGATTGCAACTGCATAAAAATTATATATGCACAGGGGCAAGAATTTAAAGAAAGCAAGGAAGAATAGAAACTGATTGGTTGCGGTGTCAGTCATGTGGATGAAGGTTTTTCCTTTTTCTTTGATTTCTACTAATGTTATAACTGTGTAATAATAATGCTTTAAAAAAAAGTTTACTATATAATAGCACAATAAACCCCCCTATACCTATCAGCCACTTTCAACAGTTAATAATGCCTTTTTAAATCATGAAGGAAAATTCAAGTCAGCACTGTTGCCAATTGTAACAACTTTCATAAATAAATGAGACAATACATTGTTCTAGAATAAGCAGGTGAGGGATAGAGAACAGAAAATAAAAGGGTATGGCTCAACTGAAAACTTCACTCCAGCTGACTCAAAGTAATCAGGATCAAGCTCAAGTGTGTTCATGTCACATCGTCCCCTGCATTCATTTGACAAACATTAATGAAGTGCTCGCTGTCTACCAAGCAGGGTACAAGGTCCTAAGAATGCCAAGAAGAGAAAGCCACTGGGGAAACAGCAAAATGAAGCCAACTCCACTGAGTTCCTACAAAATTCCTGCTCTCGATCTAACACAGTACTTTGATGCCTGGTTACAAGGGCTATAACAAATCTGTCTAAGGTGCAATAGGAAGAGACAGAGGAAGAAAGAAGCTGTGTGGGAAGGTCAGGGAAGGCAGGAGCCTGGTTTGGCCACGTGTGGGCTGGGCTGAGCTAGGAGAAGAGGAACTAGCAGGAGCAGAAGGTGCGGGCACTTTGCAATGGAGGCTCAGAAACAAACAGGTGAGAAGAACAGCAGCAGATAGGGCAGAGAAGGTAGGGAGATGACTAGCACAGAAAAGAAATGACTTAAGAGTTAAAGACCTGTCTTTAACAGAATGATTATTCTGCTCAATATAAGTTTGAGGAGAGTTTCATTGTTCTGGTGTCATACTTTAAAAAAAATACATGGCTTTGGCTATAGGTCCTCAAGGGTCCAATGAGCAACTATTTGGGTATTTGCAAGATTTAATGATTTAATATTGTAATGATTTTAAGTATCTCTTAAAATAATTAAAAGGAATAGAAAGAAGTCTCTTTTTTATTTTTTAAATTTTATTTAAATTCAATTAGCCAACATATAGTAGTACATCATTAGTTTCAGAGGTAGAGTTCAGTTATTCATCAGTTGCATATAACACCCAATGCTCATCACATTATGTGCCCTCCTTAAATGCTCATCACCCAGTTACCTCATCCCCCCCAAGCCCCTCCCCTCCAGCAACCCTCAGTTTATTTCCTAGAGTTAAGAGTCTCTCACGGTTTATCTCTGTCTCTGATTTCTTCCCATTCAGTTTTCCCTCCCTTCCCCTATGATCCTCTGCACTGTTTCTTATATTCCACATGTGAGTAAAACCATATGATAATTGTCTTTCTCTGACTGACTTATTTTGCTCAGCATAATACCTTCCAGTTCCATCCATGTCGATGTAAATGGTAAGATTTCATCTTTTTATGACTAAGTAATATTCCATTGTGTATACATATGACATCTTCTTTATCCATTCATCTGTCAATGGACATCTGGGCTCTTTCCACAGTTTGGCTATTGTGGACATTCCTGCTTTCAACACTGGGGTACAGGTGCCCCTTCAGATCACTACATTTGTATCTTTGGGGTAAATGCCCAGTAGTGCAATTGCTGGGTCATAGGGTAGCTCTATTTTTAACTTCTTGAGGAACCTCCATTCAGTTTTCCAGAGTGGGTGCACCAGCTTGCATTCCCACCAGCAGTGTAAGAGGGTTCCCCTTTCTCCACATCCTCTCCAACATTTGTTTTTTCCTGACTTCTTAATTTTAGCCATTCTGACTGGTGTGAGGTGGTATCTCATTGAGGTTTTGATTTGGATTTCCCTGATGCCGAGTGATGTTGAGCATTTTTTCATGTCTGTTGGCCATTTGTATGTCTTCTTTGGAGAAATGTCTGTTCATGTCTTCTGCCCATTGAAAGAAGTCTCTTTTTTTAAAGATTTATTTATTTGAGAGAAAGAGAGACAGAGTGTGCAAGTGGGGGGAGGCAGAGGGAAAGAATCTCACACAGACTCCTCCCTGAACACAGAGCCTGACCTGGCTTTTGATCTCAAGACCCTGACATCATGACCAGAGCCTAAATCAAGAGTTGGCCACTCAACTGACTGAGCCACCCAGGCGCCCCACAGAAAGAAGTCTTAAGTATACTATAAATGCTTCACAAGTTTTGCAGTTATATATCATGTCCAACTAAGTAAACTCTATTTCTACATTAACACTTTTCCCGTGGTGGCATATTCTTGACTTCCGTGCTTGTCCCCTTGCAAGCACCACTCAGGCGTGCAGGATCATGCTCTCACGCTCACCAGGCTGGCCCCACATCCAGGCCCATGGAGCACTGATTGGAGCCCTCATCTTTGCAAATCCCTGTGCAACGCCTGCCGCCCCAGCTCAGTTCCTGAGCGTGGGGTTTGCTTGGGGTGCTGAGAATTGGTGGAATCACCACCCAGTCCAGATGCTGGAGGTACAGAGAGTGGGTGGTCCAGCTTCCAGTCTGGTTGCCCCACGAGGTGGTTAGGTGGTAAGTCCAACAGTCAGCTCAAAACCAACCAAGGTGTGGGGAAGGAGAAATTTTAAAATTTAGTTGAGTTTAAACCAAAACTTACTACAAAATCACGGACTTAAATTGCATTTATGTGGATGGGTTTGTGTGAGTTTTCAGTTTCCAGGTAGCTATGAGAGCTTAGGATAGATTTAAGTTTAGTTATAAGAAAACAAATTTACCTTTTTTTTTTTTTTTTTTTTGCACAGTTCTGTTTGGCTGAAAATCATGCAGACTATACCTACAGAACTTTTTAAAATTCAAAAACAAAATTAATAAAAACACTATGGGAAAGAAAGCAAAACATGTGTTTTTGAAAGGGAAAGAAATCAGCCTTTGCTGTGGTTCGTGGCTCCACAAAAATTTGTGTATTTGGATTCAGTTTGTTCTGCAGTTCAGTAAATTGGACCAGTTTAGTTTGGCTTTTGGTTTAGGTCACATCCCTGTAAATATATTTGCCCTTTGAGAAGCAAATATGCTCCAAAAGAGTAAGTCTAGAATGGTTCCTCATGCCTCTCAAAATCTTCTCTGTTTGTAAGCATCTGAAATACCCAGATATAGAGTCAATTGTCTTTCAGAGACTTCGGGCTGCTTGTGCATGAACCTGTGGTTGGAAGAGCCTTGTCTCCATCCTCCCTGAGCTGTTCTGGTGAACTCTCCGGCCAAGGGGGATTTACTGTGAAGTTGGCACAGCTTAGCCTTTCCTCACTTGCCTCAAGTGCCTCCAAGGCACTACTTGAGACCTAGTGATGTGTTGATACTGTGGCTTTTTAAAAATAAAATGTATCAAAGTAAGGCCTTTTCACTACAGTCCATTGACTTTCCCTCCATTGTACTTCCTCCCCACTTCAAGTGGCACTAAAGTGGTAAAACATTTTTGGGATCCAGAAGGGGGATTTGGAGAAGGAATGCACCTTGCTGGGTTGAGTGAGATGTATTTATGTTATTGTTTAAAGCCATTAAGTTTTGGAGTGGTTTGTTACACAGCAACAGATCGCTGATACCCACATGTAGAGTTATACCCAGTGGATTTGGTTCCCGACAGGAATGTACTCAGTAATGCAGTACCTTATTAAATTATAAATGAGTCATACTTTTCCTTTATTATTTTCCTTCCTCCCTTCTTTCCTTCCTTCCTTCCTTCCTTCCTTCCTTCCTTCTTTCTCCCTTTTGTTTCATGGGAATTACATATTTGATAAAATTCAAATAAGTCTTTTAAAATGCAATTTGGAAAGCTGTTTTAGAAAGTTTCAGTATAACAAGTAAGAATTCACAGACTCACGATTTTAATGTATAGGAAGAGTACCTTCTTGTTTCGTCTTTTAACTTTATTTCCTAGAGAACACAGAGAAAATTCTGATAAATGTAAATGGAATACTGAACACTAATTCAGCACCATTCTACAGTGTAGATAACCTATACTCTTCAAAAATGTCAAGATCATGAAAGTTACAGTAAAAAAAAGTGAAAAGTGAGTAAAGAATTGTTCCAGATAAAAGGATCCTAAAGAGAAAGGATGAGTAATTGCTGTGTGTATGATCCTTGACCGGATCTTGGAACAGAAAACATTAATTTCCTTATTTTAATATAAGGACATTAATAGGATAAATCTGAAATTTGAATAAGGTTTGTAGATTAGATAAAGTAGTATTTCACCAATGTTAATTTTATGCTTTGAAAATTATACTGTGGTTATATAAGAGAATCTCATGTGTTTTTTTTTTTTTAAGATTTATTTATTCATTTTAGAGGGAGAGCATGTGTGCACACAGGGAAGGGGAAGAAGGAGAGGGAGAGAGAGAGGGAAAGAATCTGAAGTAGACTCCCCACTGAGCATGGAGTTGGATGTGGGGCTCGATCCCATGACCCTGAGATCATGACCTGAACTGAAATCAAGAGTCAAACACTCAACCGACTGAGCCACCCAGGTGCCCAAGAGAATGTCATGGTTTCTGGGTTTTTTAAAAAGATTTTATTTATATATTTGAGAGAGAGAGTGAAAGAGAGAAGGACACAGCTGGGGGGGGGAGGGTCAGAGGGAGAAGCAGGCTCCCACTGAGCAGGGAGCCCAATGTGGGGCTCGATCCCAGGACCCTGAGATCATGACCTGAGCTAAAGGCAGACACTTAACTGAATGAGCCACCCAGGTGCCCCGAGAATGTCATGTTTTTAAAAGAAATGCACACCAATATATTTCAGAGTAAAGGGATGTTATGTCTACAATCTACTCTGAAATAGTTAAGAAAATGTGTGTAAATATATGTATTAAATAGTTTATATATATGACAGAATAATACGGCAAATAAAATAAAATATTATCATTTGGAGATCTGGGTTAAGGATATGTAAGAACTCTATGATTTTGCACCTTTTTTCTGAAATTATTTCAATTAAAGTGTTTAAAAGGTTTTCTTTTAAAGTAATGGAGGGACGTCTGGGCAGCTCAGTTGGTTAAGCATCTGACTCTTGATTTCGGCTCAGGTCATGATCTCAGGGTTGTGGGATCGAGCTCTTCATCAGGCTCCACACTCAGTGTGGAGTCTGATTGAGATTCTCTCTCTCCCTTTCCCTGAGCCCCTCCCTCACCCCACTTCTGGGCTCGCTCTCACTCTCTCTCTCTAAAATAAATTAATAAAATCTTTTTAAAAATTTTGAAATAATGGAATGTGAAACAAAAATGATCAAAGATATGAATAATTTGGTAAGTCAAATTATTCTGTCTATGAGAAGCAAATTTTAAGAATCACACAGTGACTGGAGGCAAGAGGATAGGAAATTGAAGCTTTAAGTTGGAGTGGACATTTTTTAATGCCTAAACTGAATAAAAGAGCTAAGGAATTCCCCCAAGGTGTGTTTAAGTGACAGGAAAGGGGAAGTATCATTGAAGGCAGCAGTAGGAGAAAATTAAACCATTTCACTTTTTTTAAAGATTTTATTTATTTATTTCACACAGAGAGAGACAGTAAGAGAGGGAACACAAGCAGGGGGAGTGGGAGATGGAAAAGCAGGCTTCCTGCTGAGCAGGGAGCCCAATGCGGGGCTCGATTCCAGGACCCTGGGATCATGACCTGAGCCAAAGGCAGATGCTTAATGACTGAGCCACCGAGGCGTCCCAACACATTTCACTTTTGTACCAAGCTCAGATTGTTCAACACACGAATCTCACTTCTGTGACCCAAAGAGACCAAGAATCGGGCCTCTAGAGGCACAGGGAAAGCAGAGAGGCTAAAGAGAAAGAGTACATGGAAACTGTCTCCTCATGGCATGAAAACTTGCCTTTCTCTCCTTTCATTGAATGGCCTTTGTTAGTGTTTTTGATTTTCTTCTTTTTGAAGAACCTCTTTCTTTAGAGTGCTATAACCCCCTTTTCTAGGAAATGCACACTCAGCCACAGGGAAGTTTGCTGCCAATTCCTCCCCTGTCCATTATTTTATTTGACTAATAAACCTTTGGCAAGAGAGCACTCGGTTTGTCTCATGTCTCCAGGATTCAATCAGAGACCCCAGATGAGGAGGACTCTAAGGACCATTCTTCTAAACTGAGGAACCTCAAGGATTAGAGAAATTAAGTGACTTGCTCAAGGTCAAACAGGCCAGTAGGTAAATCTGGGTCAAAACCTTGGGGCTCCAGACACCCCATCTTGTGCATTTTGCCCTTGAGTACTTGATATTCAAGACCTCACAAGAGCTACCTTTTCCCCATGGGCTGAGGGAAAAGCTTGAAAGGCAGTGTGTAGGGGTGAGGGAGAAGGTGCCAGGGGTGAACCTGTCATCAGAGCCCCGGACAGTGTCCTAGAGCTGAGGGCCTCCTCTGTGCACCTAACATTTATGTTCTTCCAAGTGCATTTCAAGCCAAACACCTGTCCGTAAAGGACTTCTATAAGTTTGTTTCCTCTGCTTTTATTTGATCATTTTCTTTAAAACACAGCATTTACATAGAGAACCATAAAACAAGAAAGAAAGGAAAGATAAAACCTAGAGAAAAGATTTGAAAAGTGAGTCCACAGAGCCCAGAGAAGAAGGAGGAGGAGGACATGGGAGGAGGGGGGAGGAAGCTGTTGTATGAGCTTCAAACTCAGGGTCATACGTTTCCTCTGTATTTTGGAAGGATTAATTTGCTAAGTGGGGGAACCATACTGCTAAGTAGAAAAGCGTCCAGGTAAAATCTCAGGGAGGAAGCGAAGGTTCAGCAGCAGACCCAGAGACTACCACCCCCATGGGAAGATGTTGGAGCCCCAACAGCAAGGGAGGCTTCTCCTCCGGTTGTCATGTGAAGGTTGTTGGTTCACCAGAACAACAGCTTGCATCATTTCTTCACTCTGGTTTCAGACAAATTCCGATATGTCCTGCTAGGAAACAGTGCTTCTATTAACAGCAACTTGCCATTACTTTGTGAGCCTCTCCTTTCTCGTTTACCCTCCCACCCCCCACTTCCCCTCACTTTGCCACCATGTTTGTCCTCAAAGCGTTGTGCTGATTTTTAGTGAGAGGGTGTGGGGGAGGGATGGAAGCAGGAGGGCTATGGATGATAGCAGGGGAATGTTCTTCACATATAATTTGAAAAGTGTTCTTTCCAGTCTGGGGAGTCTAGTGTTTTTCTTGCAGTAGCTTGGGAATTACATTTCTGTTACGCTCTTTCTAAGACCCTGGTTCTTTTGAAATATGTACAAATACATGTGTTTTCTTCCTCACCTTTGAGAATGACTTCCCTATAAATTGATTCCCAATTTTTAAAAATTACTTCTTTTCCAAAAAAGTAGAAGTGAAGTGACTTGGCCCTTGAGGGACTGGCCCTGCATCTGGGGGCCTTGGGTTCTCTCTGCAAATTCGAGAACTTCTGTAAGGATTGGGTATGCCTCGGCTCAGAGTCTGGCTCACAGGATGTACCCGTAAATAACAGCTGCTGTCATTTTCAGCACCTTGCTTCTCCCTTCCCATATACAAATACTGAAGTGGCTTATCTAAATGAAATCGGGGCAGGTGTAATGGACAACATGAAGCACGTTAGGAAAATCAGGCAGTCAGCATCAAAGAAAGTGAATCCAGAATCACTGTCTTGTTCACCTGAAACTAAGATACCACTGTATGTTAAGTATACTGGAATTAAAATAAAAAGCTTAATAAAAAAAAGAGAGAAAATGAATCTGCTTCACCTTCCCTATCTGTTTGTGTATATTTACATGAAATACGTGTGTTTCTGCTTCTCTGTCTCTTATTCAATCCAGCATTACTGATACATGTAGACACTTTGGCATCTGCTATGGGGAAGGCACCAAGGCATCAAGACACTGTCCTTGAGCCGCGGCCAGGAGAAAGAGGGGGTGATGGGGGAGGGCTTTTGCAGCTGGAAGGTTGAATAGACTTTCTGCAGTGTAGTGATTTTTTATTAACTAATTACAAGGTTTACCATAATCCCAAGAATGACATTTTGCAAGTTTAACAGAGTCAGCAGATCTATCAACCAGTTAGATTAGCCCCAATTACACCATAAAACTCTTCTATTTACTGAAAGTCTATAAGACATTGAGCTCTAGGCATTTTTCCAAAGAGAAGAATAGATAGCGAGAGTGAATGGAATAGAAAATAGAAAAAAGAAATGGAAAGAAGAAAGAACATGCATGGAGAAAATACGAAAAGAACATAGGGTTTAGTGACTATTGAGGAGAAGAGCTGGGAGGGGTTTGGGAAGGTTACCCTTTCTGAACATTACTGTAGGAGAGTGACAGCTCTCAGAATCGAGTTGACATGGTGTCACCTTTTTCTAAAAGAGTATTCAAGGAAGATTTTGTTTTCAGCAACTTCAACACGTATCATCTGAAATGGGTTAACCACAGTCAGGCCCTTCCACATAAAGTCCTGCCAGAAAGTTGCACAACTATCTTTTTATAGCCAAGCAAAGTATTTTTAACCAGTCGACACTAAAGACTCCCTAAAGTATGTCATCAACAGGAGTCTGTACTCTTCCACTGTTGATTCTAATCTCATAATTCAAAATAGTTGAAAGGTCTAAACATCAACAAAGGACACACAACAAAACTTAAAAATCTACGATGCTAAAGCTGGGGGGAATCCGAGGTCTCTAATCTCCTGCCTCTGAATTTGTAGATAATTGGACTGAGATCTGGTGCCGTTGAGGGATCCCCCCTGATCCCCACTAATGGCAAAGCCTGGGCTGAACTTGGACCCCGATGTCTTGACTCCAGGTTCAGTGACATCCCACTCTCCTTCATGGCCCTTTCCTGAAAACATCTTGAAGTACTACCTTTCCTGGGGACATTATATTTTAAGCCAGAATCAAATAAAAGGACAGAGACTGTAATTGGCTGACTTCCAGCCTTTAGTCAGTAGGTAGACTCATTCTGGTCACCAGTGTGGCCTGCCTTGTGCCTCAGAGATCACCCCATGAAGAGGATAGTTGCCTGTTAGGTCAGTCAGTTAGGCATCTGACTTGTGATTTTGGCTCAGGTCATGATCCCAGCATCCTGAGATTGAGCCTCGAGTCAGGCCCCATGCCCTGTGGGGAGTCTGCTTGGGATTCTCTCTCCCTCTTCCTCTGCCCCTTCCCCTACTTGCTCTCACTCTCTTTCTCTCTCTCTCTCTCTAAAATAAATAAATAAATGTTAAGGGGGAAAAATGAGCTTTGGGGGAGGAAAAGGAGAATTTGGGTGGCATACAGAACAGCAGGTATCAATGTGGAGCCCTGCAACCTCCCTGCCCCTCACAGAAAACACTGGAGGAAACGTGTCATCATAACATTGGGGGCTGGATGGAAAATTCAGTTCGTAGTGGGGAAACTTGGCTTTCAGAACCAGCTCTTCTATTGATTGCCCTGGGGAACGTGCCTTCTCGCTCAAGTAGAGATGCCATCTGAACCTCAAGTAGAGATGCCATCTACATTAGAAGATTAGGGAAGTGGGGGGCGGAGCAAGATGGCGGAGGAGTAGGAAACCTGGATTTCGTCTGGATTCAGGAATTCATCTGGATAGGGATCAAACCATTCTGAACACTGACGAACTCAACAGGAGATCGAAGAAAAGAATAGCAACAACTCTCTGAACAGAAAAGCGACCACTTTCTGGAAGGTAGGACGTGCGGAGAAGTGAATCCGAGGCGATATTCGGGAGGATAGACGGCAGGGGAGGAGCCTCCGTAGGCTGCTTCTGGCAAGTGATAGAGCGGCAGAGCACAAAATCGGAACTTTTAGAAGTCGGGTCCGCTGAGGGACGTCACTCCAGTGGCTAAGCGGGGGGTGGAACCCTCGCGGGACAGTGTAGTCTCAGGACCCTTGGGGTCACAGAAAGACTCGGGGTGCCTGAGTGTGGCAGAGCTCCCAGGTATCGGAGTGGGGAAGCCGGCGGCAGAGATGGAGCCGAGGCGCGGGTTCTCAGCTCGGGGTTGGCATAAACCGTGATCCGGGGCACAGTCGGGCCACTGCTCCTCCAGCAGGGACCCGACAAGCGGCAGATCCGGGGAGACTCCCCTTCCTCCCCCTGGAGGAGTGGCACGGGAGCGCACCACAGGGATCTGCTGGGTTTGGAGACTCCACACCAAGTCGGGTGCCAGAGATAGAAAGCCTCGGTCATAGGCCGGTGAGCACGGAGTGCGGCCAGAGACCGGGAGTCGGGAGTGATTGACTGCTTTTCTCTGGGGGTGCACTGAGGAGTGGGGCCCCGAGTTCTCGGCTCCTCCGGGGCGGAGATTGGGAGGCTGCCATTTTCACTCTCAGCCTCCAAAGCTGTATGGAAAGCTTGCAGGGAACAAAAGCTCCCGAGAGCAAACCCGAGCAGATTACTTAGCCCAGACCGGGCAAGGGGGGGGGCAATTCTGCCTGCGGCAAAGACATTTGGGAACCACGGCAACAGGCCCCTCCCCCAGAAGATCAGCAAGAACAGCCAGCCAAGACCAAGTTTACCCATCAATGAGAACGGCAGAACTCCAGCGCTAGGGGAACAATGCACATAGAATCCGTGGCTTTTTTACCATGATTCTTTAGTCTTTCAAAGTTAATTTTTTTTAACTTTTTTTTTTTAATTTTTCTTTTTCCCTTTTTCAACCAACATCTTATCAATGCCTTTTTTAAAAAACATTTTTATTTTTCATTTTTAGAGTCATATTCTATCCCTTCATAGTAGTTACCCGTATTTTTGGCATATATATATAAGTTGTTCTCTCTTTAAAATTTTGAGATAGTTTCTTCTAACAGATCAAAATATACCCTAAATCTCTAGTGTATGGTTTTCTTCTACTCTCCTGCCTGATCACATTCTCTCCCTTTTTTTTTCTTTTTTTTTAAATCCTCTTCTTTCTTTTTTCAAACTTCTTATCAATTCCTTTTATAAAATTTTTTATAATTTTCATCTTTACAGTCATATTCCATCCCTTCATCATATCAACCCTTATTTTTGTACATATATAAGTTTTTCTTTCTTGAAAATTTTGGGAGGCACTTTCTTCTAACAGACCAAAATACACCCAAAATCTAGTGTGTGGCACTGATCTATGTACCAGCCTGATCATATTTGATCATATTCTGGTTTTTTTGTTTTGTTCTGTTTTTGTTTATTTTTATCTTTTTCTTTTTCTTTTTTGTTTTCTTTTTCTTTTTTCTCTTTCCCTTTCTTTTCCCCCTGCTTCAGGTCTTTTCTGATTTGTTTAGAGTATATTTTCTGGGGACGTTGTTACCCTGTTAGCATTTTGTTCTCTCATTCATCTATTCTCCTCTGGACAAAATGACAAGATGGAAGAAATCACCTCAACAAAAAGAACAAGAGGTAGTACCGACTGCCAGGGACCTACTCAATACGGACATTAGTACGATGTCAGATCTAGAGTTCAGAATCATCACTTTAAAGATACTAGCTGGGCTTGAAAAAAGCATGGAAGTTATTAGAGAAACCCTTTCTGGAGAAATAAAAGAACTAAAATCTAACCAAGTCGAAATCAAAAAGGCTATTAATGAGGTGCAATCAAATATGGGACCGCTAACTGCTAGGATAAATGAGGCAGAAGAGAGAATCAGTGATATAGAAGACCAAATGATGGAAAATAAAGAAGCTGAGAAAAAGAGATAAACAACTACTGGATCACGAGGGCAGAATTCGAGAGATAAGCGATACCATAAGACAAAACAACATTAGAATAATTGGGATCCCAGAAGAGGAAGAAAGAGAGAGAGGGGTAGAAGGTATATTGGAGCAAATTATAGCAGAGAACTTCCCTAATTTGGGGAAGGAAACAGGCATCAAAATCCAGGAAACACAGAGAACCCCTCTCAAAATCAATAAAAATAGCTCAACACCCCAACATCTAATAGTAAAACTTACGAGTCTCAGAGACAAAGAGAAAATCCTGAAAGCAGCTCGGGACAAGAGATATGTAACCTACAATGGTAGAAACATTAGATTGGCAACAGACCTATCCACAGAGACCTGACAGGCCAGAAAGGACTGGCAGGATATATTCAGAGCACTAAATGAGAAAAATATGCAGCCAAGAATAGTATATCCAGCTAGGCTGTCGTTGAAAATAGAAGGAGAGATAAAAAGCTTCCAGGACAAACAAAAACTAAAGGAATTTGCAAACACGAAACCAGCCCTACAAGAAATATTGAAAGGGGTCCTCTAAGCAAAGAGAGAGCCTAAAAGCAACATAGACCAGAAAGGAACACAGACAATATACAGTAACAGTCACCTTACAGGCAATACAATGGCACTAAATTCCTATCTTTCAATAGTTACCCTGAATGTAAATGGGCTAAATGCCCCAATCAAAAGACACAGGCTATCAGATTGGATAAAAAAACAAGACCCATCGATATGCTGTCTGCAAGAGACTCATTTTAGACCCAAAGACACCCCCAGGTTGAAAGTGAAGGGGTGGAAAACCATTTACCATGCTAATGGACACCAAAAGAAAGCTGGGGTGGCAATCCTTCTATCAGACAAATTAGATTTTAAACCAAAGACTGTAATAAGAGATGAGGAAGGACACTATATCCTACTTAAAGGGTCTATCCAACAAGAAGATCTAACAATTGTAAATATCTATGCCCCTAACATGGGAGCAGCCAATTATATAAGGCAGTTGATAACAAAAGCAAAGAAACACATCGACAACAATACAATAATAGTGGGGGACTTTAACACCCCTCTCACTGAAATGGACAGATCATCTAAACAAAAGATCAACAAGGAAATAAAGACTTTAAATGACACACTGGACCAAATGGACTTCACAGACATATTCAGAACATTCCATCCCAAAGCAATGGAATACACATTCTTCTCTAGTGCTCATGGAACATTCTTCAGAATCGATCACATCCTAGGTCATAAATCAGGTCTCAACCGGTACCAAAAGATTGGGATCATTCCCCGCCTATTTTCAGACCACAATGCTTTGAAACTAGAACTCAACCACAAGAGGAAAGTCGGAAAGAACTCAAATACATGGAAGCTAAAGAGCATCCTCCTAAAGAATTAATGGGTCAACCAGGAAATTAAAGAAGAATTAAAAAAAATCATGGAAACAAATGAAAATGAAAACACAACTGTTCAAAATCTTTGGGATGGGGCGCCTGGGTGGCTCAGTTGGTTAAGCGACTGCTTTCAGCTCAGGTCATGATCCTGGAGTCCTGGGATCGAGTCCCACATTGGGCTCCCTGCTCAGCAGGGAGTCTGCTTCTCCCTCTGACCCTCCTCCCTCTCATGCTCTCTGTCTCTCATTCTCTCTCTCACAAATAAATAAAATCTTTAGAAAAAAAAAAAATCTTTGGGATGCAGCAAAGGCAGTCCTAAGAGGAAAGTATATAGCAATACAAGCCTTTCTCAAGAAACAAGAAAGGTCTCAAGTACACAACCTAACCCTACACCTAAAGGAGCTGGAGAAAGAACAGCAAATAAAGCCTAAACCCAGCAGGAGAAGAGAAATAATAAAGATCAGAGCAGAAATCAATGAAATAGAAACTAAAAGAACAGTAGAACAGATCAACGAAACTAGGAGCTGGTTCTTTGAAAGAATTAACAAGATTGATAAACCCCTGGCTAGACTTATCAAAAAGAAAAGAGAAAGGACCCAAATGAACAAAATCATGAATGAAAGAGGAGAGATCACAACCAACACCAAAGAAATACAAACAATTATAAGAACATATTATGAGCAGCTATATGCCAGCAAATTAGATAACCTGGAAGAAACGGATGCATTCCTAGAGATGTATCAACTACCAAAACTGAACCAGGAAGAAATAGAAAACCTGAACAGACCTATAACCACTAAGGAAATTGAAGGAGTCATCAAAAATCTCCCAACAAACAAAAGCCCAGGGCCAGATGGCTTCCCAGGGGAATTCTACCAAACATTTCAAGAAGAATTAATACCTATTCTTCTGAAACTGTTCCAAAAAATAGAAATGGAAGGAAAACTTCCAAACTCATTTTATGAGGCCACCATTACCTTGATCCCAAAACCAGACAAAGACCCCATCAAAAGGAGAATTACAGACCAATATCCCTGATGAACATGGATGCAAAAATTCTCACGAAAATACTAGCCAATAGGATCCAACAGTACATTAAAAGGATTATTCACCACGACCAAGTGGGATTTATCCCTGGGCTGCAAGGTTGGTTCAACATCCGCAAATCAATCAACGTGATACAATACATTAACCAAAGAAAGAAAAAGAATCATATGATCCTCTCAATAGATGCAGAAAAAGCATTTGACAAAGTACAGCATCCTTTTTTGATCAAAACTCTTCAGAGTATAGGGATAGAGGGAACATACCTCAATATCATAAAAGCCATCTATGAAAAACCTACAGCGAATATCATTCTGAATGGGGAAAAACTGAGAGCTTTCCCCCTAAGGTCAGGAACGCGGCAGGGATGCCCACTATCACCACTGCTATTCAACATAGTATTAGAAGTCCTAGCCACAGCAATCAGACAACAAAAAGAAATCAAAGGCATCCAAATTGGCAAAGAAGAAGTCAAACTCTCACTGTTTGCAGATGATATGATACTTGATGTGGAAAACCCAAAAGTCTCCACCCCAAAACTGCTAGAACTCATACAGGAATTCAGTCAAGTGGCAGGATATAAAATCAATGCACAGATATCAGTGGCATTCCTATACACCAACAACAAGACAGAAGAAAGAGAAATGAAGGAGTCGATCCCATTTACAATTGCACCCAAAACCATAAGATACCTAGGAATAAATCTAACCAAAGAGGCAAAGGATCTGTACTCAGAAAACTATAAAATACTCATGAAAGAAATGGAGGAAGACACAAAGAAATGGAAAAACGTTCCACGCTCATGGATTGGAAGAACAAATATTGTGAAGATGTCAATGCTACCTAGAGCAATCTACACATTCAATGCAATCCCCATCAAAATACCATCCACTTTTTTCAAAGAAATGGAACAAATAATCCTAAAATTTGTATGGAACCAGAAAAGACCCCGCATAGCCAGAGGAATGTTGAAAAAGAAAAGCAAAGCTGGCGGCATCACAATTCCGGACTTCCAGCTCTATTACTAAGCTGTCATCATCAAGACAGTATGGTACTGGCACAAAAACAGACACATCGATCAATGGAACAGAATAGAGAGCCCAGAAATGGACCCTCAACTCTATGGTCAACTCATCTTTGACAAAGCAAGAAAGAATGTCCAGTGGAAAAAAGACAATCTCTTCAACAAATGGTGTTGGCAAAATTGGACAGCCACATGCAGAAGAATGAAACTGGACCATTTCCTTACACCACACACAAAAATAGACTCAAAATGGTTGAAAGACCTAAATGTGAGACAGGAGTCCATCAAAATCCTAAAGGAGAACACAGGCAGCAACCTCTTCGACCTCAGCCGCAGCAACTTCTTCCTAGACATATCGCCAAAGGCAAGGGAAGCAAGGGCAAAAATGAACTATTGGGACCTCATCAAGATAAAAAGCTTTTGCACAGCAAAAGAAACAGTCAACAAAACCAAAAGACAACCGACAGAATGGGAGAAGATATTTGCAAATGACATATCAGATAAAGGGCTAGTATCCAAAATCTATAAAGAACTTATCAAACTCAACACCCAAAGAACAAAGAATCCAATCAAGAAATGGGCAGAAGACATGAACAGACATTTTTCCAAAGAAGACATCCAAATGGCCAACAGACACATGAAAAAGTGCTCAACATCGCTCGGCATCAGGGAAATCCAAATCAAAACCTCAATGAGATACCACCTCACACCAGTCAGAATGGCTAAAATGAACAAGTCAGGAAACGACAGATGTTGGCGGGGATGCGGAGAAAGGGGAATCGTCCTACACTGTTGTGGGGATGCAAGCTGGTGCAGCCACTCTGGAAAACAGTATGGAGGTTCCTCAAAAAGTTGAAAATAGAGCTACCATACAATCCAGCAATTGCACTACTGGGTATTTACCCCAAAGATACAAATGTAAGGATCCGAAGGGGTATGTGCACCCCGATGTTTATAGCAGCAATGTCCACAATAGCCAAACTGTGGAAAGAGCCAAGATGTCCATCGACAGATGAATGGATAAAAAAAATGTGGTATATATATATGGAATATTATGCAGCCATCAAAAGGAATGAGATCTTGCCATTTGCAACAATGTGGATGGAACTGGAGGGTATTATGCTGAGTGAAATAAGTCAGAAAGAGAAAGACATGTATCATATGACCTCACTGATATGAGGAATTCTTAATCTCAGGAAACAAACTGAGGTTTGCTGGAGTGGGGGGTGGGGTGGGAGGAATGGGGTGACTGAGTGATAGACACCGGGGAGGGTATGTGCTCTGGTAGGCACTGTGAATTGTGCAAGACTGTTCAATCTCAGATCTGTACCTCTGAAACAAATAATGCAATATATGTTCAGAAAAAAAAAAAAGAAGAAGATAGCAGGAGGGGAAGAATGAAGGGGGGAAATCAGAGGGGGAGACGAACCATGAGAGACGATGGACTCTGAAAAACAAACTGAGGGTTCTAGAGGGGAGGGGGGTGGGAGGATGGGTTAGCCTGGTGATGGGTATTAAAGAGGGCACGTTCTGCATGGAGCACTGGGTGTTATGCACAAACAATGAATCGTGGAACAATACATCTAAAACTAATGATGTAATGTATGGTGATTAACATAACAAAAAAATTTAAAAAAATGATTAGGGAAGTGATTCAGTGGGATAACAGGTGTGATTACTTGTTGTAAACCAGATTTCACTGCACAGATTTAAGTTATTACTATCATTAATTAGTGCACTTTTTTCAAAAATTCATCACTCTGATCCTTGCTACTTAGCCAGTCAGGAAATGCTTAGATGGACCTATTCAGTTTGACCATGTTAGTCCAAATTAATAGTTAAGAGAAAGGAGTTTGGCGTTTGACAAATCTGAATTTTAATACTGGTCCTACCATCTTTTGTCCTATAGCACATTGGACAAGCTGTTTACTCTTTCTCAGCCATGACTTCCTCCTGTGTGAAATGAAGATGGCAAAGCCACCTATCTCTCAGGTCAGTGTGATGGGTAAATGAGTGAGCGCATGCACCGTGTTTCGTACAAGGCCTGCCATATGCTTAACTGCCCCCAAAACGCTAACTAAATTTATTAGCAAAAGAAGTTAAGACTTCTCTTCCCCATGGAAGTAATAGAGAGAATTTCGTCCTGAGGATTAAAATACAAAGGAGATGCTTGCCTGGGCTGGTGATAGGGCCAAGCAGACGGGAGTCCGGAGATGCTCATGGGCTGTGCGTTGGGCTACTCCAAGGCATCTAGAATAGGATGCTGTTCCAGTGCATACAGTGAAATTTGCAAGATTGGAGACACAACCCACCCACGTGTACTGTTCACTCTAGAATCTTCCCTCTCAATCTCACTTCTCAACACAGAGCAGGGTCTTGTGGACCTCTGTACAGTACAACAGGGAATTCATAAAATGAAGTTAGGAATATAAATTAAACCGTGTTCATATCATTTGATTGGATATATTCTTCAGCTTGGAGATTTATTTCCTGGTGATTTTAATTTAAATGGGAAGACTTCCTTATTTTCTTAGACTAGGCAGTATTTAAAGATGAAGCATTATTCAGTGATTTTCTATAAATTAATGCAGTCTTAAAGGGGAAAAGATGGGGATGCAGACACAGACGTGTCAATCCTTGCTTATAATCTGGATATTTTAATCTGAATATTTGGTACACATTGAGAATGGAATTTTTTGAGATATGTTAAGTTGGCACTCTAATTTTCTGGACCACACGTGTATGTGTGTGCACACACATACGCATGCATACTCTTTTGCTTCATATAGAAAAGATGCTAGCACTTTGCTGCGGGAGCCTGGGAGCAATGGTCGGAACGTGCTGGGGCACCTGGAATAGAATGTGAAGGTGCATAGGCAGCTCAGACGTGCTCATCACAAAGCTGCTCCTGCCTCCCGAAAATCAAGACAAAAGTCCTCCACCAGGCCCAGCATGAGCTGGTCCTTGCATGTCCCTCCACCCTCTCCCCCAACTCTCCACCGCATCATCCAGTTCCTTCTGTGACCATGCCCTTCCCAACCCCAGCCACCCAGAATGTTCTCCTCACTATGCCTCCTCATAGGCTACTCTCACCAAACCTGCAGGTCTTCCCCTGAACAAGAATGTTGGCATTTTCAGTTGGTTCCTCTCGAATTTGTAGTCTTTTGAAGACCCAAGCAGCCAAGTTCAGGTTATCTGTATTTTAGAAATTACCTGCCATGATCTGGTTTGGTTTGGCTCTAAAGTTGTTTGGCTTTCAGTATTTGTTTTACATTTCGTGTCATTCTTTGGGAATGTTATTTTTTTTTAATATTCCTCACTGGCTTTCTAAAAAAACCAGTTAAGGGCTTTGGGGGTGTGAAACAAAGGTCAGATGTCAAAGCCAGTATTTTAAAAATTTATGAAATGGAAATGAGGAAGAAAGAGCATTAAATAAATAGTGGCTGATGGTGCAAGGCTGGAAATCAGAATGATGGACAAGAGGGCAGAGCAGCGCCAAGCAAGGAGATTGGCATTGCTATACCAAAGCTGCAGGAAAAATTAGGCACATTTAGGGTACCTCATTGAAGTGTGTGTGTGTGTGTCTGAGTAAGTGCAAGTATGTGAGTATGTGAGTGTGTGTATATGTAATTTTACATGTTATTTGGCTACACTTGTGTGATTTTTGCCTTGCAGGCTAGCTTTATAATTTGATTCCCATATATAATGTGATTCTACGATATGATAGGATAAGTAACAGGTATGTTTAACTTGGTTTCATGAGGCTAAGGGAGGCTTCTGTTGGAAGTGGCAGTGAAGCTGATAGGAGGAATTGAGCTAGATGAGGGGCTGAGGCAGAACTTTCCTGACAAAGCCATGTAAGAACTTGAAATGAGAGAATATGTCATGTTCTAGAAACCTGAAAGGTCTGGGATGGTTGGAATATTTGAATGATAGCAATGATTAGTAACAGAATAACTAACATGTATTTGTTGTTTACTGTGAGCCAAGACCTTTACGTTTTTACCTCTTTTAATCCCCACAAACCCTTTCTTTAAATGCAATTGTCTCTATTTGACCACCAAGGAGACCAAGACTCAGAGAAATCAAATAGCTTGTCTTAGGTGGCATAGATATTTATTGCAGAACATTTACCTTTTAAAGGTGAAATTAAGAATAATTTCATCAAACTCTAAAAGAAAATGTGACTTGGTTGTTTGCTCTGTTTTTTTCCACGGATTTCTTTATGACCAGGGGCAGGTTACTTCCGTTCTCTGCATGTCTCCTCCTGTGTAGAACAGGTGTTTGACAAAGGTCGGATCTTCCCTCTGTAAGCCTAACGTCTGTAGCCTGCTCTAATCATGCAAAGCAGAGAGCTCTGCCAGCTACTTCAAGAATGTTCCCTTTCTTTCCGACTCACATCTCCTCCCTGGCACATTTCCTATTTTTTGGCTTGGCCTTCTGCTACTCCAGGTACATCCTACTTTTTACCTTCCTTTCCCTACTAAACCACTGGACCATTTGGCCTATAAGGCTGGATCCAGTTTGTATCACTGGCTTAAAACTCACTTTTACCCCACCTATTACTGAGCAGAGCAGATGTGTGGTCAGACACCTCTGGGCTCTCTCAATTCAATGGCCCTTTCTTGAGGCTCATTTTCTTTTGTATCTATACTATAAATTTTTCCTTCTCCCTGACTCTTAGCTTCCTTTGGCTTCCACAACTATACTGGTTGTCCTCACTCTCCCAGGAACTCATTTTTCAATGGGTTCTGGCTTTTCTCCCACACCAAGATGTGGGCCTGGTAGAGTTCTCAATCCCCAGGTAAGAGCTCTTCTCTCCATTTCTCTCTTGGTGTTTACATGCATGACTCTGAAAAGGCAGCCCCTTCCTGGCCACTTTCTAAAAAGTTCAAGACCACATTTTCAGCTCTCAGTTCTGGATGTCCACTTGGACTTCACAGAAGCATTTAGAGATGAATATAGTTAATATTGAACTTATTTTCCCCTCCTCTCTCTAAACCCAGATTTCTTTATTTTTTAATCATTTTTAATCATTTTACTGGGAATGGAAGCTAAAGCTGGCAAACTATGAACCATTCTTATGTTTCCCATCTTCTTCACCCTTCATTAAGCAATCACTGGAACCTCCTTTCTGTGAATTGTTCCTTCCTTCCCTCTTCCCTCCTTTCTTCTTTTCACTCTCCCATTCTCTCTTCTTTCTCTCTCTCCTTTGGTCTTACTTGTCATTCCCTCAACAAATTGGTTCCAAAATTCTTATTATCTCATGCCTGGGCCTTAGCTATAGTCACCTATCTAATTTCCTTGCCACTAATACATGAGCTGTTCAATCCATCCTTCAAAGAGCTGCCAAATTAACATGGATGGGTCCCAAAAGCATTACATTAAGTGGAAGAAGGCACCAAAGACTACATGCTGTATGATTCCATTTATTCAGATGTGATAGTGATAGAAAACAGATCAGTGATTGTTGGGGCCCAGAGTATGCAGGAAGAAGATGGACTGTAAGGGGTCACAAAGGAATATTTTTGGGTTCTGGCACTATTTTATATCATGACCACAATGGTGGTTACATAACCATATACATTTATCCAAATTCACTGACAACTGGTGAATTTTATTTTATGAAATTTATACCTGATTTATAAATATAAATATATATATCAGCCCAGGACTCTGTGCCTTATACCCCAGGCAATATTAATTCACGTTTGCCTATGTTACACGCACATGAGTATGACTGTCTTTACTGCAGTGACCACTATCACATGACACACACCCATGCCTCCACGTCTTCTCTCCCATGTTCTGTTGTGGGTCCAGATTTGACATCTTCCTAAGTGACTTAGAAATCATCATAACCAACTTTTGTGTAGAATGTGATGAGAATATCCTGCTCTTTCTGCCGTGCTTTTATTTAGGAAGAGTTAACATATGAATAGTTTGGAAGTTCAGAAAATAAGTTGCAATGGTCTCCCTTTTCATCTCCACACTAAGTCTACTCTTGTGTCAAGGTCCAACTCCATTTCTACCTTCTCTTTATAACCTTCTCTGATTGTTCCATCTCTTAGTGATTTGCCCTGGTACTTTGAACTCTGATGTAAAGTGATGGAGATTTATTCCATCAGAATTCTGTTGGGGAAAATCACCATATGTGTTTGAAAAGAATACTTTGAAAATCTTCTTGATTAAAAGTGAGACTCAAAGAGAAAGAATAAGTCACAAAGAGTGACCACCAAAATGCCTTCCAAAGAAGCTGGAATCTGTCTGGAGAGCTCATAGTTTGGGACAGCAATAGTAATAAGTTTGCGTGTGCAAATTTGGAAAGCAGTTGCTAGTACAGTGCTGAAGTCCTTTCCATAATAGAAGAGAAATGCATTTGAAACTCCCTCTGAGAAGAGCTCTCAGAAGGAGGGGAGAGAAGACAGAGAGGCTGATATGGGTTGGTGGGAAGATGAGAGACAACTCTGCAGCCAGCTCTACCGCTGAGAGATCAACTTTGGAAAACACCAGTGTATAGGCAGGACTTTCAACTTGTTTGCTAAGGAGCATATGATCCAACCTGCCTCCTACATCACCACCCAATGCTCACTAGTGCTTGCACCTGAACTCGAAGAAGAGCTGAAATGGGTGTCCGGGTTGGCTCAGGGGATGGAGACAGCACGTGCAAACGGATGTCTGGAAGATGAGAGGATGCCATTTGAGCTACCCTTGAGCAATACTGTGTGTGTGAGCCACTGCTCTGGCACCTCACCAGTCACCTCAAGCCACATAGTCCTGTCTCAGCCTCAAGGAAGAGACAGACAAGGTACATAAACAAAAGGAATGCAATTAAAGATCAAGTCCTAACTGTAGCCCATTGTGAACTATATCTCCCAGGGATGGTGAAGGAAAAAACTGTCTTCTTTGTATCTTTGGTCCACACACTTACTAACAGATGGTTAGGTTCTTACTAATAGATGGTTGTCTCTACTCCTTCTAAACAACTTCCTGGGTTTCCCTTTCACATGAGATGGCATGATTGGGCATAGCTTACCCCTCCAGGGAATATATAGCCCTTTCCTTGGCTAGACTTCTATTAAGAAGAAGTTGCTATTTGATGCCATTGGCAGTTCAAAAAATAAGCAAAAGTCTAAGAATTAACTCAGATCAGATTTGGAGTCTGCAGAGATCATCAGTGTCCTGGTAAAAGCTGGTAGCACCTTCTAATGAAATATGTATTAGGATTGTGGTTTTGCAAATGACAAATCAATTTAAAGTAATGTTTCTTCCAGAAGATGGAAGAGCACAGCGGAGCTTCACACCACCCATCACAGGCTGACATTTCCTTGAACCTCCTAGCTTCAGCCTTTCATTGTGTAGCAAATGTGTGACACAAATGTAGCAGAACGGAGTGCTCCTGCAAGGGCACTAACTGCTCTAACAAGGCCAGTGCAGCCGCCCGCGTGCCCAACAAAAATAAAGCTTCAGCAAATTCAGGAAAACAGAACACATAATTGAGCTGAGATGAGGACAAGAGTCAGGTTTTGTAAGATCATCCCTAAGTGGATGCAGCTAATGGCTTTATCATTTCTTCTCAAATCAGGGCTGAATGGATGAGTAGGCAGCCTTAGGAAGCCCATAGCAACAGGGAAGAATCACAGATATCCATAACTTCCAAGCAGCAAACACAGGCTGTCTGATTGGGGAAATATTTCTATGAGAGGCTTGGGAAATGAATGGAGGGAGAAGCAAAGAACAAAAGCAATGAATAGAAGTATTCTCTGTTTCAAAGAAAAATCCTGATGTCTTTCTGGAATTCCCTATGAGCGACTGTGGCTTATGCAAATGTCTAATGCCTGACTGACAGCAAGCACAGTACCTCACAGGTAGAAGGAACCCAGTGAAGGTGTGTTGCACTATTTTTGTGTTTGAATTTATTAACCCCCTGTTCCTTCTTTCCTCCAAATCCTGGTTTCCCATTTAACATGGCTTTGGTTTCATGAAATCCTGACATAGAGCTGGAAAGACAAGCAAAAAGGAAAGAATCATGGAAATCAAAATTAGTATAAATAGTAAATTTGAGATTTTCACTTTTGGTCAAGATGAGATATCTGAAAAACAGGACAAAATACATAAACGATAGTTTTTGGACACTGGTCATTAAGGCAGGACTACGAGTGCTGAGATAGGAGAAACAAACGTGGTAGCCCACTCATTGTCTGCTCACTTCCTAGAGAGGAGGGCAACCAAGGACAGCTAGGTAGTCTCCCTGAGTTCAGGAGACAATGCTGGGAGCGTGAGGAGACCAAAGGGGCTGGAGTTTGCAGAGCAGAGAAACAGACAGGTGGGAGCTATATACAGAGAGAGTTCTGGAGGACCGCAAAGGGCTCCCTCCAGTCTGCAGCTGTGTACATGATAAATCCACCCAAGGCCAGGAAAAGAACCACCCCAAAAGGATTAAGAGAACAACTGCATCAACTCACACAAGACCAGCAAGAATTTGTGTTCCAGAGTGGAAAAACCTTGTAACTTATACAATGGCAAGTTGAGTGCTCATAAGGTATTGCCTCAGTAGTGAAAAACACTTTAAAATGAGATCTGCTTATTTGGTTTTTTTTGTTTTTGTTTTTGTTTTTTTTTGGTGTTGAGTTGTTTAAGTTCTTTATATATTTTGGATACTAACCCTTTATTGGATATGTCATTTGCAAATACCTTCTCTCATTCAGTAGGTTGTCTTTTAGTTTTGTTGACTGTTTCCTTTAAAAAATGGTCAGAAGACATGAACAGACATTTCCCCAAAAAAGATATACAGATGGTCAACAGACACATGAAAAGATGCTGAACATGACTCATCATCAGGAAAATGCAAATCAAACCTACAATGAGATATTACCTCACACCTGTCAGAATGGCTAAAGTCTAAAATACAAGAAACAAGTGTTGGTGAGGATGTGGAGAAAAAGGAACCCTCTTGCACTGTTGGTGGGAATGCAAACTGGTGCAGCCACTCTGGAAAGCAGTACAGATGTTCCTCAAAAAATTAAAAATTGAACTACCCTACAATCCAGTAATTGCAACTGGGTATTTACCCAAAGAATAGGAAAACACTAATTTGAAAGGATATATGCACTCCTATGTTTATAGCAGCATTATTTGCAATAGCCAAATTATGGAAGCAGTCCAATTGTCCTTTGGTAGACTAATGGATAAAGAAGATGTGAATATATGAATATATGAATATTTTTTAGCCGCAAAAAAAGAATGAAATCTTGCCATTTGCAACATGGATGAATCTAGATAGTACAATGCTGAGAAAAATAAATCAGTCAGAGAAAGACAAATAGCATATGATTTTACTCATATGTAAAATTTAAGAAACAAAACTGATGATCAAAGGAAAAAAAAATGAGACAAACCAAGAAGCAGACTCTAACTATAGAGAATGGATGGTTAGCAGAGGGGAGGTGCATGGGGGGATGGGTGAAATAGGTGAGGGGATTAACAGAACACTTATCTTGATGAGCACGGGGTATACATGGAATTGTTGGATCACTATATTGTATGCCTGAAACTCACATTATACTTTATGTTAACTATACTGGAATTAAATTTTTTTAATAAAAGAGATCTGCTTAGATCTAATCAACAAAGATTAAAAGCAAGCCACAAAAGGATCCAACCCTTTTCAAGGAAATAAATGGCATTCCAAAGTTCAAAAAATTTCTAGTAACATAAAATATCCAGACTCTAAGAAGGTAAAATACACAATGGTTTTTTGTTTGTTTGTTTTGTTTTTGTTTTTGTTTTTGTTTTTGTTTCAGAGGTAGAATTTAGTGATTCATCAGTTGCATATAACACCCAATACTCATTACATCAAGTGCCGTCCTTAATGCCAATTTCCCCATTATCCCTTCCCCCCACCCACCTCCCCTCCAGCAACCCTCAGTTTGTTTCCTAGAGTTCAGCCTGTTATCCAATCAGAAAATGCTACATAGGAGAAGAAGCAAGAAAATATGTCTCAGCTGCAGGCCAGACGGGGCCCCTTTGCAGCTCTCGAGGGCTCTCTCTATGCAGCACTCACCTCTCGTTAAAATCTATCCAATATTTAAGGAAGAAATAATCCCAGTTCTATACAAACTCTTCAATGACATTGCAGAGGAGGGAATACTTAACTTGTTCTATGAGGCCAGCATTACTCAGATACCAAAAACAGAAAAAAGTATTACAGGAAAGAAAACTATTGACCAATATCCTTCAAGAATATAAACGTAAAAATCCTAGGGACACCTGGGTGGCTCAACTGGTTAAGCGTCTGCCTTCGGCTTAGGTCATGATCCCAGGTCCTGGATTGAGTCCCGCATCGGGCTCCCTGCTCAGCAGGGAGCCTGCTTCTCCCTCTGCCTGCTGCTCCCCCTGCTTATACTCTCTCTCTCTCTGACTCTCTCTCTCGACAAATAAATAAATAAAATCTTTAAGAAAAAGAATATAAATTCAAAAATCCTTAACAAATTTGTAATAAATTTAACCAAGGAATATATTAAATAAGATAATGCATCATGTATGAGTGGGGTTTATTCTAGAAATGCAAATTGATTTCACTTCTGAAAATATATTTACATATTTTTACATAGGTAACATATGTATCATATTTACATGTTGATACATATATTAACAAACTGAAAAAGAAAATCTACACTGTCATCTCAATAGATGCAGAAAAAAATCATTTGACAAAATTCAACATTCATTCCTGATTAAAAAAAAAAACTTTCTACAAACTAGAAACAGAAGGAAACTTCCTTGATCTGATAAAGAATATTTACAAAATACCTACAGCTAACATCAAACTTAATACTAAATCTAAATCCTTTTCCCCTAAAATCAGAGACAAGGAAAAGATCTCACCACTTCTACTTAACAATGTACTAGAGGTTCTAGCCAATGCAATAAGACAGGGAAAAGAAATACAAATCTTCTAGATCAGAAAGAAAGAAGGGAAACAGTTTTATTCACAAAGAACACGTAGAAAAGTCTACAAATATATAAGAACCTAAAATAACAAATGAGTGAGTTTAGCAAGGTTCCAGGATACAATGTCAATGTACAAAAATTGGTTTATTTCTATAGCCTAGCAACTAACAAATATACATTTAAGTTAAGCAGAAAACACCATTTACAATGGCATTAAGATTATGAAATACTTAAGGATAAATTTGACAAAAAATATACAAAAATTATATGTTGAAAACCACAAAACATTACTAAAGATTTGACATTTTTTTAAATGTCAATTGTCTCCAAAATGCTCTGTGATTTGATACATCTCAACAAGCATCTCAGAAAGTTTATTTTATTGAAATTGACCAGTTAATTCTTATATTTGTATGGAAATGCAAAGGACCAAAACATCTTTGAAGAAAAGGAAAAAAGTTGGAAGACTTAAACTGATTTTGAGACTTGTTATAAAGTTACAATAAACAAGTCAGTGTAGTCTTGGCATAAAAATAAACAGAGTCCAAAAATATTCCAAATATGTACACATATATACAACTGATTTTTGACAAAGGTGCAATTTAATGGTGAAAGGATAATCTTTTCAACTGATTATGCAAAAGAAGAACAAGAACAAGAAGTAGAATAAGAAGAGAAGAGGAGGAAGAAGAAGAAAAGAGAGGGGAAAAAAGAACAAACCTCTATCCTTACTTCACACCATATATAAAAAAAGCACCAGATTCAAATGTTAAAAGTAAAACTGTAAAACTTTTAGGAGAAAACGTAAAAGAAAATCTTTGTGATCTTGTGTTAGACAAAGACTTCTTAGATAACACCAAAAACACAACTTGTAAAAGAAAAAACTGATAAAATGGACTCCATAAAAATGAAGAATACCTACTCTTTGAAAGACACTATTAAAAGAATAAAAAGACAAACTACAAACTGGGAGAAAATATTTGCAAATCAGACAATAATTGGATAATAAAGGACTTGAATCCAGATTATGTAAGGATTCTTAGAATTCAATAACAAGAAAACAAACAACCCAGTAAAAAATGGGCAAAATATTTTGACATTTCACCAAAAAGATATGTGCATAGTAAATCAGCATGTCAAAATATGTGCAACATCATTAATCATTAGGGAAAGGCAAATCAAAGCCACAATGAGGTACCACTATACAACCCCTGGAATAGCTGAATTTCAGAAGACTAACCACGCTAAGTGTTGGTGTGCACGTGGAGCAACTTTAACTTGTATACACTGTTGGTGGGGCTGTAAAATGGTATAACCATTTTGTAAAACACCCAGACGGTTTCTTAAAAACGTAAACCTACACTTACCACGTAATCCAGTCGTTCCACTCCTAGGTATTTACTCAACATAAATGAGTACATATGTCTACAACAAGATTTATGTTTGAATATGCAGGGCAGATTTATTCATAGTAGCCCAACACTGGAAAACCAAATGTCCACCGATAAGTGAACAGAGAAGCAAATTATAGTATATGCATACAGTGGAATAATACACAGCAATAAAAATAATTCTCAGCAATAAAAAGTAACAAACTATGGATACCCATAACAAGAGGGAGGCATCTGAAAATAATTTTGCTGAGCAAAATAAACCACACACACACAGGAGTGCATACTTTTATGATCACATGTACATACAATTATATACACAATTGAATATGCAAATTAATCTATAGTGACAGAAGGTACATCGTTGATGACCTAGAGCTGTGATGGCAGAGAGGAAGAGCAAGATAGATTACCAAGGGGTATGAAGAAAGCTCGGGGGATGTCCACATAAGGTGTGTGTGTAGGTATATAAATATAATGCAAAAATTTATCAAATTGTCTTTTAAACATGCACTTTTATTTCCTATCAATTTACCTCAATAAAATGAAAACGTTCATTCATTTTCTAAATTGTTTAATTAGGAAAAAATAATATTTACATTTTTTTATGAGACCTTTTAGTTTTCAAACAAATAATATGACTTTCATTTTCTGATTTTCACAAGAGCCCTGTGGAATTGGGAGCCGAAGTGGTGCTATTTCCATTATTTAGAACATGATTCTGACCTAGAAGAGGCGAGGTATTCTGTTTAAGTTCCCAGGCCCAAGCAGTGTTGGATCCAAAGTTACAATTCAGGTTGTCTGACTACTGGACCAAGCACAATACAAGCTCTGTTTAGTATCCAAGTCTTGTGGGAAACACTGCAATTGGCCTATTAGAGATTATGTTTCTATTGGCCCAAATTCAACCAATAAATCCCCCAAATTATGGCACTTTAATAGGTTACTAGAATTAGAATAAAACCAAAGTTACAAGTGACAGTTTGAGAGGATTTTCAATCACAAAATGCAAAATACATCACACTCCAGCCAACCAGGGTGAGTTATGGGCCAGTTTACTGATCATGCTGGATAATCCCTGGAAATCCCCGGAAACCCCAGGACTGAGAACTGCCTCTGGAGCACATGCGGTTCCCAATAGAAGACGGAGTCCTTCAGAGAGTTTTCTTTGTAAATGACACAGTCTCCATCGACTCTCAGATTCCTAGTGACAATCTCATTGTTACTAGGGATATGTTTTCTTGCCATACCTATCTTTGACTTTTTCTTTTATCTGAAATACATCTGATAGCCAATGAAGGGCATGGGCGGCTCTGCAGTGCAAAGGTCTATGCTGTAAGGTTGGAAAGCATACAGAAAACAACATTCCATGTCCTCACCAGCCACAGGTCTTGGGTGAGACTTTCACCTGAGCACCAGCTTTCAAGTTGTAGCTAAAGGCAGGTTACTTGCCCCATGGGGATGTGTAAGAATGCGACAATGTTGGCCTTCCAGTAGAGTCTTGCTAAGAAATAAAGAAATGTGGGGCGCCTGGGTGGCTCAGTTGGTTGAGCGTCTGCCTTCGGCTCAGGTCATGGTCCCAGGATCCTGGGATCGAGCCCCTCATTGGGCTCCCTGCTCAGCGGGAAGCCTGCTTCTCCCCTGCCTGCCACTCCCCCTGCTTGTGTTTGCTCCCTCCCTCCTTCTCCTTCTCCCTCTCTCTCTCTGTGTGTCAAATAAACAAATAAAATCTTTAAAAAAAAGAAATAAATGTGTGTGAATTACCATTCACAATTGGTACTTTTATTTTCAATTTCCTACCCTAAACCCTTACAGTCAAAATTTGAGAACTAGACAAAATGCCCATCCCTTCCATGTGTTTTCAGCTGGAATCCTGTCTACAGTGATTGCTGTCTGCCCACTCCCCGTGACTTCTGGTCCCAGTGCTGACCCATCCCGGCTCTCCTCACCAGGACTCACCTGCAATCACCATGCCCTCTTCCTCCAAGGTCCACCTCCAGTGCCACTCCTTCTACAAACCTTCTCTGACCATTGAATGTGCCCCATTTAGCTCTCTTGTCCTCATGGTATTTGATATGCAAGATTCCTATGTCCTTTTCAACCTTTGCTTTGTACCATAATCATCTAAGGACACATCTATTTCCCTCACTAGACGGCAAGCACCTTGAGGGCATTATTGTATTTTACTCAACTTTCTATGTCACATAAAACCTCCCACCTGGGTAATTCAACAATATTGAGCAGATACAAAGATGGGTCAGGGAAAAGAATAGGGAGATAATTCTAATTGTGTGCTCAAGGCTTAAACTAAGAAATGGCTCATTACTATGACCTTGGAAGTCCCACATGTGTCCCATTGCCTTCCCTCTTCACTTCGAGGGAGCAGTGATTTTTCATTTTCAACTGATAATTCCCATGCTTTTCTACATAATTTTATTATCTATGTTCACATTCCCAAATATCCTTTTATAGTGTACATTATATATATATAGAGAGAGAGAGTACATAAATATTATTTATATATGTATATTATACATATAATAAACTGTTTTTAAGCTTCATGTAACATTGGAATCACACTACATGTATTTTATAGTGACTTCCTTTTTTTGTTCAAAGTTGTGTCCTTGAGGATTATGCATGTTGCTCCTTGTGTAAACATACACACCAGGTGACAGAGCAGGGGTCCCCTTAAACTGTGAGTCATATCTGCAGCAGGACATTTCGAGCTCCTTGTGCCCGGGGACAAGCAGGCAGGCAGAGGAATCACCTGATTGCCTGGTGGAGCTAGAGCCAATCTTACCAGGTGGGGCGGGAAGGAAACTGTGTGGAACTCGGGTGAGCCACGAGTCCTGTCTGCCCATCAGGACTGTGGATAGATAGTGCAGCACCCTCGAACTGAAATGGGTGATGGCCAAGGGTGCAGTCTCCTTCAAGAGCGAAGTTGGGCTCACAACACCAGGTAAGCCACCAGGTCATAGGTGCTTGGGTAGACGGGTAACGCAAGGAAGGAGAGAAGATTCCTACCCTTACGGATCTTATATTTCAGTGTGTGTGAGAGAGAACTCGAGGGAGAAACGACAAACAGTAGATACAATAAATAAGCAAATTAAACAGTATGCTAGTGAGGAGTAGGAGGGAAATGAGAACAATGGAGAGGGGTAATGAGGTCAGGAGTGAGGGATGGCAGGAGTGGGGAGGGATTTGCAATATCAAACAGGGTGGGTCTCATAGACAAGGGGACATGTGAGCAAATCTTGAAGACCACGAGGGCTTAGTCCTGTAGCTGTCTGAGGGAAGAGCGTTCAAGGCAGAGGAAACTACAAGCGCATTGCAGGAGGCAGGAGTGTGCCTGGAACTCCAGGAAGAGGAAGGAGCCCGGTGGGGAGGACGGGAGATGAAGTCAGAGCAGCCAGGGCAGAGAGGAGCAGGGGGAACGGGTCATGGGGGGCCTTTGTAAGGACAGTCGTGAAGCCCTTGGCTCTTACTCCAGGTCGAAATGGGAAGCCATTTCAGGTTTTTGAGCAGAGGACTGTTAGGATCGGACTTAACATTTTGAAACGATTATGTTGACACTGTAGGAGAAACAAAATCTAAATGCTAGTGGTAGAAGTGGGGAGACAGGAGCCTACCGCAGTAATCCAGGTGAGAAGCAATGCGGGCTCAGAGCAGGATGTTAGCAGTGGGAAGTAGAGAAGGTGGTCTGGAAACAGCTTTAAGAGACAGTCACCTAGTCTTCCTGATAAACTGAAGAAGGGGTGTTTGTATTAAGCAAGTGACAGGATGGAGTTGTAATCACAGGAGATGGGAAAGCTTGCAAGCAGAATCGGGGCTGTTTGGGGGTTTCAGGGGGATGCAGATGATGAATTACCTTTTGGACACAGTAAATTTGGGTTATCTAGTAGACATCCAAGAAGAGATGTCAAATAAGCAAATAAGACTCCAGTCTGCCCTGGAGTGCTGGGCAGACCAAATATTGGAGCCTTTGGCATATGGGTGGCATATAGTGGTCATGCCAGAAATTTTGATATATTATTTAACTTCACCAAGTTTAAAGTCAGTGGATATCTTTATGGGTTTTTTAAAATGATACAAGGAATTTGAAACACTATAATTTTGCTTACTCCTTTTGTAGTGCATTTTTTCCTTATTTTTGTTTAATCCTACAGCATTTATTACAATTATTTTATACAGCTTATGTAGATGTATCTTTTCTCAGCATCCGTTCTTTACATCTCAGATCTACACCTGGGGTCACTTGCCTTTTCCTGAAATGCATCCTTCAGAATCTCCTTAACAAAGGTTGGTTTATATCAGCCTGAAAATGATTTTATTTTACATACATTTCTGATAGATAATTTTTGCCAATTCTAAGAATACAATTCTAAGTTGACATCTATTTTCTCTGAGAATGGTAAAAATACCATTTCATGTACCGGGCCTCCTGCTGTTGCCTGTGGAAAAATCAGATCTCAGACGAAATGTCATTCAATTGTAGTTGGTCCGTGTTTTCTCTCTAGCTTTTCCAAAGAAGTGTTCTCACCACGATACAACTAAATGTGCATGGTCTTTTTCTTCCTCTCTTAATTGTACTTGGAAATTGTTGGGTTTAGTCTGTGAATTGAAGGTTTTTATCAGCTTTGGAGAAATCCACAGCTATTCGCTCATCAAATATTGCCTGGGACGTGTTCCTACAGTGGACCTTGACCTTCTAGCCACCAGGTCTCTCTTAACCTCTCCGTCAGACGTGGCAGCAGGTACTGGTCCCAGGAGCTGAACTCTGGATAATGTCTTCAGAATTAGCTTCCATTTTGCTGTCTCTTTAGAGATACACTGCTGCTAACCCAGTCAACTGTTTTCATGTCAATTATTATACATATCTTGTCTAGAAATTATTCAGTTACTTTTAAAACTGCTTTTTTATTATGATTTTAAGCTCTCACTTGTATTTTTTTTAGAACATATTAAACATTCTTACGTTACATTCTGTAGCTGATAATTCCAATACTTGCTCTCTGGCGGGTCTGGTTCTGCTGTCTTTGTTTTTGCCGGCTCTCGATCATGGCACGGTGACACCTTGTGTGTTTGGTGATTTTTAATGTTGAGTCATATTTTCTGGAATCTTCTTTGAGGGAATTCTTGGAGGCCTCACCTAAAGGTAAATGCTTCCAAAGATCGCTTCAGTCTGCTTTTGCCCATTATCTCAGGCCATCAACCGCCCTGGATGACTATAAACTAAATTATGGTTCAAAAAATTCTGGACCACTGAAACGGAGTGAATCCAAGGTGCAAACCAGCGTAAGGCAACCTGGTAGTGATCACTTTTCAGGAAGATTTGTTCCCCTCTCTAGCTCCGGATTCAAGCTAGTCAGTTGGCCTTGCCATCGCCTGGGTGTTGGGGGTCAGTACTTTTAGTCCATACTAACATCACGTGGGTTATTGTTTGAGGTTCCAGCTTAGTACAAGGGGTTCTCCTATTACATTTTTCTTCTTGGACCAGCCATGAAAACCAAAGACCAAGGCACCAGGTTTGGCAAATGTACTCAGGGCTAAAACCTGACTCCTGTCTACTTTCTATTTCAGGGTCCACTTTCACTTCGTTTTTGGCCTGTTTGCCTGAGCTGCTTGTGGGTCTATCAGTACATTATAGTTACCTCGTAGCCTAGCATTTTCAGCATACATGTGCAGAAAAAGTGGTCAGGGTATCTGTTCCCAGACTGTTGGAATCCCAAAATCACAAACTCTCTATTGTCTTTTCGCCTTATTGTTAACAATTGTCGTATTATGTCAACATAGTCTCATTTACAATGATTGAAAAGATGCTAGCTTTGCAAAACACACTTCTTTTTATCATTATTATGATTATTATTTTGTCCTCATAGCTAAGTTTTGGAGAGCATATATGGAGGGAGAGGAAAAAAAAAAAAACAGAATAAAAAAGACAAGGTCACTAAGGAGACACAGAAGGTTTTAAAAACAGGCAAATGGGAGTTAGGATCTCCTGCTTCCTAAGCCAGAAGGAGTGAGCTCAGCTCCGTCCATGCAGTTCTGTGGTTGGGACAGGTGTACATGAAGAGGCCTGAGAGGGATAGATCATTCCAAATAACACTGCTGGACAAAACCAGGCCTTTACATTTAGATCCCATCCCAGAAATTATGCACATGAAGACATGTTGGGTTTTGACCCATCAGGTTCTGTTAATGAAAACTGATTTCTCTGAAACTCATTTTTCTAGGTATTTATATCAGAAGCTCTGTAACTGACCATGAACTATTAGATTTGGATTTTCTGCCTGGAAACCCAAACAACTTTGAGTGTTTCACTTCCTGGTTCAAAGCTTGATCTTCTCTTTGTTCATTTTATTAAATACAAAAAAAAAATTATGGGTTTATATTAAATGTTAACCAACTCTATGTGGCTTACATTTTAAAACTTAATTTGATATTGCTTGCCTCTAACCATAAGTGAATGCAATTAGACTGTGAATGAATACCACCAAAACGTGTTCATATTCAATGACCAGGAGAGTCTGAAAGAAGTGATTTCTTCTGAAAGAAGATTTCTCTTCTGTCAAGCCTTTTCCATTAGATTATCAAATCTTATATTTGATTTCTCTATGCAGTTTGTGGTTCTGTGTAACTTTGGCCTTTTGGTCTCTTTCATTTAATTTTCAAAATCTTCTGGGAATCTCTTCTCTCTCAGTGTACATTAACTTAAAATTATGCAGAATAATTCTCCATTTAGCTGAATGAGGCAACTAGAAAAGACAGTAATAAATGTCACCAATCTCTACTAAGTATTGTTCACACTTGGAGAAAATTCTGAAAAGAAAAATTAAATATATATTTCTCTCTTGGCAGTTTAGAATTTTCCCCAAATTCTAAATTAACCATATTTGTTAATTTCTCACAAAATAGGACCATATTTGTTCATTTCTCACAAAAATCCAGTCAAAATATTAGTCTTACCAATTGTAATACAGTATCTGCTCCTTTTAATGAATCCTTATGATTATGTTTTGATAAGCTAAGATGAATGATTGTTCTGAGATAATCAGATTCACTTTTATCTGTGATTTTCCAGCTTTAAGAGTATTTAAACAAATCCATGGTATCATAAAGTCTTTGAGTGACAGAAAGAATAATTGATATATTGTTTAACTTACTCCTAACTGATAATTAGGATTTTCTTTTTTTTAAGATTTTATTTATTTATTTTTGAGAGAGAGAGAAGGCATGAAAGGGGGAGAGGGGCAGAGGGAGAAGCTGACTGCCCGCTCAGCAGGGAGCCGGATGCGGGACTCGACCCCAGGACCCCGGGATCATGACCTGAGCCAAAGGCAGATGCTTAACCAAGCGAGCCACCCAAGCGCCCTGATAATTAGAATTCATCTTACAGTTTTTGATTCCCCTTGTGAAAATCTGCAATAAAATGAGGCTTACACCTGCATTTGGGCTGACTGGAGTTCCGGTTAGCGGGCATAAACATTCAGTAGCCCTATTATTTCACTAGGGGGAGCTGTTGGTCCTTCCTTACTCAGGAAACCAGCGATGGCATCTCCCATGTCTGTAGAGCTCCTTTCTGATTAGGAGTGTTTCATTATCACTTCAAGCTCAGCACAATTTTGAAAGAACTCTCTAATCATTCAGAGAGGCAGTAAAGAAGCTATGAAAGAGAAGCTGATAAACTCAATCAGATACCTTGAAAACTTCTAAAGAATGTTCAGCTGGCTTCAGGCTCAACATCAAATACTGACAACTACTCTAATACAGAAAGTAAAATTATAAAAATTCCACACTAAGAAACACATTTCATTAAAGTTGAAAGGGACTGTAGGTCAAAAGTTACGCGATAAGTGGTCTCAAAACTACTTATTTAAGAACAAACAGCCAAAGGGCGCCTGGGTGGCTCAGTTGGTTCAGCGGCTGCCTTCAGCTCAGGTCATGATCCTGGAGTCCCTGAATCGAGTCCCGCATCGGGCTCCCTGCTCGGCAGGGAGTCTGCTTCTCCCTCTGACCCTCCCCCATCTCATGTGCTCTCTCTCTCAAATAAATAAATAAAATCTTAAAAAAAAAAAAAAAGAACAAACGGCCATGAAAATGTTGTCAATTAACCAGGACTTCCTTTCTTTCTCTCTCTCTTTTTTTTTTTTTTTTAACTTTTTTCTTTTTCAATCCAATTCCAAGAATCTGGGTATTCCTAGCCCTCATGGCTTGAGGGTACAAAAGAAGTCCTATTATCACCAAGATCTAAATGTTTGTTAGCTTGCTAAACCCACTTTGTCACTGTAAAATCTTGGCCCTGTTTAGAAGTCTTCCCTTTGTTCTGGAATTTCAGAGCCCCAGGGAGGCTCTCCAGTGGGGAAAAGGCTCCTTCTTTTATGGTTCTGGCTTTTACTGGGGTCCGAATGGTTGGAGAGTCAGGGAGCAAACTCTCTCAGATGGTACAGGGTCTTTCTTTCCCAAGATGTAAAGGTTGAGGACGCAGTCTCATGGCATCCCTGGGCCCTGGTCAGCCCGTTGTACACACACCCTTCCTTTCTGGAGGCATCCGGGCTCACAGGTGCCTTCATGGTCCTTCTACAAGTCAATTTTTTCAACCTCCTTTCCTCAACCAGTTTGTCAGCCTTATCCATAACCTCCACATAAAGGTAAGGAAGATAATACTTTGAAAATATTAAACTAATGGATATCTCCTTTCTTTGCCTTGGAAATTGTGTCCCATAGTAGGATTTTTGCCATTTCAGAAGGGGAGAAGGTAGACAAGAAAGGGAAAACAGGAAAATCCCCATCTGGAAAGGAAAAGGAAGTGAATAGCTGGGGCTTCTGATCCCTGGGAATTGCACAAAGAACAGAATGGAGCAGGTGGGACACAGCAGAGAAGAGCCTTGGGATAGACTGAATTGTGTCCCCTCACCTCCCTGTGGCCCCAAATTTCCTATGTGGAAGTCCTAACCCCCGATGCCTCGGACTGTGGCTGTCTTTGGAGATCGGGCCTCTAAAGAAGTAATTAAGGTGAAATGAGGTCATATGGGTGGGCTCTAATCCAATGTGAGTGGCGTTTTTACAAGAAGAGTTTAGTATGCAGACTGGCACAGAAGGAAGACCGTGTAAAGACATAGGCAAAAGCCAGTCATCTGCAAGCCAAATGGAGAGGCCTCCAAAGAAACCAACCCTTCTGACAACCTTGATCTTCAACTTCCAGCCTTCTAGAACTATGAGACAAGATACTTCTGTTGGCCAACTCCCCCGGTCTGTGGCGTTTGGTTACAGCAGCCCTGCCTCTTTGGGCTGATTGATGCTTGGAGAAGGGTTGATGTGTGAAGAGGTTGAAGGGACATGGAAAGCAGATCTTCAGCCCTACAGCCCATGCAGGATTCTGGGCAGAAAACATCGCAGAGTCCTTGATCCAACAGGGGGTGTCCTGTCTGTGTGCAATGAGTTGCGAAGTTGGGCACGGAAGGACAAATGCCTGGGAGGTCATTCACACCTGTGTGGGCCTCAGGGATGGTGCAAAAGGTCACTCACATGTCAGAGGGCTCCCTGGGTGGACAGCGGCTGCTGTGGAAGGAGAACTCTGGACCTGGCAGGTAAGCCCGCATACTGTGCTCCCTGCCAGGGAGCGAGTGGGGGTCACAGTCAGACCCTGTCCTTTGGAGAGAGAGATGAGGCAAAGCCAGCAGGGCGCATCACCAGGCCCAGCTGAAGTGGCCAGTAAGTGGGGAGTAGCCCTTGCTGAGAGGCCACGGGTACCCTGAATGCTGCCCGGAGGGCTCAGTATTGTCTCACCTAGACACCATCTTGGGAAGGGAATGACAGGTGGGCTGTAGAATCTGAAACACTGAACTTTTTCCTGAAAGGACAATGAAACTGAAACACCATTCTTTAGCAAATGTAACCTTCCCTGCAACCCAGGGGTTGGGAACCAAGTTTACAACCCACATAGGCATGAGAGCAGGGGATTTAACCCCAGCAGGACACATAGCGGGCCGCTATTTCTCCCACTGTACGCGCAAGTCTCATGTACCATGTGGGTGCTGGGCCCTGAAATTCCCTACTGCTGCATGATGACATTACTTGTCCCCAGTGAATGTCTCTTCTCTTTCACCTCATTTTTTTCTGTTATCAAATTCCAGCTCCCTGAAAGTACTACCCAAACAATCTGCTGATTTACAAACGAAGCTTGTGTTTACCCTGTGCTGAGGGAGGAGACTCCGAGGGAGGAGGCCAAAGCCCGGAATCTTCACCGGGATTCTGCAGTCTGGCTTAAGGTTGGTTTTCAAGTGCAGGGACCTTGATTAGGACGGGGTAACATCAATAAGGCAACGGTTAGGACTGGTGGACACGGCAAGGCAGTGATTTTGAAGCAGAGGTGTAAACCACCTATGATGCTTTCTATTGAAAAGCTGATGGGTCCTTCAGGAAGATTCTGGAATGACAAAGTAATTTGCAACTTTCTGGGCAAGAGTTTTCTGGAAGAGCACAGTTACCGCGAGGAAGACAGTGGAGTGGCGAAGTCACGATAAGGCAGACAGCAAGCTGTGCTGCCGTGTGTAGGCGATCCGGCGGTAGTCTGGGGAAGGCCTCTGCAGGGAACAGCATACGCACGGGCAAGGCCCCGCGGTTCCGCCCATGCGCCCTGGCGCCCTGCCACCGGTATAAGGGATTTGGGGCGAGAACCAGGGAGATAGAAAGTTCTTTCTATTCATTTTATCAAAATCTCTACTCAGCCCTCAACATTCATAGACATATCAGATATGCACACAAATGGGCGTTAACCCCTCAAATGGAAGCCAGGGTGGGGCGTAGGGATTTCTAGCAGCTCTAGGAAGCAATGGCCAGTGAGCTGAGCTATATAGAAAGAGGAGAAGGTGGGACATGGTGGGGCGTGTCTTCGCCTGTTTTGGGATTCACCGCTGCCTGCCCCGCTCTGCCTTCTTTCCTCAATGGCCTGTCATGTTAAGCTCCAACTAAGCCCGCGATGGACACATATTTGCAACCCTGCTCCTTCCCAAATGCAGTCACCTGATAAAATAGGAAAAGCAGCAGATGCGGAGCAAGGAGCCCTGGGCTCACCTACAGGCAGGTCCTGGCATCACAGCTGAGAGCACGTGCCCTGGGGCAAGCAGGTCGTTGACCCTCCAGTCTCTCGTTTCTCAGCTGTGCCAGCTCTTCTGGGCACTTCTGACACAACATTCACAGTCAGTTCTACAGCACTCTGCTCATGAGAGCATTCGGTGGGGGCCTGCCCTGCAATTCGCCCCCTCTCCCCTCCCCACATCCCTCAAGCACCCCCTGCAAAATGCATTCTCCTTACCTCCACCAGCCCCTTACCCCGCCACTCCAACACCCACCCCGACTGTTTACCCCTTCCTGTAGCTCTGGCTTCCGTCCAGGCTAAAATCTTTGTCTCGGGCCTACATGTGTCTAGTTTCAGCTCTAGTTCCAGCAAATACTAAACATGCTTCGCATATATACAGAAACCCCAATGGGCCATGGGAAGATCTTTGCTTTGGAAGGGAGGGGAGTGGGGTGCTCAACTTGGGCACAAAATTTAAGGGGGCATCAAAAAACTCACCAATCAAGATAAATTATATTTTGATGCAGTATTTTTTTAAAATCGTATCAGCAGACTATGGCCACCCAGGCTGGCCGCTTTGTCCTGTAAATAATGTTTTATTACAGAGCTGAGATCAGGGTGAGGTGAGTGAGGCCAGGTGGTATAAGGACAGGGTCGAATCCCGTCTTTATTGACAATTTTAATATTTTTGTCCATCCTGAATTTGTATGCTCATTTTTTATTTTGGCATGATTGCATTAAGACGCAGGCTGTCTTGATGACTAAGTGTTTGGGGCGCTCCCTTTCATGTTGTACCTGGGTGAGTGCTCACTTGCCCCATCCTGGTCCCAGCCCTGCCACCACTTCTGCGCTATGTGGTCTCTGCAAAGTCGCTTGCATTCTCTGCATCTCAGTTTCCTCCTGCCTCAAATGGGGGCAGCAGTCACAGCACCTATCTCACAGAGTTATAGGGAAGATCAAATATGTTGTAAGTGTGAGGCATTTATACAAGTGGCCGAGTACTCACTAAGAGTATTTTCCTCCGGGGTGTCCTACGCATGATGTGACCTCTTCCCACTGCCTTGCATCAATCCCTTGCTTCATTCACTCACCTACTCAACCAGCATCCCTTCAGCATCTAATCTATAAATGATAGTCCACTAGGTGCTGTGCAGAATTGAATAATGTGCAAGACGTGGCTCTACACATTTATAATCTAGTCCACTGATACAGTTAGGCTGATTTCAGCTGCAAATCGCAGAACACATGATGAAAACATTACTTGGGAAATAAGGATTTATTTTTTTACAGAACAGGGAGTCTGGAGACAGGGAGGGATAGAAGATCGGTAGCATCGGGGCTCAGGGGGCAGCTTCCTGAGGGCTGCACCATGGTAGCGAAGCTTCCAAACACAGCCGTGGCTGCCAGCATCCAAAAGCAGGAGGAAGGGGGTGGTGTGCGTGCGCATCAGTGTATGTGTGATCTGTGCGCTGTGAATTATGTGTGCACATATACATGTTCTGTGTGGTCTGTGTGGTATATATTGTGCTGTTGTATATGCGTGTTTGTGTGTGGTGTGTTTTGTGTGTGGCACGTATGTTCTGTGTAGATGTATGTGTGGTGTGTGGTATGTGTTGTGTATATGTGTGCTGCATGTGTAGTGTGTTGTGTGTGTGTATTGTGTGCTGTGTCTGGGGTATGTGTTGTATGGGTGTTGTATTTGGTGTGTGTTAGGTGTGTGGTCTGTGTGGTGTGTACTGTGTGTGGCATGTGTTATGTAGATGTGTTGTGTGCGTGGTGTGGGTTATGTCTGTGGTATGTGTGTTGTATATGGTGTGTGTGGTCTATGTGGTATGTGTTGTATGGATTGTGTTGCTGTGTGTACGTGTGTGCGTTGGGGGTGGGGTAGACTGCCTTCTCTGAGTGTCCCTCTTACGGGGGAACACGGCCATTCTCCAAGAGCTTCCATCAGCTTCCACCCCTGCCCCCACTCCCCTGCCCACCACTGCAGTCCTTTGCCAGAACTACCCTGAGAGGGTAAGTGGGGGGACGGGGTCCCTCCCTGCCCTTTGCCAGGGCACATTAGCATCCTGCTACAGTGAAGGAGGGGACAGGCTGTCAGGTGGGCCAGCAACAGTTCCTCCTACTGTAAGAAATGTTTCCCAGGTAGATTTTTATAATCTTCCAGAAGTGCTTTTTTTTTTTTTTAAGATTTTATTTATTTATTTGACAGAAAGACACAACGAGAGAGGGAACACAAGCAGGGGGAGTGGGAGAGAGAGAAGCAGGCTTCCCGCTGAGCAGGGAGCCCGATGCAGGGCTTGATCCCAGGACCCCGGGATCATGACCTGAGCCAAAGGCAGACGCTTAACGACTGAGCCACCCAGGCGCCCCTAGTAGGGACATTTTAAGAAAGGATTGCCCGAAGCAGAGAGAAGATTCATTAGTTCAGCATTTTTAGCTTCACTGATTGATATCATCAGTGTCTCCCCGAGCTCAGTTCCCACCTGGGTTAAACGCAGCCAGCAAGGCCCCGCTCAGTAGGGAATGAGGAGGAACACAGGCAGCTGTGGTAAGAGGGCAGAGTTCAGAGAGTCTCTGTCTTTGCCATGGGCAGCCTTCCTCTACACTGGCTAACCTTCTTTAAGGCAGCAGCTATGAACCATGGGAGGTACTGGTGAACACTCCCTGCAAAGGAGGAAGGAAAGAGGACTTTCAGCAGACAGGACCAAAGGAGGCCTAGTGGGAGGGCCTGTGATCCAGGTGGGCTTCAGAGGGGGAAGATGTGGACCTGGGAGGGGTGGGGGGGGTGTGGACCTGGGAAGGGTGGGGAGGGGAGGATATGGACCTGGGAAGGGTGGGGAGGGGATGATATGGACCTGGGAAGGGTGGGGAGGGGAGAATATGGAACTGGGAGGGGTAGGGAGGGGAGATGGGGACCTGGGAGGGGTGGGGAGGGGAGAATATGGACCTGGGAGGGGTGGGGAGGGGAGGATATGGACCTGGGAAGGGTAGGGGGGTGTGGACCTGGGAAGGGTGGGGAGGGGAGGATATGGACCTGGGAAGGGTGGGGAGGGGAGGATATGGACCTGGGAAGGGTGGAGAGGGGAGGATATGGACCTGGGAGGGGTGGGGAGGGGAGAAGGGGGCCCGGGGGGGGGGGGGGGGGGGAGATATGGACTAGGGAGGGGTAGGAGGGGGGATATGAATCTGGGTGGGCTTAAATCCAGTCTAGGAGTCAGAGTCGTAAGCATCTTTGCTGTATGATTTAAAGATACTCAGTTCAGCTACAGAAAATAAGAGAAACAAGCAAAGAAGGATGAAGCTGAACGTGGAAGCAAGCTGCTTAGGATGCACAGGTAGACATGAAGCATTGCAGGCCTGTGTGTTCAAAGCAGAGCGGGGAGAGGCCGAGGGCCAGGTGGCACTGTCACTCCCGAGGCTTCTTTTGCATCAGGAGGCTCCATGGTCAGGAGGTGTATTGGGCCCACAGGTCTCCACCGCCCTCTGCCCAAGCGGCTTTGCCTGTGTCTCTGTCAAGCAGCAAGTGCGGGTTGGCTCCCAACTCTGCTCTGGCCCCAGAACCACATGACCCACAACGCCCCCCCTCCCCAGAAAAGGGAGCAGTGGGGTGGTGGGAGCAAGGGGGCAGGGGTTGGGTGGCTGGCTCTCCACCCCACTTGCGCCCGTCCTCGGGGTGCTCCCCTACCCCTCTCTGTTTTCTCCCTGCTCTTTGTCCTGGGTGTAAAACCGATGTAGCCTCGTGTAGCCAGGGAGCCTTTCTGTTCCTTGGTCTCTGTAACATCTGCCTGGTGATGAACTTGGAAGTCATTTCCCATAGGAGAGGGGTTTTCACTTTATTCAGCAAGATTCAGTTGATCCGGGACCTTCCTTGTTTTAGCTCTGCCTGGATACACAGACCGTCAGGAAAGGCCAAAGAATGTATTGATTCAATGCTAAAATATAGCAACAGATCTTAAAACAAAACATTGCTCTTCTTCCTTTCCTCCTCCTCCTCCCCCGTCGCATTCAAGATTATAAACCATTGCTGTGAGCCCTGCCCTCCCTTCTGTCCCTCTCTCCCCCGGTGGTGCAGGGGTGAGGTGGGGAGGGTAGACCCCAAATATATATCGGCCCCTAAGTTTCCTCCTTTATTATTAGGAAGCAGAAAAACCCAAACTGTCACCACGAATAAGAACATGCTTGTATTTCCTCTTTTTCCTTATTTTCACAACATCCCACCAATCACCAAGAGCTTTTGTTTGTACAGAAACTTTAATCGTATGAATCATTTTCATAACAACTTCTACCCTGCTTTGGTTTCAAAACGTCCCTTTCATGTGGGAGATCAGTATTGCCGTTGTCATTTAACTGCTGATGAAAAATAAGTCTCTGAAATGCGAAGTGATTTGTATCCTATCACGTGAGAGGGTAGCAGATCAGAAATTTGCATCCAGGCTGCAAACCCCTCATGGGTGGCCTAAACAGATTTTTAGATCTCTCATTTCTCTCATCTGAAAAAAACATTTTTCTAAAGGAAAAAATTCAAAAGACAGAGAACACACGTATAGGAGCCAGGCCGTAGTCAGTAAGGGGGCCATGCAGAGGTTTGGGGTCACAGGCTCAGGCTGGGACCCATGTGTTTTAGCCCAACTGGCTCATTTGAGTTTACCAAGCCTTCAGATCACACTGCCCATGTGGAAACGCCAAGGGTGGGGAGCGAAGTATCTCCATGGAGTGACCCCCCCCAGACACATCCTGGGGGGGACATTCAGCAGGACCCCTGACAGGGCCGCTCCATATTCTAAGTTAAAAGAGAGCTAGGGAACATCAGAACCGGGTGTAGTGAGCATGCTCAGATCGGGCCTGGGTCAGGAGAAATTGGCTATGAGGGACATTTGGGTTTACTCGGGAAGTCGGCATACAGAAAGGTGGTGGACAAGGTGACAGTCCCTGGAGAGGTAGTGACTGTTCGTTGAGAAGAGCAGGTCACAAAATGGCATGGACAGAACCAGCTCATGTGGGTAAAAAATCGATGTCCGTAGAAAGGATATACGCTAGAGCATTAACAGTAGGAACTGGATTGGTGTAAACTTGGCATTTTATTTCCTTATTTCTGCTTATTTATTCCTTATTTCTGTGTTTTCTAATATATATGTATGTATTAGAAATATAAACATTCTAATACATATATATAAATAATAACAACGTGTGTGTGTGTGTGTGTATGCCTTTGTAACAGTAAAAGGCTATCTTATTTAAAAAATAATAATAATTTCCTGGGATGCCTGGGTGGCTCAGTCGGTTAAGCATCCGCCTTCGGCTCAGGTCATGATCCCAGGGTCTGGGATTGAGCCCCGCATCGGGCTCCCTGCTCAGTGGGGAGCCTACTTCTCCATCTCCCTCTGCCCCACCCCCAACTCGTGCTCTCTCTCTCAAATAAATAAATAAAATCTTTAAAAATAATAATAATAATAATTTCCCTTAAGAGAATGAGGGAGTTTCTTGCACCAGTGCACCCATCTGCATGGGTGCTGACCTTGGGGACCCCAGGCCCCCTTCCAGCCTCCCTCCCTCCTGCTCTCCCCTCCCAGGACTCTGTATGGCAGCAGTGCACTCAGCCCACATTCCCCAAATCCAAAGTCACCTCACAGGGCCGCCTACAAAGCTGCCCTTCTCCAGGCCTCAGGCTGCCAATGGTCTAATAAGTACCCTGAAGGGCCCCTGTTGTATTACCATTTCATTTTCTTTTTGACCCAAAGAGTGAACCTTTAGTGGTAAAAACTCAGCCATCACACACACACACACACACACACGCACACACACACACACGCACACAATCCACTGTCAGTTGTTGCAAGAAGCTAAGTGTCAGGGAGGGTCCCAGGATCCTGCCTCCCGGGCATCGCACAACCTAAGCCCCCCTCTTGTTTGGGGCCAGTGGTGGGATGCCGATCTCAATATTTCATGTTAGCTGAATGATTTCTAAGAGCCCTCCCCTCCTTAACCAGAGTATCAAAGAACTCAGAGCCTGATTAGCTACAGTACTATGTCAACAGGATTCACCCCAAACTGATCTGGGCTCCAAAAGATTTTATCCTTTAAAATAATGGAATATTCCAAAAGGCAACTTGGCTTTATCTTTTCCCCCAAAGCTTTCTGAACCTGGGAAATATTAAGCTGATGCTTTAATTTCCCCCGAGAGCTTATATGCACCTTCCCTTCCCACCCACAAAGTCTCTAGAGGGTGGGTCTCATTCTCCAGCAAAATTAGAGGCTTGAAAGCCAAACTATTGTCTTGAGAGAGGAGTTTCCAAATTCCTCAGCTCTGTCTTAGCACAGAACCAGGACGGAGCCTGCACCACTTAGAGTAGTCCCCTGGGTTTGTGAGTTGGGAGGACAGTGGGAGATGGGCTGGGCTACTGTGCCTGGGTTTCTTCATCCACAGAAAGGGGATGATATTAAATCACCTGATAAAATATCTGTGAAGGTTAAATGAGTTACTATACATTGTCCAGTGAGCACTTAATAAATGTCAGCCCTCATTACATGAGGTAGGGGGAGAGCTACACTTTATTCCAAGGGGAGCTAGTAGAGAGACATCTAGAAAGAAGCAAAAAGACATCTCCTAATTTCCTCTGTCAGGGAAGCTCAGAAAGCAAAGAAAGGCACTGTTGCTCTCTACCCACCACCCACCCCTGCCCCTCTGAGGGAGAGTTCCAGAAAAGCATGTACAGGAAAGCATTAACGGGGGTAATCTCCAGATTAGTATGGCCGTGGTGGCAGTTCTGGACAAGGATCCAGGCAGTCTGCCCAAGAGGCTTGCCATGGGCTTGGTGCAGAGCAATGAGATCTCCCATAGGGGTCTGGAGGAGGGGTGCCTAGGAGACATGCTGGTGGAGAGAGGCTTGACTTTGTGTGTGTGTGTGTGTGTGTGTGTGGAGGAGGTGGGGGCTGAGGATGCCAGAGCACTGGGGCATCCCCCAAGCTCAACAAGGCAGGCTGTGTGGGCATCAGGCACCCCAGCACCCAGGGATAGTGCCTGAGGGGTGGTGCCCACCAAGAACCAGCCTGAGGCAGAGGTTCTTCCAATATCTCACACTGTATCCCCTGAACCCAGAACAGCTCAACTCTGCCTTAGTTGGGTCCCAAAATGCTCACAGCCTCCCCAGTACCACCTGACCCAAAGAAAGTTCTGGAAAGGACAAGTTGGAATGAAAAGATAAGATGCTTTGACCCACTGCATCTTAATCCTGTCCACCGGCTATGCCATTTATGGCCATGTGGAGATATTGTAGAGTCCCTCTGCGGCCTTACAAGGGGCCTGAGTGAGGAGCTTGAGTTCCATTCGTCTCCAGGGACGTCCTCCTATGTTGGAAGGGACAAAAGCATAAAGGGAAGCTGGGGAAATGATGAATTTCTTCCCAATTACATCTCGGCTCAATTCTATTAGACTTGAGATACAGTTTCTGTGTAAGGAAGGATTAACCACTTTCTCTGAAATATAAAGCAGATAGTAAAAAGCCACATATTGATAAATTAAAGCTCACTTATAAAATCCTCATCATCAACAATTAGATTTGAAGCAGGTTAAAAAAAATACAATTTATCTTCAAACATTAAATTGGAAATGATGTGTGCAGAATATGAACTTTAATCTCTGCAACCTTGGAGCTTTACATTCTTAATCTAGTTGTCGCCTGTTTTCTTAATCTTTCTGACCTTTCATCAATGAGCAGTTTATTGCTATAGGTTTTTTGCTTTATGGTGTAATTTTTTGGTGTTGCTGTTGTTTTTAACTATTCTGGGATTGCATTGTGGAGAATATCTCCTAATGGTTTTAGAGCACAATCTTTGGCAAAATAAAGTCACTGCAGGTTAATTAAGAAATTTAGAAAATTCTTCCACAGACAAGTCTGTGTTCCTGAGAGGAAAGTTTATAATTAAGATAGAGTCGGTGTCATTAGGATCATTTAAAATGCCAACTCTTCAAAAACTGAAGATAATCAAGTCAGTAGGGAGAGAACACTCTATGTGTTTACCTGGTTTTTTGGATGAGCTGACCTTGTGAGGAACAAGGTATTTTTCGCCCCCCACTGTCTCTACACCTGTACAGTTTGATCTCTATTTCCAAGGCCTGAAAGATGCCTTAAGCCTTCACTTAAGCCTATCACTTTCAAGGATTAGAACCATCTCATTTTCAGACCTTGCAAAGTCCAGACCCTCATGACTCAAAAGGCACATCTCTCGTCCAATCGGAGCTTCCCAGGGCTCAGGCCTGACACAGGTTCCGTAATGCCCCGGGGCAGGTGCGAGGAGTTAGGATGGAGACGGAAGGCTGAAAGGCGCTGCTTGTGTGGTATCAAGGGCCTGCCCCGCTTGTGGGTTCTTCAGGTACATGCCCGCCCAGCCGGGGACATCCCACACCGCTGCTCTCTGGAGGGGGTAGTGACGAGGTAGGCTTTGAGTCAGTCCTTGAAGCATGGGTGGGAAGGGCCCAACAAGGGAAGGGCCAGGGTGTGCCTTCCAGGCCAGGCTCAGGTGGCTCCAGCGGGACAAGTCAGGGGCAGGGAAGGACCTTGTATTACTTTCCTAGGGCTCCTGTAACAAAGCACCACAGACTGGGGGGCTTAAAACAATGGAAATGGATTGTCTCATAGTTCTAGGGGCCAGAAGTCCAAAATCAAGGTGTCGGACGGTTTATGTGTAGGAGGCCCTAGTCTCGAAGCTCCAGTGGTTGAGGTTGACATCTTTGGTGTCCCTTGGCTCTTGGCTACATAACTCCAGTCTCTGCCTCTGTGGTCACATGGCATTCTCCTGTGCGCCTGTCTCTTCTCTTATGAGGACACCAACCATGTTGCCTTAGGGGCCGCGCTGCCCCAGTATGACCTCATTTTACCGTAACCAATCACACCTGCAATGACCTTTGTTCCCAATAAGGTTGCACTCACTGAGGTTCAGACTTCATTTCTTTTTGGGGAGACACAGTTCAACCCATAACACCTGGAAAACCTTTGTTTCATGTTTCAAGTCTAAGTATCAGTGGGGCATCCATGGTATCTCACGGTCTATGCTCAGCTATCCCTTCCAGGCTTATGGTCAGCCAATGTCCTACTCACTCTATGCTCAAGCTTTGTGAACTTCTCAGTCGGGGGCACATGATGGTCTCTGTGGGCCTCTCCGTGCCTCCCTACCCCCTCAGCTGGATAAACTCTTTGTATTTCAAGCTCCAAATCACTTCCTCTGTAGGACCTCCTTCAGCCTTCGACCATCAGGAAGAAGGAACCGCCTCTGCTCCGCTGTATTTTCTCCAGAGCTCCATTGTAGCACTCAACATGTAATCCTCCTTAACTAGCTGCGGTCCCTTTGTAACTCTGGTAATCAGTCCCTATAGATTTGGGGCTCCCTAGATGAGAGGATTGTTAGGATTGGTGGCTAGTCTCCACAAGCTCCTCCCTGGTCTAGTTGTAAAAGACTGCATTTGGCAACTGGCCAAACAATGTTTTCTGAAAGAAGATTTGAGAGGGTAGGAACACCTCCCTCCAATGTAGTAAAGAGAAGGAGCTGACCTCCAGCACCACGTCTCTGATGTTGGCTTCCAGAGTTAGGGCAGGGTTAGCAAGTAGGGTCTGGCAGGTAGCCAATGAAAAGTGTAGGTCCCTGAAATGAGAGATCAAGGGTTCTGGCTACTTTAGAACAATAAAGCTGTGAGGAAGAAGGAGGTAGATGGGAAAGAAGGCAGAGAGGGAAATTCTAGGTGTCTGCTATTGGAGGGAAGAGGAGCCTTTTTGTTCCTACTGTTTTCCTGGAATCCTTAGAAGGACTCAAGGAGGGGATGGAATTTGATCGATGGTTGAGCATGTTCTAAGTGTGCTACACATAATCTGGAGATAGTGTTGTTTGGTTAGTGATAGAGTATTTACAAAGACAAATGAAATGGCAGAATCACTGTATGATTCCCTATAGGAATTCACACTTGTCACTTTTGAATAGGATGTTTAGAAACTAGCTCATCCAAGAGCAGATTTTCCTGCTGTATGGATAAGCAGCGCCATCTAGTGGCACTCTGAGCAAACAGTTGGTGGTCTGGGACACGAAGAGCCAAGTCCTTGTTCACATCAAAAACTCCATTTTGTAGGTGTTTGATATAATTTATTCCAGGCTAGGATAAAATTTGAATGAGAAAATACTTTTTGCATGGCTATAATGCCTTCAATTTAAAACTTTGAATGAGTGAAAGGAGGAAACAATATCTTTAGCTCCAACAACATTTTATCATTTGACAAATATTACCAGTTACCTACCGTGGCACTGGGCCCTGGACACACCCGGGGGTCAGCGTGGGCACAACCCTGCCCTCATGGGATGCAGTATGGGATGTTCAGAGTCATTTGTGCACACTCCAATATTTTAGAGAATGTTTCACACATGGGTACTCTAAGAAATTTCAGGGAGAGAAGCTTGAGTTTATACAACTGTCTAGAACATTCAAAAATCTGTTTTTTGATAGATGAGAAACTTCTTATTTTTGATTTTTAAATTTTGAGGTATTGGTAAACATTACCTCTGCCTTCCCAATGGCAGGCTCATTCCTGTTCCTCCCTCCTCTCCTTGACTACAGGTACCCCCTTGGGGACTTTCCTCAGTCCTTGTCCCTCAAGCCCCATGACTAACTGTTGGGTCTAGGTTGAGGACTCATATATCTGCATCTCCTCCCCGATCTCGCATCTTACTTGCAAATCCACATTTCCAGATGCCTATCATTCATCCCCTAGATGACCTGCAGGCACCTAAAACTCAACATGCCCAAACCAAATTCATTTTCTTCTTAAATCTGTTCCTCCTCTGTTTTTTCTTTTGGTTTATGGTGTAGTGTCCACCATCTCCCTTGAGCCCAGAGATCCTGGCCCTGTTCATCCTTAACTTGTTTCCCTTCTACAACCATTAGGCACAGTCCTGGGACCTCAGGGAATGCAAAGTCTCACACAAATAATTCAGGATTCCAGCCGGTGTGTTTGCTGAAAACAACAACAACAAAGTTATTTCAAAATAGAAATGAATAAATGTGTAAATGATTACCAAACTTAGATCACATTAACTTCAAAAATTGTTGTATTTAGGATTCATAAATATTTGATTACGTTAACATTGTAAGTTAGTTCTTCTTAATAGTTTCTTTGTAAAAATTCCTAAATATGGGGGATGATTTGTGAGGAATTGGAGTGGATTACAAATTAAGTGAATGAATTGTTGTCAAATAATTTCAAAAGTAATGTAATAGAACATAGTTTCTCAATTTTTACAGTAGAAAAAATGTGGATATCTTTAATGTGGGAGGCAACACAGGGGAAAAGAGAGAGGTGTTACCTAGGTTGCCAACTTCAGTAGATGAGCGGAAGCTGTGTAGTACTCGGTGTTGGCGAGGGTTCTGAGGCTGAGGTCCCCTTACGTGAGTAACTGAGCTCAGTGAGTTGCATTGTCCTTTTTGGAAAAGGGGAGAAGTATATATTCAATGTGCTGAAGCTGGCTCAAGCTGGAAATTTGCAAGCCAGTTGTTAAACGTGACCCTTATTAAAAATTAAACTATATAAGCTTAAAATTGGATAAATCCCACTAAAAACAAAGATACTAAATACTCACAACTTATCATTTCCTAATGTATTATCTATACACTTGGAGTTACTGTGTCTACTGCATTGTGTGGTAGAAGGTGGCGCTGAGCATCTCCTCTCGATTCTGCATCTAGTGACATGATGCTGGTGGCCTGAAATCAGTCATTGTGGGAACATTTACATCATGAAAATTGGCAAACCCTACAGATCAGGGCTTTCTCCTCAACTTCCCAGAGATAATTTCCAGAGGCAGGGTACTCCAGGTGGGAATAATGAAATAAGAGCTAACACTCACATAGTGGGTTTTATGTGGCAGGCACTGTTCTAACAGTGGTATAAAAACTATATAAATGTATTGGCTCATTTAATTTAATCATATTCTCACTACAAGTCTGAGCTAAGTACTATTAATTTGACCAGTTTATAGATGAGGAAACAGAGGCACAGAGGTGTTAAGAAACTTAATTAAAATTTCACTGGATGGGGCGCCTGGGTGACTCAGTCAGTTAAGCTGCCAACTCTTGGTTTAGGCTCAGGTCATGATCTCAGAGTCATGGGATGGAGCCCCATATTAGTCTCAGGCTCCTTGCTCAGCAGAGAGTCTGCTTATCCCTCTCCCTCCCCCTCTGCTCCTCTCCTCATTCTCTCTCTCTCTCTCAAATAAATAAATAAAATAGTTTTTTAAAAAATGTTCATTGGATGGTCAGGTAAAAATATATACCTGCTCCTTCCTAGGAGCTAACAGTTGTAGAAGGTAGGCAGACATGCAAAGAACAACAAAGAGTTTCCACCTTTCCCCAATCCCAGGTGTGTGTATGGGCTGCTGCCATATTTATTTCAAGCCTGTTTAGGGGGCATGGCATTCAAGGCAGGGACAAACAATCCCCAAGTCTTAGTGACATACCACAATAAGGGTTTGTTTCCATCCACACTCCCTGTCCAACACAGGTCACCTGGGGCTCAGCTCACTGCCATCTCTCAGGGTTCTGGCTGCTGGAGTTTCCATCTCAATGCATAAGTTCACAATCACCACAGCGGGGATGAGCAGATCTAGCAACTCATGCATGGCCTCTTCAAACATCCACCTGGAAGTGAGACAGTAAATTCTGCCATGTTTCATTGCCCACATCAAGGAGATAAAGAATCGTAATCCTACCACACCCCTGAAGAAGAAGAAATGGAATATGAGTGAACTGCCCTTAATGACTCCTGTGGTTAGAAACTGAAAATGTGTTCCCCTAGGATGGGGGACACATGACTGGTGTCAGACAAATGACTGGTGTCTGACACAGGCCTGAAAACCTAGGCACCTTGGAGCAGGACTGACGCTGTGGTGAGGTTGGTGTGCCTTCCCACCGTGTCCGGATAAGGAATGATGATGGTAGACAACAGTAAGCAGCACTGAGCTTGCTCTTACCATGCGCCCGTCACTGTGCTAAGTGCTGTCCATACATGAACTCATGTCAGCCCAGACCTATCGCCCTAATCACTGGAGAGCTACAGCCTCCTTCAGAAGAAACCTGCTTGGATGGTTTCTAGTATCTATGCCTTTCCAGAATGTTGTGCAAGTTGTTGAAATGCTGAATGCCCCCAGCAAGATTCATAGACCGAGTAACCATTCTTTTGTAACAGAGCATCTTAGATGAGTGGGACCTTCCTCTACTCCCATTTTCCTCTGATTTCCAATTTTGTAGTACAGCTTCTAAAAGAGTGAGGTTGGCCAGCATTCTGTCTCCAGGACAAACGTTTGCACCCCCGTATTTGCAAAGTAGCCACAGAGCCACCTGGCCAAAATACTTGAACTTACCCATCATTGGAGTTCAAACTTAGACAAAATTGTCTGATGGGCTGAGTGGGCTTTGATGGAGACTAGAGTGTAGAAGGAACAGTGGGATCCCAAGAAAGAACACATACTCAGCACCTGAGCATGGTGGTGGAGAGGAATGGTTTAGGGGGCCAGGTATCTAGCCTGATGGATAAGGCTTATATGTGGGGGTTGAAATGCTATAACTCTTTGGGGCCACAGTGAGGGTTTCAGAGCTCCAGCTAGGGAGCAGCATCTTCATGGAAGTCTTTTGGCTTGGCCTCTCAAAGCTAAGAGAGGCCTGTACCATCATCATCATGATTAACACATAGAGAGCTATGCACAGCTCTAAATCCTTCATGTACACTCACCACCACCACCATGTGAAGTAGGTACTGTTATTATATGCATTTTCTGGATGAAGACCCCAAGGCACAGAAAAATAAAATGATTTGCAGAGGTCACACAGAGAAGAAGTGGGAGAGTCACATTCCAACCCAGTCAGTCTGGTTCCAGACAGTGGAGAGCTATAAATATAAAAGACAAAATGAATGGAACTACATTCTAAAGAGCAAAGAACCCCATCTGTGTAGGCTGAGATTGTCGCATTTTCTTAACAGGGTGCATTGTTAAGTCTGGGCACAGGATTGGCCAAGGCAGAGGGACTTACTGAGGGAAAGGAAATGAAGCAATGTTTATGGCCGTTTGAGTTGGCTTGACAGATGTAGACCTGGAGAGAACACAATGAATGGCAGATTTTCCATTTCCTGAAGTGTGAGGCTGGCATGTGAGGCTAGAGGGCTAAGCAGGAAAGGCAGAGCAAACTCTCCCACAGTCTCACTTTGCTTGGGAGACAGGTTCCACTGGGAGGGAGAGCCTTGCAAGGAATGTGCAACATATCTCAACCTGGAAACATCTGAAACCAGAGGTGCCTAGAGTCTAATACAGGTAAATACATTTCTTTTAAAGAGAGACAATTATGGCCAAAATTGAAAATCCTCAACAGAGAATCCAGATTTATAAAAAATTAAGTGGGCATTTTAGAACTAAAAAAAAACTTCAATGAATAACTCATTGGGTAAGATTAATAAGCAACTGGACATAACAAATGATAGGAGTCTTCAAACTTGCAGAAACGTAAGCAGAAAATATCTAAATTGAAACATAACAAGAAACAAGAGTAGAAATAACAGAATAAAGCATGAGAAACATGGGGACATAGTCAAATGGTCTAAAATAATGTGTAATTAGATTTCTAGATGGAGAAGAGAGAGACTGGGAGAGAAGAAATATTCAAAGAAATAACATCTGAGAATTTTCTAAAACTAAGGAAAATATCAACCAAGAGTCAAGTAACTCAATGGACCACAAACATAAGGAGATACACAGATAGCAATAAGCATATGGAAGGATGCTCAACATCACTCATCATTAGGGAAACACAAAACAATAACGAGCTATCACAACATTCCTATTAGAATGGCTAAAATCCACAAAACTGACAATGCCAAATGCTAACAAAGATGCAAAACAACAAGAACTCTGAATCCTTCCTTAGGGAAGGCAAAATGGCACAATCACTATGGAAGACAGTTTGGCAGTTTCTTCAAATGCTAGACATGCTCAGGGTGCCTGGGTGGCTCAGTTGGTTAAGCAACCAACTCTTGGTTTTGGCTCAGGTCACGATCTCAGGGTCCTGAGGTCCTGAGATCGGACCCTGTGTTGGGTTCCCCCCCTCAGCGGGGAGTCTCCTTCCCCTCTCACCCCCTCTGCCCCTCCCCCCTCGTGTATGCTCTCTCACTCTCTCTCTCTCTAAAATAAATAAAAAAATCTTTTAAAAAAATGCTCCTCCCATACAACTCAACCATCATGGGCCCAGGCATTTACCCAACTCATTTGAAAGTGAATGTTCACCCAAAAACTAGAACCAAATACCCAGTGAAGAAAAAGCACACTCAAAACAGCAAGAAACTCTGTGGGATTTTTTTTATTGCCCCTGCCCAATTCCCTGCCCAGCAGAGGGCAACACACTTAGAAGGGAGCTTCCCAGTTCCTGTGTCCTTCCTCCCTCAGGAAAGAAGGAAGAGAGTTGCACTTGTTTGCAAAGTTCAGGCTTCTCAGGGAGCCTCTGGAGGAACTGGTTTCTACTTTCACTGACTCTGAGAAGAAAGGGCAACAGTGGCATTGTTCAGATATCAGTTTGGAGGCCGCTAAAAGCGTGGTGAGCACCTGGGCACCTGAAAACCACAGGAGCACTGCAGACGCACAGGCCCCTGGGGGCAAGAGATTGCAGGCAGAGGAACACAAGGACACAGGGGAGGCCCTGAGAAGAAACAGGGGCAAGCCTTCCCCTTCCTTCCTCCTCCAGCCCCTAGCAACCCCCATTCAACTTTCTGCCTCTATGAATCTGACTCCTCAACGTACTTGATAGAAATAGATCCATGTAATATTTGTCCTTCTGTGTCTGGCTGGGACTTCCCTTAGCATAGTATCTTCGAGGTTCATCCATGCTGTGGCATGTGTCAGAATTTCCTTCCTTTTTAAGTCTCAGAAATGTCCCCCTGTATGGAGAGACCACATATTGTTTATGCATCCATCCGTCAGCGGACATTTGGGTTGTTTTCAAACTTGAGGAAACTGGCTGGTATGGGGAGTGAGGGCAGTCTTATGGAGGATGGTTCCCTTAAGCTCTGAAGTTTGGCCTAATTCCGGGTACTGCTGTACTTTATTATTTCATGCAGTCATTTTACTGTCTTTTAGTTTTATTTTTGGTAAGCAGTTAGGTATTTGGTATTGACATATAATGAGAAATATTCGAATAATGAGAAATTTGTTCCTGGTTAGCATTTCCTTGCAAACATTTAAATTTCAGGTATAGATTACCCCTGAGTAACTTGTATTTGGAAAAGTCTGTAAATATAGTGTTTAGGGATGTTCATCATAGACTCTTTTAAGAGGTAAGTCTTGGAAACAATCTACATGTCCATTCATGGGAGCATAGACAAACAGTGGCTTTTGAAGAAATGCAAATAGCAAGCCCATCTCTAGAGGATCCTGAACATAAAGATACATTTCCAGGTGAAAAGGACTATAGAAGAAGTTCCTTTATTTTCTAAAGTTTGGGTTCCTCTGTTAAGGGAAAAGGAGAATTTTTTCCTCTCCATCCACCTGTCTGTCTACCCCTTTCCTCGAAGAACAGGAAATGGTAATCCCATAGGTGAAGGCATTGGTGAGGTCACATATGTTGGTCAGTAGAGACACTGGGCATTAAAAGGGCTTATGTGGGATTGAGCTGTTAAAATTATTTAGGGAAGACCCAGCTAGCTCTTGCTCTCTCTCCTCTCTCTCTCTTTTACTTGGCCTTCTCTTCTGCTAATTCTCCTCTATAATCTCTCTGCTTAGTCCATCAGCAAGCTAATCCAAGCCTAGGTGTCCTCAAGTACTGGTCAATTCTCTCTTCCTCTTTCTCATCCCAATCTGAGCGTGCTCATCCTTGTGGCAGGCAGAGTTCTAAGAATAATCCTCAATGACCGTTGTTCCTGCTGGTGGAAAAATAAATATGATGAAATATTATTCCTGTGATAATAATATGTTATATCACCATAGAGAGATTACCTGGGTGAGCCTAATCTAATCACACAAGTTCTTGAAAGTAGAGTTTCAGGGCGTCTGGGTGACTCGGTCAGTTGAGCCTCTGACTCTTGATTATGGCTCAGGTCGTGATCTCAGTGTCGTGGGATTGAGCCCCATGATGGGTTCCTGGCTCAGCAAGGAGTTTGCTGGTGATTATCTCCCTCCTTCTCCCTCTGCCCTTCCCCATCTCTCTCTCTTTCTCTCTCTCGCAAATAAATAAAAAATAAATCTTTAAAAAAATTAAAAATAGAGTTTCCTCAAGCTGGATATAGAAGGGGAAATCAGAGGGATCTGCAGCATGAAAATGGTGCACAGTTGCTGGCTTGAAAATGGAAGAGACTATGTGTGAGGACCAGAGAGTGGCTTCTGGCACTAAAAGCGACCCCAAGCCAATGTCCAGCATGGAAAAGGGGACCTCAGCCCTGCAGCCACATAAACCTGAATTCTGCCAATGACTGAATGAGCCTGGGAGTGGATTCCACCCCCCCGCCCCGAGTTTCCAAAGAGTAGCCCAGCCTGGCCAGCACCTCAATTACACCCTTTGGGACCCTATGCAGAGAATCCACTGGAACCCATCAAGACTTCTGACCTACAGAACTGTGACTTAAATGAGTGTTGTTTTAAGCTGCGAAGTTTATGATAATGAGTTACACAGCAATAGAAAACTAATACAATGATCTTACCATCCAAAGAGCATACGCTGGTGGGATTCCACTAAGACTGTTTTCTCATCTACCAAATAGAGACAATGATGCCAGATGGGTTTGTTGTGGCTTAAAAGAGATAGTGCGTATGGGGAAAACTTTGTATTTTGCAAAGCACTACATAAAAATGTGAATATCTTTGTTGACATTACTGAGCATGTACTTGAACTGGGCCCAGATGGCCTGGTGTCGACTCTTTTCCAAGGAAGAAACATGTCTATGGGTGTGTGTTAGATGATGTGGAGAATGTGACAGGAAAATAACCAGAGTCAAAAGTTAAATGGGACTATCTCTGAACAGTGTGAATACTGAGGGACGACCGATCCTGCATTTTCATTCCTCTTTGCTGTTTCCAAAGGCAGACCGTCCTTCTAGGTATTTGGAACGTAAATCATATCAGAGAATGAGAGCATCTTTGGCAAGTACACTGTTCTCAACTGTTTGTCTTCTCCCCTCAAAAAAAAAAAAAAAAAAAATGTAGGAGGGAGATTGTCCTGCTCCTTGCACTTTAATTGTCTATGTGTCGGAGATGATCTTTCAAGGCCATCTACCATGTGCCCTGTGGCATTACTGCCCGAATCGCCCCCTTCGGCCAGCACCAGGCCTTCTTATGTCTCAATCCAGGGTCCCCTGGGTTTCATGGCTATTAGTTACTCTTCCTCCTTGCCCTGAGGTGTTCAGAGATAGTCCCGTTTAACTTTTGACTCTGGTTATTTTCCTGTCACATTCTCCACATCATCTAACACACATCCATAGACATGTTTCGACCAGTTGTACACATAAGTGGGACAAAAAGCAGCATTGTTACAAATAGGTTCTCAGGATAAGCAAAGTCCAACTCCTGCATATTGTTAAGCAGATTTTTTTCCAAAAAAGGAATTCATTACATGCTTGACCATACCTAATTTAGGAAACAATAGGGTAACAGTAATATCTTCTGAAATAAAGATGTGTATACTTGCTTCCAAAAAGTGAAGGATCTCTTGAGGATTTTTCCATCAATTGAAAAAAAAAAAAAAAGGTAGGAGCAGCAGCAGAAGGAAACATATTTGAACCAGATCTCTCTCTCTCTCTCTTGCCCTCTCTCCCTCCCTTTCTCTCTCTCTGTATATAGATAGAGATAGATGATAGATGATAGCTAGATATCTGCCTTTATCTATATAGATATTTCAATCTATTATTAAGCAAATATTTGAAGTGAAAATATATTATTATTATGACTATACTTATTATTTGGGGAAACTTTGCTCTTTTGTTTCATTTTGCTCCCTCATCAAATTTAAATATGCACAGTATTTAATAGAATGTGCCAGATAACACAGGAGGGGCCTTGTTAGAAGTTAGGTCAATTAAGGGCGCCTGGGTGGCTCAGTTGGTTAAGCGACTGCCTTCGGCTCAGGTCATGATCCTGGAGTCCCTGGATCGAGTCCCGCATCCGGCTCCCTGCTCGGCAGGGAGTCTGCTTCTCCCTCTGACCCTCCCCCCTCTCATGTGCTTGCTCTCTCTCATTCTCTCTCTCTCAAATAAATAAATAAATAAATAAAATCTTTAAAAAAAAAAAAAAAAAAGAAGTTAGGTCAATTAATGTCACCTAACATTTTGACCCATGCAGACAATCCTGAAAACTCAACTGGATTCGTTTAACTATTCACTCAAAAGGTTTATTTACCACTTCCTTTATTTTTTTCTCCTTTTATGACATGTATTCTACTGTTCCTTTAGTGTAGATCCTACTTTGTTACCTTGCTTTTTCCTGTACAAGGAAATAAGTGCCTGGAAGGTGGGGACCAGGTCATACTTATTTCTGCACCTCTTGCAATTCTTGGCACAGTGTCTCACTCAATAGATCCTTATTCAGTTCAGTATTTAAAAAAAAAAAAAATCAAAATCACCAAACCACCTAAAGGAACCAGGCTGGCAAAAATCTGGCGATACATATATTTAAAAGAATGTGTCAGTCAAGATGGTTTTGACAGCATGCAACAGAAAAGACAACTAAAATTTGTTTCAATGATTTTCAGAAATGGATCTCAGAGGGCAAGCGGTCTGGAAGTAGCTGGCTCCAGGTCGTTTAATTCAGTAACCCAGCAACATCATCAAGGACCCAGACTCTGCCTATTTCTATTTGCTTTCCTCAGTGCGTCAGCCCTGGTGGTCACAGGATGGCTACGCAATTCGAGGTACCGTATGCTCACACAGTAATGTCTAAAAGCCTTCCTTCTGTCCCCTTTTTTACTCCTGAGGAAAACCAGGTTAAACTTATGGCAGATCTTTCCTTGTGTCTTGGCCAGAATTCAGGATTTCTGTTTCTGGCCATGATCTAGTAAGAGAGACTAGATGTAACTTCCCACATCAAGCACCTGGGAAACTGGTCAAAATATGTGAAATGACATTTTTAGACATTAAACAACAGGCAATGCGGAACTGGAATCCTTGAGGGGAGGGAGATAAATGAAGTGAGCCCTCTGTATGCTCAGGATTAGTGCATGGAGATAGTTTCCAGGACAAGGCACAGGAAGATGACTGAAATGGGGTCTGCTGGCCTCGCTGACTTGAGGAGACTGACATTGGGGTGTAGATGCCAGGCCTGCCAGGATTTGTGGGATAGGGTTCTAGACAGGAGGAGGCGAGCATTACTCCAATGCCACAACCGTAAAAATCTTCTATAGTCAAAGAACACTACCCGCTGATGTCCCTTGAAAGTATAGATACAAAAGTCCTCAGCAAATTTCAGCAAACTAAATCCAGTAATAGACAAAATGTGACACATTAGCTAAGACGTTGTAACTTATGGAGTTTCTCCCAGGAATGCAAGGTCAGTTTAATACAGTGGAAGATTTAAAAAAAAAAAAAAGAAAAGAAAGAAAATCCATATGATCACCTCAATAGTTACAGTAAAAGTATTTCAGAATAATCAACATCTATATGATCAAAACTCTCAACACACTAGGAGGAGAAAGAAACTTCCTCAACGTGACAAAGTACTTCTACAAAAATCACTCTCAATGGTGAAAGATGCATTGCTTTCCCAATCTGATTATGAAGAAGGCAAAGATGTCCACTCTGATCACTTCTATTAAACATCATACTAGAGCTTTTAACCTGGGCAACAAGACAAGAAAAAGAAATGAAAGGCTTTAAGATGGAAACAGAGAAGCAAAACTCTTTTTTTTTTTTTAAGATGACATGACTGTTTATGTAGAAAATCCGACGGAATCTGCAAAAAGCTACTAGTATTAATAAGTGAGTTTAGAAAAGTCACGAAATACAAGGTTAATAGACAAAAATCATATGTGCTCCTAGTAATAAATAGTTTGAAATTAAAAAAAAAAAAACATTTACAATAGCATTGAAAAACCATGGCATAGTTGGTGATAAATTCAACCAAAAATAGTATATGCAAAACTTATACATTGAAACTATAAAACGTTGCTCCAAGAAATCACAGAAGACCTTTGTAAATAGAGAGAGATAGGCTGCTTCATGCATTGGAAGACTTAATTTTATAAATGTTAATTGTCTTACAACTAATCTATAGATCCATGCATTCCCAATTAAAATCCCCGTAGGCTTTTGTGTGTGGTAATTGACCAACATGTTCTAAAATGTATATGGAAATGTAAAGGACTTAGAACGGTCAAAACAAATTTGAAAATGGAGAATAAATTCACAAAATATATTCCATCTGATGGCAAAACTTAATATAAAGCTATGGTAATCAAGACAGTGTGAGATTTGCATAAGGATAGAGATATGGACCAATGGAACAAGATAAAATATCCATAAATAGGCTCATCCATATATGGCCAATTGATTTTCAAAAAGGTTCCAAAGTAATTCAATGAAGAAAGAATATTCTCTTCAACAAACAGTGCTAGAACAATTAAACATCCAGATTTTTAAAAATGCACCTCAACTCTTACCTCATAAAATACACAAGATGTAACTTTAAATGGGTCGCAAACCACAATTCAGGAAATAAAACTATTAAACTAAAAACAAAGCATAGGAAAAACTTTGTGACCTTGGGTTAAGCATGATGTCAAAGGCAGGACACAAAAAGCTCAAACTGTAAGAGAAAGAAAATTGACAATTTGAACTTTGTTGGAAGTTAGAACTTTTGCTCTTCAAAAGTCGCTATTCTGATAAAAGTATTCTGTATTATATAGTGATGATGGATTTGTGAAAACCCATTAAGCATTTGTGAAAACCCATACAATTGTATAACACAAGGGGTGAACCTTAGTTTATAAAAATTTTAAATAATTCTTTAGTAGGTTGGGGGATTCCGAGAAAGAATACAGACTGTGTGTGACAGAAGAATCAAATGTACTATATAGGTATGAAGCAACCTCACTGAAGGGGTGGAGACAAAGGTGCTGACCTAAGTAACTTTGGACAGGAATGTCGTCTAAGACAAGGTTGAAAGGAGCTGCACACAAACTCTAGTTGATACAGTTATTTCCCATGGAGGTAGGACTTAACAGTTCTGATACTGCTGATACACGAATACATTCTGACCCAGGTGTACTGGAGTTGGACAGTGAGGCAAAGAAATGGTAAATGTTGGTAGCCAGGTTTCTAACTGTTGGAGTATGAATTTGGGGAGAGTCATGGGGAGAAAGCTAGAATGATCCATCTGGTAATGGATTAAAATTGGGCACACTGGTAAGAACTCATATTTAACCTGACATAAGTATAAATGTTTGCACATAGAAATATTTATAGATTTGCATATATACACAGGTTAGTATCTTGGTTTCTAATACCATTCTCCAATAAAAGGAACTAGGACTCCTTGGAGAAATTGCTCATGTTAGGTCTGAGTCAGGAAATCTATGAGATGAGCCCTGAGCACCTTCTACTGCCAGAAAGTAAGCAAATGCTCAAAGAACAAAACAAAACAAAACAACAAACCCACCATGATGTATGCCAAAGGAGCCAACTGAAAGAGCTCTCAGTGGCCAAAGCTGGGGAAAAAAACATTAATAAATAAAATAAATAAAGTGCTGGATTATAACCTAAAGAATAACATACTGATACTCTACAGAAGGGGGAACATAATCCTACCCTGAAAGTGTAGGCTGTGTGGAATGTCTTGCAAAGACTACAACATGGAAAGGGGAGAGAGAATAACTTTACTTGGAGAAACCCTACAAACACTCCTTCAGCCAGCTGATTAAAGTCAACCTTAAAACAGTCATCAATCATGTACATATATAATGTCATCATATGATGTGATATGATAAAAATGGCACTTTACCTCCATGCTCTTCCTTCCCAAGACCCATAACTGCAATCTAATCATGAGAAAAACATCAAATTCCAACGGAAAATATCCTACAGAATTCCTGACTAGTCCTCCTCAAAACTGTTAAGGTCATCAAAAACAAGGAAATTCTTTCACAGCCTAAGGAGACATGATAACTAAGTATAATGTGTCATATTGAATACGATCATAGAATAGAAAAAAAGACATTAGGTAAAAACTAGAGAAATCTGAATAAAGTATGGGCTGTAGTTAATAATAATATGTTGGGCGCCTGGATGGCTCAGTTGGTTAAGCGACTGCCTTCGGCTCAGGTCATGATCCTGGAGTCCCAGGATCGAGTCCCGCATCGGGCTCCCTGCTCAGCAGGGAGTCTGCTTCTCCCTCTGACCCTCCCCCCTCTCATGTGCTCTCTCTCTCTCTCTCATTCTCTCTCTCTCAAACAAATAAATAAAATCTTTAAAATAATAATAATAATATGTTAATATTGGTTAATTAATTTCAACAAATATGCCACACTAATGTAAGATGTTAAGATGAAAAAGCAACCTACCAAATGGGAGAAAATATTTACAAATCAAATATCTGATAAGATATTAATATCCAAAATATATAAAGAGCTCTTAAAACTCAATAGCAAAAAAAAAAAAAATACAATTTGAAAAATGAGAAGATGATCTGAATAGACATTTTTCCAGAGAAAACATGCAGATGGCCAACAGTACATGAAAAGGTGTTCAACATCACTAATCATCAGGGAAATGCAAATCAAAATATGTACAATGAAATATTATTCAGCTGTAAAAATAAGGACATCCTGCCATTTGTGACAACATGGATGGACTTTGAGGGTATTATGCCAAATGAAATAAGTCAAACCAGAGAAACACAAATACCATATGATTTCACATATATGTGGAATCTAAAAAACAACAAAACAAATAAAATCAAAACAAAAAACCAAGTTCAGAGATACGGAAAACAGATTGGTGGTTGCCAGAGAAGGGGGACAGAGAGTGAGTAAAATGAGTGAAGGGGGTCAAAGGGTACAAATTTCCAGTTACAAAATAAATAAGTCATAGGATGTAATGTACAGCATGGCAACTATAGTTAATGATACTTTATTGCATATTTTAAAGTAGCTAAGAGAGTGGATCTTGAAAGTTCTCACCACAAGAAAAAAAATTATTGTAAATGTGTATGGTGATGAATGTTAACAAGACTTATTGTGGTGATCATTTTGCAATCCATACAAATGTTGAATCATTATGTTGTGCACCTGAAACTAGTAAAATGTTATATGACAATTCTACCTGTTTTTTTTTTAAAAAAGAAAAGAAAATGAAAAGGCAAGCATAAGCTGGTAAAAATATTTTTAAAACATATCTGATAAAGGATTTATATCCAGAATATATAAAGGGCTGATACAACTCAATATTAAGAAGACAAAAACTGAATTTAAAAAAAAGGCAAGAGAACAAACATACTTTGCCAAAGAAGATATAAAAATGGCAAATAAACACATAAAAAGATGCTCATTATCATATCCAATCATTTGTTATCATTGGTAAATATAAATTAAACTACACAGAGATAGCACTACTAGAAGTGTTGGTGTTAAGCAGGATGACAATACCAGATGTAAGTGAGAAGGGTGGAGCAACTGGAAAGCTTGGAAATCTTACATATTATTGATGGGAATGCTGCTTTGAAAAGCATTTTTGCAGCTTCTAAAAGCTTATATATACTTATATATACTTACCGTATGACTCAGAAACGCCACTCCTAGGTGTTTATTTAAGAAAAAGACAACACCGTAAGAGACTCTTAAGCATAGGAAACAAACTGAGGGCTGCTGGAGGGGAGTGGGGTGGAAGGATGGGGTAACTGGGTGATGGGCATGAAGGAGGACACGTGATGGAATGAGCACTGGGTGTTATAGAAGACTGATGAATCACTGACCTCTACCTCTGAAACTAGCAATACACTATATGCTAATTAATTGAATTTAAACAAATTTAAAAAGAAGAAAAACGAAAACGACAACACAAAGATTTTTACTTGAATGTTCGGCAACTTTATGCATAGGAGTCGAAATCTGTAAGTCATCCAAGTGGATACATTGGTTGTGCTGTACCCACACGATGGAAAGCCATTGGGCTAAAAAGGCCCGGACTGCTGAATTACTCAACAACATAGACGAATCTCAAGTGTGTTATGTTAAACGAAAGAAGATAAACACAAAGACTACACACTGTATAATTTAATTTATATAAAAACTTAGAAAAGGCTGATCTGTAGTGAAAGAAAGCAGAACAGTTGTTTCCAGAAAGTAGGGGAAGGAAATGACGGCAAAAAGACAGCAGCAAAGTTTTGGGGGTGAGGAAACGTTTTCTGTCATGAGTGTGGTGGAGGTTACGTGGCTGTTTACATCCGTCCGTCTTACCAGATTGTACACTTAAAATTGCTGGATTTTATTTCGCAGTTAAATATACTTAAGTAATGCTGATGAAGAAAAAACAGAGTCAAGAGCCTGACTCTAAGCCAATCTCTGGCAATCAGAATAGAATTAACCTGCTCAATCTGCATTTATCAAGGTTCACCTTTGGGTGGGAAAGAGCCACCTTCTGTCAAGCACAGACCATCTTAAACCTGGATGACATGGGGGTTTGTTAGCAAGAAGAAAGGTGGCATTACATCTCGCAGCTTCTCCTACCCAGGGTCATATATACGGGCTTTGGAGAACACTAACGTCCTTATTTAAATTAATCATAAATAATCCTCATTCTGTGATTAAAATCCAGCCTTCCATGAATAGTAATTACCTGTTGAACCATTCCTGACGACCAAAACTGTGTAGAATGTTACTGAAAAAGAGTTATTCAATTAAAAGACACGTATCAAACAAAACTTCCAAGCTCCATGAGCTGGTGATTTAGGGACGAGTAGATGGAGCTGTCCCTTGAACGCTCTGTGACATTGTGACCAGCCACATGTGGTATGTGACCTTTCAACTCCTCTTTTCCGTCCCTTCATATGGGTTATTTTGTTTTCAGTCCTTGGCTGCTTCGCTTGTCCTTCTGGCTTTGAAGGGAGGACGTTTTTGGCCGAACCCCCAGAGAGGGAAGACGGGTGCTGCACTGCTCTTGAAATCTGTTTATTTTTCCCCACTACACATGTTTGGCTTCCTTCTCTAATGTCTGTGCTGAAATGTAAGACGTCTGCCTTGCGCCCGTGGTTCTCATTAAAATAGGCCTGGGCTGGTGTCCCTGTTTCTATCTCGATTTCAGGACCATAGCTTTTTATGGGTGAGTTAGAGAGCCCTGCACAACTCGTCTTCTGCTGTTTGTGATGGGTTGCCAATAGTTGTGAGAGAGTTCAGGCAGAAATTGACAGGTCGGGTATAAGCTCGCTTGAAACATCTGATATTTAAGTAAGACAATCAAGTGGAAAAGAGATCAGTGCCTTCTTCTGGATTCTTTAGGTCCTAAATACCTTAGGGATGTAGGTAATCAAAAAGCAAACAAACTTGAGCTCATTATCTCCATAACCCTTCCCTTCAAAACAGCCCTTCCTCAGTTACAGATGGGAGGCTGTGCCCTGAGCTCTCAAGAAGGTTGATAGAAGACTTTGTTGGAATAGCACTGGCTTTTAAAAAACTAACTAAATATATTGTCCATTATGTTCTAAAATTCACAAACAATCCATCAATGCTTTCTTTATACTTAAATGTCCATCTCTGCAGATTTCTTTTATTAGAAAACAAAAACTATGTAGCCGTTGGCACTTTCATTTTTGTCTTAGGAAACGTAAAAGCTACACTTTCAGAAGAACTGTAGTGATGAGCCTAACTTAGATACCTATTAACAGCTGGGATACTTGGTTTTTTGAAGGGTGGCAGTCAGAGCCACTGCCCAGAGCCCATGCCCAGCTGCAGACAGCCCGGCCCTGGGGACAACTCCACCCAGGTCTCTGCTGTTACTTAAGGCCTTTCTTGCCTCCAGTGAAGTTCTCATTCTACCCCTTGAATCAGTAGTGCTGTGTCCCAGGACAGACTCGGACAAAGTCCAGGCCAGAAGAAAAAGAGCCTCCCCATCCTAGCATGGAATTAATGGAGTTTCCTGGATTGGGGGTGTCTCTCACAATAAGCTTCCCTATTTACAGCATCCTCCATCTGCACAACCCCCTTCTGGGGAGCAATCCTAGCTGTGCTTTAGACCCTAACCTGACCTCACCACCCATCTCTGGCTCTCTCGCTTTCCATTTCATTTACACGCTCAGCTGGGATCCCTATACCCGTGTTCTTGTTTCTAGGTGTCTGCCCACCGTGTCTTAGAATACTACATAAGAATTTCTCTGTGGTTGTCGTTAGCACTATTTCTCCCAAAATTTCTGGTTCTTCTCCACTTATAGGCACACTATAGGATCCCACTGAGGTGAGGCATGGCCAGATGACTTGCCTTGGCCAATGGAATGTAAAGGGAAAATTTAAGCATCAGTGTGTGGTTTACTTCTTTTGCTGCCTCAGTGAGTGTGGGAGCAGGTGTTGAAGTGAGCCTCCATCAGCTCCGGCCCCTGAGTTACAAAAATGAACAGAGCCCACTGCTAACCCATAATGATCAAGAAAGACACCTCTGTTGTTTGAAGCTTCTGACGTTTGGGAGTTGTTTGTTATTGCAACATAACCTAGCGTATCCTGATGCTTTGTCCTCTCCTGTGACTGTGTTTTATTTCTTTGTTTTAGTATTGTACAACCTTTTTACGTCCTGTGTTTCACGGGAGCTTTTAGGACTTGGTTTACATTCTTTTTATTTTATGCCTTATTATCCCCTATTATTCTCATTGACTTCAACACCCATGTTTATGACCTGTAGTGCCTGCCCTCCTGGTCTTTAGAGCTTTTTTCTTTATAATAGTCAGCATCCCGCAGGATTGTATCCTGGAGCTCGTTATCATAAGGTATCCACACCAAGACTGAGATCACTAAATCCAGCCTTTCTCCCAAATTCCAAACCCCTAATCCCTCTACCTGGATTTATCTTGGTCAAGCTACTTAAGTATTTTGTGTTTGGTTCTTCATTGAAAAATAAACTAAGAACCGTCCCCATCTCACAGGGTTGTTGTGATTGGGTGAGATACTGCACAACAGGCCTCAGAGCAGTCAGAGCCCAGCCCACTGGGAAGCCCCGGGGCAGTTAGCTCTAGCAATAGCCCACCGGGAGGCCCCGGGGCAGTTAGCTCTAACAATAGCCATTGTGATGTGCTGTGGGCTAGTGCTCACTACCGCTCATTAGATTTGCCCTCCAATCCTGTTATTTTAAGTATTTTGTTCTAATTCTGATTTCGTTCTAATTCCTAATGCACTGACTCCAATAGATCCTTTGACACTGGGGGACTCCTGTGTTTTAACTCCATACCTCCCAGCTGTGGCACCTCCTACATCCCCCGCTTTCCTGACCTGAAGTTGACTACAGACACATGGATGGGCCCAGAGAGGGCCAGCAGAGAAAGCCCTGAGCTGAGCCAGTCGAACTTCCAGCCCACAGAATCACCTCACGGACAAGAATGGTTATTGCTCTAAGCCATTAAGTTTGGGTGATTTATGACATAGCAAAAACTGATTCATCTTCTAGCTGTGTGATTTTGAGCAAGTCACTTAATCTCTCTGAGTCTCTATCATTTTACTGGTAAAATGGAGATACTATTTTTTTTTCATAAGACATTATTTTTATTAAAGAAGTCATTTATTATTAGAACATATATTTCTTCCATGGTACTCCTTTCTTTAGTGGTTCACTAAAAATGTAGTCTTTATGTATTTCATTATTGAGATACTATTTATCTTGCAGATGAGGATTAAGCAGCCAGCATAGTACATGCTCAGTAAAGTGCGTGTGGCTCCCCATAACTTCCTGGAGTTGTCACCATTATTTCACTCTTTGACCTGACTCACTCTTACCGTCAACGGATCAGTTGTGCACCTCCTCTTCACAGAAGGCTTCCCCCACCTGCCAGGAGCTCTTTCCTTGACTGGTTTTCTCTCTGAGCTGTAGCACTTATGTCTGGGACTTTGTAATCAAGCAGAGAAGACTCCGCTCTCTGTCCTGCATTTCCTGCTGTTTCTCTCACATCTCCACTTGACTATTTGGTAAAGTCTGAACTCCAACAATCCACTGCCCTCATTATTTCCTCTCCCATTGGCTCACCTTCCCATCTAATCTGTGGTTTGTTTGTTTTCATTCTCACAAATTTTTAAATCCCCAATTTTCTTTATTGTCTGTATCCAATTAGTTACTAAGTCATGTTTCTTCCTTTGAAATCTCATTTTATTCTTTCTTCTCCATTCCCACTGCCAGTCCTCTGTTCTATGTCCTCCCCACCTCGACCCCCATTACTATCCTAATCACCTCCTTCCACGTCCCTTGATTCCATTCTTTCTGCTAACTGCCAGCAGATAGATTTTTCTAAGATTTTGGTCTTGCTGTTTTGTTTCTCTGCTTAAGAACCTGTAATTCAGGGATACCTGGGTGGCTCAGTCGGTTAAGCATCTGACTTCAGCTCAGGTCATGATCTCAGGGTCCTGGGATTGAGCCCGGTGTCGGGCTCCCTGCTCCATGGGAAGCCTGCTTGTCCTTCTGCCACTGTGCTCTGTCTCTCTCTCAAATAAAGAAATAAAATCTTTAAAACACACACACACTCAAAAAAAAAAAGAACCTATAATTCACATCACCTGTGCTTCAAGGTCAGATTCCTACACATTGTGGCCTCACTACAGTATCTAAACCTGTTTCCCACCCCCACTAATGGCTCCATCCAAGAGTGGCTGGTATGAGCACCATCTCCCACAAACGGACACTGGCAAAGGTGAAAATGCTGATGCTTTATTTGAAAAGTGAAATCCATGGATGGCAAGAGAGAAAAGGAGGATGCAGAAAGAAGGAGGGGAGAGACAAGCAAAGCAGAGTGAGGCATTAGGTGCTGGTTCTGTTTCATGATGAACCAAAAGGAGCTCACAAGGGGCTTGGCAGGTGTATCTGCACGCTGGACTCCTCTGGACCAGCATCGAGGAGGGGCCGGGCCTTGAAGCAGCGCATGGGAGAAACAGGAGGAATTTCAGTCTGGCTCCTTTGTTTTCTATTTCTTATCCATCAGAATTGCCCCCACAGGGAGTAAAGTGCCCCCCACTTCTGGGTTTCATCTTCTGTCCCATTCATGAGCTGTTTGGGGGCCAGATCTGGCACAGTGCCATATGGTTTCTGCCAAGGCCATGTCTGAGGAGGAGCTGGAACTCTACCAGAGTGGAGGGTCCAAAGCCATGATCAGGGCCTGGCTGGTCCAGCATGGAGGGGATCTGAGGAGACCCACCAGCTTGTGTCCCCTACAGTCTGCTGGTGGCCCCACCCATCCAAACATATCCAACCCCGACGCCATCTCCTCGCTTAGGCTACTCTCCACCATCTTTTACTTTCTGTTCTGCCTCTCTGAGTCATACTGTTTCTTCTGCAACTGATTAAGTTCCACTCTCCATAAAGCTCTTCCAGACTGCCTGTAGAAGACATTTGCTATTTTGTTTTTTGTCTATTTTCTTAGGTCTCGGTTCTCTCCTTGGGTGGGGGTGATTTCCTATTGTGTAAGATGTTCTTCCCCCTTCCTCACTCCCAATTCCTACCATGGAATGGAAGAGAAGGGGTCGATGCCTCTTCTACCCCCACTTTGGACACACTATTTAAGCTCAGTCCATCAGTTACCGGCTCCCCAGGCTTTGGACTTGGAGCTAGTGAAACAAAGATGAAGTGAACATCTGAGGATCAGATGGCTCCCCGTGCTGTAGTCTGCTTCAGCTCTACTGTTTGGGTGGATGACCTTGGCTGCAGTTCTGCTGCCTAGCATCTGGAACTCTTGGTTACTGTGTGTTCTCCAAGCCTTGCTTTCCGTGTTCCTGTGGATTCTGTGAATCCCATTCTCCCGGCCCAACTGATATCTCTCCAATTTCCTTGACTGTTTTAAAGGTGGCCAATGTCAACTTTTGTTGCTTATAACTCAGAACCTTGTTTATACCTAGTAGCTGATGTTAACTTCTGCCACCTTGGGATGTTTACAGCACTTGAGATAATTTATGTCATATGTTTAGCATATACACAAGAATGGCAACCATGTTATTACATATGTTGACGACAACAACATTATTACATACTGTTGAATACCACATTCTTGTCATACTCAACAAATATTTGTCAAGTTTCAGGCACTGTGGGAAGTGTTAAGACAGAAGAAAATGAAAAGGGCCATGAGTTCCTTGTTTATTTATTTATTTTTAAAGATTTTATTTGACAGAGAGAGAGAGAAAGCGGGCACAAGCTGGGGGAGCAGCAGAGGGAGAGGGAGAAGCAGGCTCTCCATTGAGCAGGGAACCCCATGCGTGGGGCTCGATCCCAGGACCCCAAGATCATAACCTGAGCTGAAGGCAGACACTTAACTGACTGAGCCACCCAGGTGCCCGAGTTCCTTGTTTAGTGTGAAAAATATGTTAATAAAATCAATGGAACAGTTACAACAGAGACTGTAGCGCAAAGTACGTTCACAGCACAAAGGAGCGAGCAGCCCAAGTACTGGAACAATCATGGAAGGCCACCTAGGGAAGGAGATGTTTGAACTGGGTCTTGAAGGAGGACCAGGAATTCAACAGGTGGGAAGAGGGAGGGATGGACATCCTTGGCGGAGGGAGCTATAGCTGCACTCTGAAGTGGTGGGCTGCTCCGTGGAGAGTGGACAGTTTGGAGCAGGTAGTGTGACTGCCAGGCAATTCGAAAGGCCAACTTTAATGAGTGTGGGCATGAGTTGAAGAGAGTCTGATCAGCATGGTTCTCCAGCCTCATTCAGATGCCATGATGCAGTCCTGGGAGAGGGGGAGCTGGAGATTTAAGTAGAATAAATGTGATAACGGTTGTACAGTATACTTTCAAGATTCAACACATAGCAGCTATTACTATTATTACTGTCATCACCACTTCTAGTAGAGATGCTCTTATTCAGATTTTATAGAGGAGGAACACAGAGGCTCAGAGAATTGATCTATCCTGAGAGTCAGGTAGATGGTATTTTCTAGAAACACAATTTTAATCTCAGGTCTCCTAATTTCCTGATATCTAACATCGCCTTCCAGGACTAACTACTGTATCCCTGAAAGGCTCTTTTGATAAAAGAATGCTGTCCATTCCTACACCAAATCCTATTTCTTAGTAATGTCTTCTTCCGTAAATTTGAATATTATCTCTACCACTAAACCATAGTCAGGTTTACAAGTTATTTGATTATAAATTGGCTTCTTGATGAAAAGTCTGGAGAAGGTGTGAAAATGACAACAGATGGGAATCTGGAGGCAGACATGGAGAAAAAAAAGGTGTGGAAAACTGGAAAATGCAGACTAGTGTAGAATGTTTGCCTCTATCCAGAGTGAAGAGAAGGAGAACTTAATAAAAAAAACAAAAAAAAAACAGAAGGAAGCATCATTAACAGTGTTGGTTTGTAAGTATCTTCTTCCAAGCTGGGCAGATGAAAATGACACAGTGACAAGTCTGTTTATAAACATCTATTTCTTACTTTTCAGATAATTAGTGTCCAGCTATAAATTTCCTGTGTGCTGCTATCATTGAAAACCCTGATTTCAAAGTCTAACCTTCCTGTTGAAGGGTTTTATTGTTACAAATACCCAGCAGGCAAGGACATCCTGCGGGGTCCCAGGGACAAATGCTGCTTACTTGTCCTTGTGAACAGCTGTCTTCCAGACTCTCCCCAATTTGACTTCCTCTTACACTTGCCAAGTTCCCTAATACCTGATTCCCTGCCAAAATATTTTTTTTTTACTCTTTTTGGGTTTTGCTAGATCTTTTGGGGTTTGGGGCTGCTACTTTATTTTAATCTCTATCTACTACTTGGGTTTCAGGAAGATGTCCTCTTCTGGTTTGCATTTCCCCTCAGGGTCTGCTGTGCTTCTTCCATAGAAATAAGGAGGTGAATGCTGGTATATCTCTTCGCATGTGTCTAGCTGCCTTTTATAAACATGTGCTGACAAATCTGCTCATCTTTATTATGGTCTCACAGTAGCTGTACAATATTGCTTCCTAATCCATGTGTGATGATGATCATCATCATCGAAGAAAATAATTACTGGATACTTACTTGATGCCAGGCAGTATGCTAAGAATCTTGATTCTCACTTTTTGGTATAGGTCTTATATTTTTTTTTCCCATTTTGCAAATGAGGACAGTGAGGACAGGAAAGTTGAGTCATTTTCCAAAGATCACCCAGTGAGTAAATGTGAGAGCTGGTATTTGGTCCCACTCTGATTCCTTCATTGTTTTGCCACTACTTTTTCTTCTGTGAAATCCTTGTTAAATTCTACTTAAGTGTATTTTTTTGAGTAATGCTCTGGAAACTTAGACTTGGGAATATAAAATACTCTAAGTTCTTTAAGAAACCATTAAGCATCAGAAAGCAGATGCTACCCAACATTAAGCATGGATTAAGACTCAGTTTTTTTAAAAAAGATTTTATTTATTTATTTGACGAGAGAGAGAGTGCACAAGCAGGGAGAGCAGGAGAAGGAGAGGGAGAAGCAGGCTCCCTGCCGAGCAGGGAGCCCGATGCGGGGCTCGATCCCAGGACCCTGGGATCATGATCTGAGCTGAAGGCAGATGCTTAACCATCTGAGCCACCCAGGCGCTCCAAGACTCGGTTTTAAGCGGCAAAATCTCAACTTAAAATGATTAAAGAAAGAGGAAAGTTAATTGGCACATGGATGTAAGGAAGGTTGAAAAGCCGAGATGGTGGCAAGTGTCAGGTGCGCCACCTACACAGGGTCTTAGATAATGACCGTGATGAGCCAACCCACAGAGGGTGGTGGCCTGGGTGTGGGTGGGGTAAGAGAGGTCACCTGGTGCACATCGGGTCTTCTTGTGGTCGCCACAGAGCCACGGAAAGGTAATTCTCAGAAAGTATGTGGGATATAGATGTCCTGTACAATGGAGAAGCTAAGAAGTCTCCTTAAGAAATGATTTCTAAGAAATGTTGTCAAAGGTAAGGCCTGAACTGAATGGTGAGAAATGTTCTCATTTGACAAGGCAGTTCTGGGCAAGGCATGCTAGGCTCCTGACATCAGTCATCATTTTACTTGCGTGGGTCTGTGCTCTTACAAATAGTAGCAATAGGATTTTGAATAGTAAAAAATTTCCCTGACATGCAAGCAGATATAAGACAGAATGTTTGAGGCAAAAAAAAAAAAAAAAGAAAAAACCATTTTAAAAAAAAAAAAAAAAAGAAAACTCTTATGAGAAATATTGAAGCAAGGACATGAAATGTGAACCAAAATTAATAAAAAGTTAAATGCAAAATGAGTTAGAAAGATGTGTTCTACTCAGGCCTGGAGGACTCTCAGGGTAAGATTCGGCTCTGAGGCAGTATTTATTTGATTTTATTTTGACACCGACTCTTGTGGAGAAGCTACTTCATTAATCAGCTAAGCCATCTTAATAAGTTTCTATTTTTAATTTCAAAATAATCTGGTGCGAGTCATGATAATCTACTTCTATTAACTGCACAGAGGAGAGCCTGGTTATTCAGGTTATAGGATATATTAGGGGAAGACTAAGTTGCCTTTATAAAGGACTCCAAAATAGAATGGCTTAACTTAGACAATATTGTATTTCTTTCTCCCATAATGCAGTCCAGGCAGCAGAGTGGCTCTGTTTCATAAAATACTCACTTAGCCTCTGTCTCATTGTTTCGCCATCCTCCATGAGTGGTTCACACCTATGGGACTGAAGCTGCATGGTGGAACATGTGAGCTGAAGCTGGCCAAAAGGGGACAGACCCAGCATGCAGGGCAGGAGGTCTTCTTCCATGGGAAAAGGCCTGAAGTTGCACACTTCACTTCTGTTCACATCCTGTTGGCCTGGACTTCTCAGAGTCTGTTGTGGATGGAATATTTCTGTCCCCTCAAAATTCACATGTTGAGCCTCTAACCCTAAAGTGTGACTGTATTTGGAGGTGAGACCTCTAAAAAAGTAATTAAGGTTCACTGTGTCCTAAGGGTGAGGCCCTGACCTAATAGAAGTAGTGTCCTTATAGGAAGATACCACAGAGATTTCTCTCTGTCTCTGTGCATGCAGAGGAGAAAGGCCATCAGTGGGAAGGCAGCTGTCTGAAAGTCAGGAAGAGAACGGACTAGCGGGAACCTTGATCTTGGACTTCCAGCCTCCAGAACTGTGAGAAAATAAATTTCTCTTTCTTAAGCCACCTAGTCTATTTTGTCATAGCGGCTCACACAGACTAATACAGATTCATGCCTTGCTGCAAGAAAGACCAGAAATGCAGGCCCCAGCTGGGGGATCAAGTGCTCAGAAGGAAAGAAGCCTGGATTCCAGGAGGCAACTAGCCGTGTGTCGCCTAGAGCCATAAACAGAGACCTGCCTCTCTCTTTATAGCTGCTTTGCCCAGTTGGTTGCAGGGTTTATAGCACACCAATCCTCGCAAGAAGACCAAAGCTTAGAAACCTCTCAGTCCTTCAGAATCCCAATCCTGTCCCACCCCAGGCCCCAGGTTCTCCTCTACCACTGCTCTCTGAGCCCTTCTGTTCTTCTCCTTCTCCTTAATAATTCACATCATTTCTTCAAATTCTTTCTTTTCCTGACCTTCCTTTACCACTAACACAAGGTGAATCTTCAGGATCTACTTAGATTGTAATATAGCTACTTATTATTTTCCCCCCAATACCATCTCCACTTGATTTTTGGGAGACGGTTGTTAATCTAACACACTAGTTCCCTACTGTTGCTGTGGCAAATTACCTCAAACTTACTGGCTTTAAACAACACGCATTTATTATTCGACAGTTCTGGAGGTCAGAATTCCACCATGGCCTTTCATTGGCTGAAATCAAGATAGTCTCAGTGCTGGCTCTTTCCGGAGACTCTAGGGGAGTATCTGTCTCCCTGCCTTTCCATATCTAGAAGCCTCCACATTCCTTGACCAACCGCCCCCATCCCTCTGTCTTCAAAACCAGCAATGGCAGTTTGAGTCCTTCGCAACCAAATGCCTTAGGCTCTCCCGCTTTCTTACTTTGTTTATAAGGGTCTCTGGGATTACATTGCGCCCACCCAGATAATCCAGAAGAATTGCCTCACCTCAAGGTCCTAGGGGCGCCTGGGTGGCTCAGTCAGTTAAGCGTCTGACCTTTAGCTCAGGTCATGATCCCGGGGACCTGGGATGGAGCCCTGCATCGGGCTCCCTGCTCAGTGGGGAGCCTGCTTCTCCCTCTCGCCCTGCCGCTCTCTTGTGCGCTTGCTCTCAAATAAATAAGTAAAATCTTAAAGAAAAATACAGAAACGTCCTAAATCTATATAATTGAATGAATCTTGGTAAATGTTTATTTTTTTTTTTAAAGATTTTATTTATTTTTTGACAGAGAGAGAGACGGTGAGAGAGGAAACACAAGCAGGGGGAGTGGGAGAGGAAGAAGCAGGCTTCCCACAGAGCAGGGAGTCCCATGTGGGGCTCAATCCCAGGACCCTGGGATCATACCAGAGCCGAAGGCAGACGCTTAACGACAGAGCCACCCAGGCGCCCCTTGGTAAATGTTTAAACCCATGCAGCAAACACCCCATTCAGGACACAAAACATTTCCTTTACCCCAGCTTCCCTTCTGTCCCCTTCCAGTCAACGTTCACGCTCTCCATAGGCAGCCACTGTTTTCCTTTGACTAGTTTTGCCTGTTGCTACACTTCACATAAATGGAATTATACAATACCTCTTGTGTCTGACTCCTTTCACTTAACATAATGTTTTTGAAATTCATTCCTGTTGTGTGAGTCAGTGGTTCATTCTGTTTTATTGACAAGTAATATTCCATTGTAAAATATACCACAGTTTTGAAATCCATTCTATTGACAGACACATCACATGGCTTGGTTCTAGTTTGGGACTATGAATGAAGACATATACATAGTTATGAAAAAAATCCTTATTTAATCACATCTATGAAGTCCATTTTGTCATATAATGTAACATATTCCCAGGTTCCCACCATTAGCATGTGCATATCTTTGGGGTGCCACTATTCTGCCTACTACTCCTAATTTGCCTCCTTTGTCTCCTTGTCCTGCCACGTCTCAACCATGCCTAAGGCTGAGTCTCCTGATCACCTTATCTCTTGCCATGGGCCCTTAAGGAGCTTAGCTTGTACTCAGCCTCTTTAGCTTTGTCCTGGATCAGACTCTGACACCATAACCCAATTTTAGTAACTGACCTCTCACCTCTTTCCTTGGAACCAAGCTCCCAGCTCTGTACTCCAGGCCTACTTCCTGGATCCTGGCATGATGCTCCTGGGCCCAAGTCCCTGCCTGGAACCTCAATTCCTTTAGAGCTAAAGGACAGTCGGGCTTATAGCAAGCCTCCCAAGAAACAGTCCTGCCCCATATTCTGGGCATCATGGCTGGGTCTCTGCTATGTGGATATCAGGCCAAGCAAGAAAAACACTTGCCAGGTTGGGCTTCCTCCTCTTGCCTGGGACCATCCTCCAGTGGGCCCAGCCACCAATAATCAGACCGGGATTGCCTTTCATGCAAAAGTGGGTAAAATCTAGCTCAGGGTTTCTCAAATTTTGTTGCAGGAGATTAGGATTACCTGGAGAGCCTTAAAATATCTAGATATCAAGACTGCACCAATTGAATCAGAATCTCTGGGGAGTATGAACCAGCATATTTTTAAAAACTCCATCAATTCCATTTTGCAGGCAAGATCAAGGACAAGTGAACCAGCAATTTACTGCTCAAAGTGTGCTCTGCCTACCAGCAGATCAACATCACCTGGGAGCTTTCAGGAATACAGAAACTAAAATCTCCAACCTCAGACCTACTGCATGAGCATCTGCATTTCAACAGTATTCCTCAAGTGGTTTTGAAAAGCTCTGATCTAGCCCATCCCACTCTTTCTGAGCTCTCATTCTGAAAATGTTCATAATTGAGCTTTTTTCCTTTTAATTGAAAAATATAATAGTATTAGAAAAAAATTGAAATAATTCATCTTTATTGAGCATTTAACATGAGTTAGGCAAAGTGCTGGTGATTTAAGTACATTGGCCCATTCAATCTTTTTTTTTAAATATTTTTTTAATCTATCTATCTATCTATTTATTTATTTATTTATTTGACAGAGACAGAAAGAGGGAGAGAGAGCATACAAGCAGGTGGAGAGGCAGGTAGAGGCAGAGAGAGAAGCAGACTCCCCGCTGAGCATGAGTCCTGACAGGGGGCTCCACAGGGGGCTCAATCCCAGGACCCTGAGATCAGGACTCGGCCGCTGAACCCATTGTGCCACCCAGGCACCCTAGCCCATTCAATCTTTGGGACGAACCTCAGTAAAACCTTCCCAAGTTGCTCAGTCAATGCTTGATTCCCCATTCTATCTCTCTGCAATTTGATGTTTCTTTATATAACTTATTTTATATATTTTTTTCTTTACTTTTTTCTGTCTTAACTGCCAGGCTGAATGTTCCACAAACAAAGATGAGGACCATAATATGTCTGTCTTCTATTATCTCTACTTTGCAGATGAGGGAACTTGCCCAAGATGTTGCTTCCAATAAGTGAGGGGGAAGAATCTTGAGCCTCCTTCTGAGCCCAGTCCAAATCCTCCATCACCTCTAACCCCCACACCCCCACTCACCCTCTTATCAGCTGAACACAACTGTGTTTTCTGTATGCTGCCTTCCAGGTTCTTGCTTGCACGAGTGCTTATTTTATATAATGGCAATTAGAATGCCCATATTGTCTAGAATTTTGCTTTCCTCACTTAACATATCACAATGCTTTTTGCAAACTTTAAGTCTTATATTTTAAAAATGCCTATGCAATAGCCTATCACATTGATTTGCTATAAACTACTTAACCACTTAACTATTGCTTAGCATTTAGGCATTTTCACTGGTCATTTTTTATAGGTGACCTTGAACCACACATCTTCGTGCGCCTACTTGAACTGAATTTCTACTTTCTCACAAAACGTAAACATTCTTATCTCATTTTCACCTTGAACGGGCCACCCCTGAACTTTGATGGTGTTGTAGCTAATTTATCTAAGCATGCTAAAGAATGGGAAAATTTGTACTACAGTTGTTTTTTATTTTTATAAGACACATAGAATTATGACATTTTTACTGTTCCATCTTATCTAAGCTTGTTCATTCAATCGGCTTTGGAAATTCTTCTTTCCCTTAATTACTTCTGCTTAATTTTGAGGAATGACCAATTGTGCCAACTTGCAAATTTTGACGTCTCCTATTCACTCCCCAGGTGTGCTGACCCTTTGCTTCCTCAAATCACAAGTGAGTTCCTTGTCTGCAGTTCAAAGGTAAAGTCTGGCTGGAGTCTGAACTGAATTTCTAGGAGCCCAGGACATTAGGGAGACAGATGACCCCTTATGATTCCTCCTGCTGCATTTGACCTCATCCTCCGTGGTCTCAGTGCAGTGATGTAGAGAAGTCTGGACCAGAAAGCAGACCTGGGGTCTTGCTCTCGACTGGACATTTGTTCACATTGGGACCTTAACCCCCTGAGCTCATTTCCTCAGCTCACAGGATGTTGCTTCCAATAAGTGAAGGGAAGAATGTTGAGCCTCCTCTGAGCCCACTTCGGCCCCACTGCGGCTCTACAGAATCTCACAAAATTGGTATCACAAAAGATAACCAATGTGAATGTGCTTGAGACACTCTAAAAGACATACATGTATGTGTGTAATGTCTGTGTGCATGAAGTTGTTTCAGTGCAGAAATACTTACAATTTTTATTTAATATTTAAAGGTTTGACACTTGATTAGTTATTAGATACCGATTTACTGAATCAGTTGATACTTAATACTTTGATACTTAAATATTCTAATAGTTAAAAAAACTGTATTTTAAATTTGACACTGTGATAAACATTTTCTCACTCAGCCATATTGCATCCTTTTAAAAAAAATGTTTTTTTAAAGTAATCTCCATATCCAACACGAGGATCAAACTCATAACCCCAAGATCAAGAGTCACATGCTCTACCAACTGAGCCAACCAGGCAACCCACAGCAAATCCTCTTGAAAGGCCCCAATTCTACCTTTTTGTTCTTCTATGATTTTTTTAAAAATAATTGCTAACATAATAATATTTTATTCATTAAGTGTTTAAGGAAGTATCTTTAGAAAAACTGGAATTGCTAGAGTTGTCAAATTGATTGACACAATGAGATAAAATTATCTCCCTACCGAGCAAAAAAAAAATACAAAATGAGGACGTGGGTCGGTACTAAGTGGCTTTTAGTATGTCTTGTGTTTACATTGTGAGAAAATGAGATCTACAAAGTGTTATGAATACTTTTAATAGAAAAAAATCAGAGGAAATTAAAAATTATTTAACAGGGACCAGATGTAGTTTAAAAAAAAAAAGAACAAAGCAGTTGAACTCTCGTGTTAAGACTAACTTCCAAAAAAAGACCTCTTCTTCCAGCTGTAAGTAAGCTAATAATTAAGTCCAAGTGACCCTTCTTGCCATCTTGCCTTCCTTAGATAAAGTGAGAAACAAGTTGCAACTCATTTTCAGAAGAAAAATCTTTACAAAATCCTCTGCCAACAGCCAAGGGGGAGAAGCTGGTCAGCTAAGCCCCGAGTCCCGTCCTGAGACGGGAGGCTGGCTGCCAGGAGGCAGGAGGCCCGGCCACCTTCCGAGCGAGAGGGACCCTGGTCAGCTACACCCTGGTCTCATTCCGAAGGCGGAGGCCGTCGGCCGGCCGGGGAGCGCCAGGGGCGCGACGGGCGCGGGCTGGGAACTGCAGCGGGTGTCGGCAGCCGCGGGTCCTCCAGGCTCCCGGGGCCCGGCGATGGGCGCAGAGCCGCCGTGGGACCGGAAGGGGTCAACAGGGCAAATGCTTTCTCGGAATTCACCAGCTCGGGCCAACTTCAGCAGATTTTCTCCTTCCCAGCCGCTTTCTCCGCCCACCCCCGCCCCCGCCGCCCCGACTCGGAGCCGGTCACCCCCGCCACAGCCCCCCCCGAGTCGGGGACGCTCTGAGCACCGGCTGGGCGGGCGGCCAGCTGGAGTGGCGGGTCCCCGCGGGTCGCAGGGGCCGAGCGAGGGGCCCCGGGGGGGAGGGGTCGGGGCGAGGAGGGGCGGGCGCGGCGGAGGTCGGGGGGTGTGTCCGAGGGGCCGGCGGGCTGGAGGCCGGCGCCCGGCGGGGAAGCGCCGACTCGCGCTCTGCGGAGAGGCCCCGCGCGTGGCCGTGCCTTTCTTCCCAGAGCCCGAGCGGCGGCGGCGAGATGCGTGGCGGCGGCGGCGCGGGGGTCGCGCTCCTGGCCTCGCTGCTCTGGGTCGCCGCGCGGTGCCAGCAGAGAGGTGAGCCCCGGTCCCCAGTATCCCCGGCGGGCGGCGGCAGCTGCGGGACAAAGCCGGCCGCTTTGCCGCTTCTTCGGTCGGGGCGCGCATCCTGGTTCACCTCGGACGGGGGGAATCGCACACGTGGGTCTCCCGCGCGGCCCCTGGGAAGCGTCTCCCGGGCCGGACCGGAGAGGACTGGGGACGCCACCCGCTCATCCGACCCTTGGGCTTGAAACTCCTCGGGCTCGGGGGTGGGGGGTTGTGGGGTGGGGGTGGGGGGTTCCACTCAGTTTTTTGCGATCCCGAGCGCGAGCAGCGCGGGGGCGGGGGATGCGGAGCGTCGGGGGCTGCGGGAGGGGCGTTGCGACCCCGCAGCGGTCCCCAGCTTGCAGACCCCCGGCTGCGGCGGGCGGGGGTGCGGGCTGCTGACCCGGCGCGGGGAATGAATGGGAAAGGCGTCCTCTCGAGTCGCCCTCATTGTCCTGCGGTGGAAAGCCCGCTCGTCCACGGTGGGGAAAGGGCGGGTTCCTCGGGGCCGCTCGCTGCCCAGGGGGGCTAGTGGGGACAGACCATGGTGAGAAGCGCGCCCCTGCCCGACTGTCCTGAGCCGTGGGTACGCGCCCGCGCGGCCCCCCGCAGGCGGCGTCCCGGCCACAGATGCGCCTTCTGAAAGGGCACTCTTTGTGCAGCCCCCGAAGTGGCCAAACCGGCTCATTCCCCGTGCAGGTTTAGACCGCGGTCACCCCGGGGTGATAGAACCGGCGGCGAAGGGACGACTTTGCACGCTCGCTCGCTGCACGGGTGCAGTGGTTCTCCTGGCAAGGTTTGGGGAGAACGGAAACCCCAAGCGAATTCTCAAGGCTTCTATCAATGCCAGGAGAGAATGCTCCTTTCTGCGGAGCACTCCATTCCCCACTCGACTAATTGGAGACTCGGTGAAGTCTTGCCGCCGTCGCTTCTAGTTGGCTAGGGGGTCACAGTACTTGTTGACTGCATCGTCATGTGTGCAACATATGACCATGGGCACATTCCCACAAATACACATTTGATTTAAAAAAAAAAAATTTCAGGTCAAAAGTAGGTAGGCGGAATGCGCAATACCCTCGTGGGAAAAATGTGTGTTTGGGCATTGTGCTGAGTTGTGAACTCTACAGCGACGTGTCCGGCTCATTCATGCAGGCATTCGTGATGAACGCACTGGACCGCAGCCGGCCACACAGCTTTGAACACCCGGCGCCGGCTCAGCGCGGACTAGGGCTGGGACGTAGAGGGAATTTACATAGTTATGCGTGCGAGAGAGGAGCCGGCCTTTCGGAGGCGAGGCTTTGGCGCTGCACGCCCAACTCCTTTCTCTCGGGTTGCTGAAAGTGAACCAGTCCCAGTTTCCCACAGGGTGGGGAGAGAGCCGCTTGGCTCAGCTTTATTGTTCTAAGAAATTAAAAGTCCTAGATGGAGGAGATGCCCCGAATGTTTTTCTTGCCCCTAGGAGCTGAGCACTTGGCGTGGGAGGTTATGAATGGTGTTTGGAGAAAGTGGGACCACATGGGGCTTTCCTGCTTAAAATGCTGTGGAAAACCACCCACCGCGGGAGTCTTTGAATCTTTCACACCGCCTTCCATATTTGCCGGTCCCCACCCCATCAGCCAACACCATGCTTCCTAAGGAGCACCTTTGAGGGAGTTTTCATTTTAAAAAATAATTTGTGTTCTACATGTATAGCGTAAATGATTAGTGAAATGGTATGATATGGTCATAATAAAATCATCCTGACCCGTAGCACCGCTGAGTTGGCTATCTGGTGCCTACATTTTTTAAAAAGATCGTTATCTAACAGCACTCAGCTAATAGCAGTTTTCTATGCTATCTGTGTCTCTCTGGATTATCTTACAACTCACAGTATAGGATCCAGTGGCTCACTAACCTTGAAATGTAACCTGTTTAAAGTGAGTTATTCCTAGGTTAGAATAAGAGGTGGTATGTTTCTTAAAATAGTGCTAAGTCCACAGCTAGCCATTACATAGAATTATAATTGCTTCACAGGTTGGCTCGTCAGCTTTTCTGTTTTAAATCGTCCTTTCTTTTTTAAAAGTAAAAATAGATAGTTCCAGGTATAGAGAAAACAAATCTATTGTATGAACAGAAGAACATTTACTTCGTTCTAAACATGGCATAGTATTCAAATTTAGCATGTCTGTACTCCACAGTAGAGTATGTGTGCCTGAAGGGATTTCAAAGGCACATTTTTCTCTTCTGTAAGCTGTATTGCCACGTAAGGGCCAATAAAAAATATTGATCTTAGCAGTTGGAAACAAGGATAAGTGTAATAAAAACATCACTGCCTACCTTCTGCATATCCTGGACTTTGGCCCACTCCTTTTCCCTTCCTCTTTTCCAGGCATTAAATATGAAGCCTACCACTGTTGTTAATAGAACGTCATAAAGAATTCAGATGCCACAGAGATATGAAGTAAACATACATACTGTTTGTAATGTCTTGTGCCACTCTTAGAATTGCACTGCTACATAAGCAAGTATCATAAAATGTTTATATACCCACTTATTTCAAGGTAATCCTCCTTGAAACACTCTACCGCTTTATAAAATTTGTTCATAAAGCCCTGTGGATATTCATTATCATCTCTGGTAAATTTGGGGGAAGGGTGACAAGCTATATCTTTAAGCTTTAGATGTTTATTCTCTGGCCTTACTAGCTGGGGGAAATTGGGCAAGTTAATTTTCCTGTGCTTTGGTGTCAGCAGCAGCAAACTGGGAATAATAATGGGGCCTCCCTGGAGAGGCAGTTAACGATGGGATGAAACAATGCAAGAAAAGTGTTAGAACAGTGTCTGGTACAGGGTTAGCCCTCAAGATATATTATCTAGGAGCATCATTGTTACTATTTTACACAGAACTTTGGGGGAGGCCCTCTTCTGAGCTATAGTCTCTGGGATGCCTAATTGTTTCAAAATTCGGAGTCTGGACTTGGAATCAGATAGTCTTGGACTTAAATACCAGGTCTGTCCCTCTGATGAGCCATGACATTGGTTAACACCTTAACAGCTCTGAATGTCAGTCTTCCTGTCTATAAAATGGGTAGGATTCACATGGCATGGTGTTGGGCAGGACATAGCGTCACAGGCATAGGATCTGTGGCGATGGCCCTTACTATTACACCTGTCATGTGCACTCACCATCCTGGGTACCCCTCCCTCTCTCATTGCCCACATTCATTCCGTCATTAAGGCTTAAATGATTTTACCTCCTGAAAATCTGTGTGATCTGTCTCCACTTTTTCGTCCCCACTGCTGACTAGGCTCAGGAATTGTTTGTTTTTCCCATGAAATATTGTGATGGTTCTCTCACCAAACCTCCTTCGTCCCCTGTTCTCCCTTCTCAGCACTGCTGCCTCTGTGATTTTTCTAGAAACACCACCATATGGGCTCAGACTGGTGCCACCCACACCCCTCACTTTTTTACATGTATTCACAAAATAACAGTGACGTGCATCACACTGGGGGTAAACCAAGGAGGCTATCCCAGAGCTGAGGGGCATTATTTTAGGCACATGTGTACCTACTCGTAGGCAACCAGTATTTCCTTGCACGCAGGCTGTGAAGTGCCAGACAAGTCTGCTGTTTAGGTTCTAAGGCCCTGGAAAACTTTCCTGGTCCCCTGATGCTGAAGTATTTATTAGGTATTTATTAGGTGCTCTTCCCTAAACTCCCGGGGGCCTCTCCACTTAATGCTCTTGTCATACGTATCCACTTATCATGGTGGCGTGAACAATTGGCTGGCCAATCTGTCTCGCCCACTGACTTGGGCAGGGACCGTTTTATCCATATCTGCATGGTCATTGTTTTGCAATGTTCCTAGCAGTGAATAGCCACCTGTCTTTGTTGAGTCAAATTGAAATGAATTTCTTTGGTTATGAATCAAGTAACTTCAAAACATTTTGTTGTATAGGTAACCCATGCCCATGGTACAAAAGTCAAAGGGTGCTACTAAAGGGTCTGTAGAAAAAGGTTAAGTCTTGACTTTTGTCACCTTCTTTTGAGGCAACCACTACTTTCGGTTTCTTGTGTATTCTTCCTTAGATGTCTCTTTGTGGAACTCTTAAAAGCAAGCTACTTTATGGAAACTACTTCTTCTGTAACAGTATAAAGAAGGCCCCAGTTGTTTCCTGACAAAACATGGAACAGTATTCCTCTCTCCACTGCCTCCTCCCCATTCTAACACTTCAGTGGACCCGTTGCAGGGAATTAATACATCATTTAATGAACGTACATACTTGTAAACTTGTCACCTTCAACTTGTCCCTTCCAACATGGTCTTTGACAGAAAGGTATTAGAGCAGTGTTTCCTAGATTTTATGGAATTTAAGAACTAGGTCACCAATTGATTTCATGACCTTGTACTCATTCTGAAAGTCTTGTTTACCGTGCATTAAGAAGCTATTCTTTATGCAGTAAATACTTTTTAAAAATATATTTTAGGAGATTTATGATATACAGAAGTCAAGTTTGAGAATAATTCTATTAGAAGTTTAGGATAGTGTGTTATTTATTTTACCAACTAAGTATGATTTGTTACTAGAACACCTATGGCAGACACAGAAAAATTTAATTTTTAAAAATAATTCCCAATGAATGAAGTTAAGCTTACACTTCAAATACAGAGATTAACTGGAGACAAACAGAGAGAACTCTCCATCTTAGACCTTAGATGACGTTTTTAGTTACATTCCTTAGAAATGTTTGGACAACCGAGAGAAACTATAGTTTCCTAAGAAAGATGTCTGTAACTTATTTACATGCTTGCAGATAGTTCTTTTGCCTGTTTTGTTTTCCCAATACTAATATGTCTCCATGGACAATTGGGTAAATAAATAAAGGCATTTCAAAATTAGTGAGAGAAAAAAAAATCCTTTATAAGAAGTAATTGAGTTAAGGTCATGAACTTGGGCTCTGTTGGAACATGCCAGCCAGGGAGCTGTTTCGGCCCGAAGCCCCCCGCGCGTGACAGCAACAGCGACAGCTGGGTTCACTGCATTTCTTGTCCCTGATGCTGGGGGTGACAGTCGGTGCCCAGAGTAACCATTTCCTAGCACAGAATCCCTTCACTTGAGTCTTTGTGTTTTCAAGGCTGGATCAGGAGAGCTTTCTTTGGATTAACTTGTTCCCAGAGATTGTGTGTCTTGCTCGGGGGCAGGAGACAGACAATGGAGGCAGTGAGAATCCCAATCAGCCCGATGGATGACATTCTTGCCTAGGTAAGCATTTATCTCAGAGTGTTCATCCAGAAACTGCGGTGTGTGGAAATACATTAAGATCCTGGCTTCAGCTTGTATGCACCTTTTTTTTTTCTTTTCTGAATTTGCTGTTTGAAGTTTGCATCTCTTCATTCCTGAAGTATCTTTGAAGTCTGAAGGCAGAGTGGCTGAAATTCTTGTGCCCGAGAGCCTCCTGCGCGGCTGGTGGGAATGTCAAATTTAGATCCATGAGCATGTATAGAAAATGCCCTCGTTCCCCATTCCCTGAAGCATTTTCTGCATTTTGTTCCATTGCTCCTTAACTTCCTGCCAGAACCTCAGGAAATTCTCTATGACAATAAAGAAGATGCTGCAGTGTAGCAGATTATTTGTAGTTTAAAGAGAACATGTAGGGGGAAAAAAAACCCTCACATAACAATGCTGATTATTATATAGCACACATTTAAATGTCTTCCAACCTTTTTGTAGTGACAGAATTTTACTAACAAAAGTGATTGTCTTGTTATCTGGGGGCCCAGCACTGGAACCAGCTCCAATGTCTTCCCTCCGATTTCCCCCAGTTCATGCATTCTTTCTGTTCCCTTGGTTTCATCTTCCTTTACTTTTTTTGTCCCCTTATCCAAATTGTCCCCCTGAATTTTTGTTCCTTCCTTTAAAAAAATTCCCTGATTTTAAAAATTTTTGTTTCTCCCTATTACCATGCTAATAGTCACCTGCTGTCTGAATTGACTATTAACCAGCCACTTTTTTGTTTGTTTTTAGAGAGAGAAAGGGGGAGGGGCAGAAAGAGAGGGAGAGAGAGAATCTTACTTAAGCAGGCTCCATGCCCAGCGCAGAGCCCTCCGCAGGGCTTGATCCCAGGACCCCAAGATCATGACCTGAGCTGAAACCAAGAGTCGGACACTTAACCGACTGAGCCACCCAGGCGCCCACATAACCGGCCACTTGTAATAAGTGTCTGATGCTCACACGCTTTCTCCTAATCTGGTCTAACACTGCAGTTAGGCTCATGCTGCTGGAGCCCTGCCTTCATCACGTGCCCCCTGCTTCATCCAGTTCCAATCCTGCCCCAGCCCAGTGGCCCTCCATAATCCCTCCCGTCATTCAGGACTACGGAGGCTTAGCCACACCTTTCTCTATCCTGGGCGCCTCCTTCCTCTCTGACTGCAAATGGTATATTGACTTCCAACTGTGTGCTTTGTCCATGTTACTCCCTTATTTGAATTGCACCCCCATTTCTTACCTAAAACCTAGCCTGACCACCCATGCACGGCCTGCAGCTTACTGCCCTAGTTATTATAGCCTCAACCAACTGGCCTGTTTCTGTATTTTCTGTATTTGCACTGTTTTTTATGATAAGTCAGGGATTGAAGTTTGCATCTCTTCATTCCTGAAGTATCTTTGAAGTCTGAACTGTCTGCCTAGCAGGCAGAGTGTCTCAAATTCTTGTGCCCGAGAGCCTCCTGCGCGGCTGGTGGGAATGTCAAATTTAGATCCATGAGCATGTATAGAAAATGCCCTCGTTCTCCATTCCCTGAAGTATTTCCTGCATTTTGTTCCATTGCTCCTTAACTTCCGGCCAGAAAAATTCTCAGGAAAATTCTCTATAACAATAAAAAAGATGCTGTCTGGTCCTGTTTTGGATGGCTTGTCTAGAGTTCTGTAAGTCAAGGTCCAAAAGAAGGGTTTTTTTCCTGCAAAGATCAAATCCTTAGCTACCAGCATTTCTTTCAATACACAGATAACTTAAGGGTAGAGGGTTCTTGTGCTCAGACCTGAGCCTTTGGCAGTGGGAGGGTGGCGCCGCCCACAAATGCTCCAGAGCTTAACAACCATAAAACCCTTACCCAGCCCCTGGATTGCCACCCCAGCCCTGAGTCCTGGCCCTGTTCTGGGCATGAGTTCCCCTAGCCCCCTATATTTCATTTCACCCGAGGGGACTAGCATTTGCAGGGCAGCAGGGGATCTGGAATCTGGAATCTGTTTCAATAAAACCTTATTCCTATTTTGGCATCCAGAGGCACCAGGACTTGAAAGGTCCACTTTCCAGTTGGTCTTCAAGCCAACTCTTTTGGGTTTCTAGTTTAAATAGGTACTTCCACAACTTTCTCTGCCACTTGGCTTTCCTTCTGTCCCAATTACTGTGTCCTGTGGTGGGCTAGCACTCTTTTCCTACCCTCAAAATTCCCCTGTCTAGCCTTCCAGCCCCTTTATTCTGAATCTTTAATTCTGGCATTTTTTTTTCAACTGAGGTATAACTGACATATTACATTATATTAGTTTTTGGTGTACAACATAATGATTCGATATTTGTATATATTGCAAAATGATCACCATGATAAGTGTAGTTAACATCCATTCCCATATATAGTTACAAATTTTTTTCTTGTGATGAGAACTTTTAAGATTTACTCTTTAAGCACCTTTCAAAAATACAACACGGTATTATTAACTGTGGTCACCATTCTGCACATTACCTCCCCAAGACTTGTGTATATAATTATATATATAATACTAAATATATGATACTTAACAGATGGAAGTTTGTGCCTTCTGACCTCCTTCACCCAAACACTATCTTTGTCTTTGTACACCATCTAGTTTTCCCAATTCTTTACAACCACACTCCTGGATTCATGGGCATTCTCTTGTTCTGGAAGTGTGGGGTGGAGGGAGTTCGAGATATTCACTAACATGTGAAATGCCTTTGGAAGCTTCCATTGCTTTTCTTAAAGGCAGTTGGCATTTTAAATAGTTAATACCTTCTTGGAGTAGGGAATAATATTTTCTTGTGAGACTGTTTCTATTTCATGTTTCTAATTTTTGTTCCTCTGTTTGCTCATTCATTCATTCATTCATTCATGCAGGGAACATATCTTGGGACCCTGAATCAGGAATGTACAAAGGCTAGAGTATCTTGAGGACCCCATTCTCACCTGCATTCCTTGCTATGATTCCAGGCATTTCTTGACATTCTTGGTGGACCTGTTTTTGAAGTCCACAGAATTGAAAAGTGCATAAAACAAAACAAAACAAAACAAAACACAAAACGTCCTCCATGAGAAATAATGGGCAGAGCAGAAATAGAAGATCAAAGTCTCAATCGTGGATATTACCATCTATATTTTGTTTACTTAGAGTCATGTGGGTTCACATGGACCTGACTAGGCCGAGTCGTGGGGCAGGGAAAGGCGGGAGATGGGGAGGCCGAGAGGTGGTCAGCATTAGCTGGAGTGACAGGAGCAGCCTCTACACCAAACACCCTGTTAGGTGACGTCTGTTTCCCTGGGCTTCCTTTCTTTTCTGGGAAACTCAGATCTCACCTGCTGGACTAGCGTGCTCCAGGTGAACAGACACAGTTAGCACAGAAGTTTTCTCTCCGGGCTGCACATTAGATTTTAATTACATCAATGCCTAGGTCCTACCCCCAGGGAGTATAATTTATGTGGTCTGCGGTGGTGCCCAGTCATCTATACTTTAAAAATGCTCCACAGGAGGGACGCCTGGGTGGCACAGTCGGCTGAGCATCTGACTCTTGGTTTTGGCTCAGGTCATGATCTCAGGGTCCTATGATCAAGCCCCTTGTCGGGCTCCAGGCTTGGTGCAGAGTCTGCCTGGGTTTCTCTCTCCTTCTCCCTCTGCCCTTATCCCCTATGTGCTCTCTCTCTCAAATAAATAAGTCTTAAAAAAAAAAAAAGTTTATAAAAATGCCCCATAGGTGATTCCGCTGTGCAGCAGGATTGAGAGCCGTTAAATTAACTTTGTAAATTTTGCTGTACCAGTGAATGTGATCACACAGCAATGCAGGCTTGGAAAAGGGATGCAGTACCTGATAGGAGCCCCTACCTAATCCAAGGGGGCAGATCAGGGGCACTGACCCCACTGAGCCTGCCATCGCCTGGAGGCTAATGCCTTGTGCAGATACCAAGTGCTCAGACCCAAGCACCCTCCTTGCTCGCCTCATGTCTGTTTCATGTGATTCCCACTCCTCTGGGAAGCGGGGATGATACTAAGCACCTGAAAGTTGTGAGGGATCCCTGCACTCACAGCCTGTGTCATTGACATTTGAAATATGAAATATGAATGAAATATGACATTTAGAGTCCTTCCCATCTGGGTATAAGTTCTGGCCTAGTAGGGCTGGGTAGTGGATTGATTGGATTACTGTTTCATTTTTTAAATAATTCATCCAGGGACGCCTGGGTGGCTCAGTCAGTTAAGCGGCTGCCTTTGGCTCGGGTTGTGATCCTGGTGTCCTGGGATCGAGCCCCACGTCCGGCTCCCTGCTCAGTGGAGAGCCTGCTTCTCCCACTCTCTCTGCCTGCCACTCTGCCTACTTGTGCTCTCTCTCTCTCTGTCAAATAATAAATAAAATCTTTAAAAAAAAATAATTCATCCAAAATTTAGTCAATCCATTCCATATATAGGCATTATCTGGTGCCATATCCCTCCCTCCCAACCCCATTAAATGGACAAGCCATAGGTACCTTTTTCTCTGGATTTATCTGTGCCACCTCCTTCTCTCCGGATCCGATCTTCACCTTCTCATGTCGGGTGACTACAAAGTCTAGCTGTCCTTTTCCACGTACTTCTATCATTCTCCGATCTTGTCTTTGATGATCCATTGTACACTTGTTTTTCCTGCCTTCCTTCGGAAGTTGTTCCCCCTGCAATGTTTAGCTTATTATTTCCCTTCTAGCTCCACCCCCCAAAATAAGAGCCATTCTGCCTTCTATATCCACAACCCCCCCCCCCCCCCGACTACCACACATCACACTCCCTCCACACATATCCCACATATACTGCATGGCAAACCCACACCCCTGTACTGACCTTGCAGACCAGGTCCCAGCTCAGGGTACCTGGAGAGGTATTGTACTGACTAACCCCAGACTGCCAGAACCAGAGTCTGGACCTGGGCCCATCTCTGGGGGGGTGGGCGGGGAAGACAAATTCTGCTGGAAGCGCCAGCCCAGCTGCAGGTGCTGAGTTGAAGTCTCATGTGGCCAATAAGAGCCCAAAAACTGTTGGCATCCAGAGTCCCAGTGAATTTAAGGACCATGAAGTTGACCGTGTCACCCACCCCTGTTGAATGGCTTCTCACTCTCTGTGAACAGGACTTCCAGGGCCCCCTGTGCTCAGACCCCTCAATGGCTTCTTCTCCCACTGCCAACCCTATTTTGGCCATTCTGAGATATCCGGTTCCCACACTGTGACGCGGTGGCTCGCATCAGTGACCTTGAACACATGTCCATGGAAAGTCGTTTCTTTCACCTGTGGCCCTCTGGCGTGCTCTGCCCCACCCCATCATTCAGGCTTTCCACCTGGTTGTTGCCATAGCAATTTGTTTCTACACCTGAAGCATGGTGTCTTGTAACTGTTAACTTGCCTGTCTCTCCTGGGGGGCAGAGAGTTTTTTTCTTATTTCTGATCTCCAGCACAGTGCCTGGCATTTCATGTCAATTCTGTGAATACTAGTTGGGTGCATGTGGAAGGCCCAGTGCAGACAAGCAACAGGAGCAAAAGGGAATCCAGTGGGCATTGTTTTGGGATCAGGAAAGTCACTAAGCAGAGTGATCATCTCCTGGGAAACAGAGGCAGGGAAGGAACAGGGGCCAGCTCAGGAAGGCTGGGCGACAGGATTCCAGGACCAGAAACGAGTAAGAATTCAGGTAATTAAACAAGGGTAGAGGGTGGACCAACATTCTGGGGACCAAAACCTTAGCTCGCATTCTGAACCAGAACACGTGATCAGGGACCACCTAGCGGCAGAAATGAGAAGTCCAGATGCTTTCGTGCTCACAGAGAGCATCCAAATATGGAGAGAGAAGAGCCACAGAGTCTGGTAATCAGGAGGGGCTGAAAACTTGAGGGGATTATTGATTTTTTTTTTTCCATCTACAATTCAGCACAAAGAAAACATGGATTACATTTTTATAATTAAAATAATGGCTGATGATGAATATTCAATACAGATTTAAAACTCTGATTTTATTTAACATGATCTTATTTCTAGATTTGGAGCTAGTAACGTCTAAGCATCTCAAGACAGTATTGTATTCACGCACTCAATCAACAAGTACTTACATTTCTAGAATGTTCCACACACTGGTGACCAGTGGTTTTGCATCCCCAGTGCTTGTAGTCAAATGAGCTTGAGAAATACTCAAAGAATCCTACTGAGTGTGTTCACAGTTCTGATCTGGGAGAGATTTTTGCTTCTGAAGGCCTCAACACCAATACAAGTTCACTTGCTGCTTTAGAATAATATCACTGGAAACAGAAGGAGGACTCTGATTCACCTCTACATTTCTACTGCAGTAGGGTTTCCATGTAAATAAAGTGTGACTTCAGGACACTCGATGGTGCATGACTTTAGCCTTGTTGGCATTGTGTTAACTAGCTCTTGTAGTTATATTTTCATAATTGAGGTGTTTTTTAAAGGAACTCTACCTGCCTGCCATTGGAGCACTTTGTTTAAGTGAAAGAACAGCTGTTCTCCTCTGGGCATTCTGAGCTAAGCCATCCTTCTCTTCTCAGGAACAGAACAAAGGCATACAGAATTTATGTCACAGACGGATTTTTGTTTGGTAAAAATCACTTATTACTGAGTGAAAGAATGGCCTATTCTCCTTAGAAATATGAGCATAACATCTCCCGTGTCTTTAGTGGTTTCCAACTTTGTTGGTTTCTTTTTCATTATTAGAATTGACTGAATTAAGATATGCCTCATTTAGGTGCTCAAACTTCCCTGAAAATTTGCTCATAAGACAGTCCTCTGTAAATGAAATAATTTCAAATTGAATAGGAAAATATTTCCAAAATGATATTTGAAGGAATTCACTAGTAAAGAAAATAAACATCACTTTGGTTTCTGTTACCAACTGACCTAAGCCAATTTTGTTATACAAAATGCTTAGGTTCTTTTTCGGTGAATGATGGTACCCACTGAGAGGTTCAAGGTACATGAGGATTCACTGCTCCCCAACAACCTAACCCACTAGATGATGTCAAGTGCATAGCTTACACATGATACATTATTAACATACCTTAATTAGGGTGCCTGGGTGGCTCAGATGGTTAAGCGTCTGCCTTCGGCTCAGGTCATGATCCCAGGGTCCTGGGATCGAGCCCCGCATCGGGCTCCTGGCTCAGTGGGGAGCCTGCTTCTCCCTCTCCTTCTGCTTCTCTCCCTGCTCATGCTCTCTCTCTCTCTATCTCTGTGTCTCAAATGAATAATAAAATCTTAAAAAAAAAATAATATGTTTAAAAACAAAACAAAACAAAACAAAACATACCTTAATTAGCGATCAGGTCCAAAACAGGTCATAGGCCATATGCAATGAATTTGATAGAATTTTAGCTTTCTGTCCTTTCAGGTGTGCAGACTTCTCCCTTGAATCAGCATCAAGCAATATGCACCCTTCCTTAAACACTGTCTGGATCCAGGACATCTGAGGGATCAACCCTCAGGTGGCATCCCCATCCTTCAGAATGAAGGCTACAGACTGCATGATTTTATACCCTGTACTTTGCAAGGGTGAGGAGAAACTCCAACATGTTTTAACAGTTTTATCGGGGTATAATTTACATGCCACAAAATCCTACCAATTGGATGTGTGCTGCACAATGGTTTTTAATACATTTAGAGTGTTGTACAGTTGTCCCTACAATCTGGTGTGGAATATTTCCAAGATCTCAAAAGGCTTCCTCATGCTCATTTGCACTCAGTCCCCACCTCCACCCTCCCCTCAGCCCCAACCAATCATCTGCTTTCTGTACTTTTAGATTTGCCCTTTCTGGAAATTTCATATGCATGGAGTCATGCAGTATGTATTCTTTTGCGTCTATCTTCTTTCTCTTAACATAATATTTTCTAGGTTCATCTAGGTCGTGGCATGTATCTGGAGTTTGTTATACTTTATTGCTGAATATTATTCCATTGTGTAGATAGCCATTTTTTTTAGCTAGTCATCAGTTGATGGACATTTTGATTGTTTCCATCCTGGGGCTATTAGGAATAATGCTATCAACACTTGCATTCAGGTCTTCCTGTTTCATTCCTCTTGAGTGAAATTCCTAAGATTGGAATAGAGGGCATATAGTAAATTTGTGTTAATTTTCTTTTTTTCAGATTTTATTTATTTATTTATTTATTTATTTATTTATTTATTTATTTTAGAGAGAGAGAGGGAGAGAGCCGGGAGAGAGGAGGGACAGAGGCACAGGGATAGAATCTCAAGCAGGCTCTGCCCTGAGCACAGAGCCCAACACGTGGCTCAATCTCATGACCCTGAGATCATGACTTGAGCTGAAATCAAGAGTGAGATGCATACCCCACTGAGCCACCCAGGAACCCCTTATGTTAATTTTTTTAAAGAGACTTTGAGATTCTTTTCCAAAGCGGCTGTACAGTTTTACGTTCCTACCAGCAGCCTATGACCATTCCAGTCACCCCACATCTTTACCAACACTACATACTGATTGTAGTCACAGTGGCTGTGAAGTGGTGTTTCGTGTTTTAACTTGAATTTCCCTGATAATTTATTGAACGTATTTCATGTGCTTACTAGCTATTCATATATCTTATGTGGTAAAAATATCTATTCCAGGGGCACCTGGGTAGCTCAGTCAGTTAAGTGTCCAACTTTTGGTTTCGGCTAAGCTCATGATCTCATGGGTCCTGGGATCGAGCGCGGTGTCAGGCTCCCTGCTCAGCGGGGATCCTGCTTCTCCCTCTCCCCGCCCCTCCCCCCCTCCCCCCCACTTGTGCACTCTCTCTTTCTCTGAAATAAATAAATAAATAAATCTTTAAAAAAATACCTATTCCAATATTTTGCCTGGTTTTTATTGGGTTTTCTGTCTTTTGAGTATTGAGTTATAAGAGTTCTTCATATTTTCTTGATACAAGTCTTGTATCAGAAATATGATTTGAAAGTATTTTCTCTCAGTTTATGGCTTGTCTTTAGATTTTCTTTTTTTTTAATTTTTAATATTTTATTTTTATTTTTAAGTAATCTCTACATCCAATATGGGGCTCAAACTTACAACCCCAAATCAAGAGTCACACGGTCTACCAACTAAGCCAGCCCTAGATTTTCTTAACAGTGTATTTTGTAGCACCAAAGTTTTTTTATTTTAAGTCCATTTTATCAAGTTTTTTTTCCTCTTTTGGTGTCATCTTTAAGAATTCTTTGCCTAATCCAAGGTTACAAAGATTTTCTCCTCTATCCTCTATTTTCTTCTAGAAGTTTTCAAGTTTAGCGCTTACATTTAGGTCTGTGATCCATGTTGAGTTAACTTTTATGCATGATGAGGAGGCAGGGTCTAAATTTGTTTTTTGTGTGTGGATATACAGTGGTCCCAGACATTGGTTGGAAAGACAAAACTGCCTCGGCATTTTGCCAAAAATCAATTTGCCATAATATATAAGTGTATATTTCTGGGTTCTATTTTGTTCCATTGATTCATATGTATTCTCTCATGCAAACACCATGCTGTCTGGATTCCTTTGGTTTTATAGCAAGTTTTAAAATCTGTAGTTTAAGACATTCAATTTTGTTTACTTTTTTCTAAATTGCTTTGACAGTTCCAAGTCCTTTGCATTTCCATTAGTATCAGCTTGTCAATTTCTACAAAAGATGCCAACTGAGATTTTGATAGGACAGAGACTGAATCTAAAAACAGTGCAGGGAGAATTGCTGTCTATTACTACTGGGTCTTCCTTCCTATGAAAAAATACATCTCTTCATTCATGTAGGTCTTTCTCTCAGAAGTGTTTTGTAGTTTTCAGTGTGTTGGTCTTAATTCTTCTGCTAAATTCTTTTCTGAAGTGTTTTCTTCTTTTCCAATAAAAGAAGTCGGGGACCTATGGAGAGCTGATCAAGCCCTTCTTTGGCGCGCATGTTTCCAGGACATCGCTGTTACGTGTTTGGCTTGTCAGCTGTCTGTAGCTTGCCCCTCTGGGACTGCAACCTCAGGCCAGCAGAGCCTTAAGCGATCCCCATTCATTTATTCATTTATTTGTTTTCTACTGAATTTACTACTTTTACAACAACATCATTGTGTTTCCACTCTCTGCTCCAAATGGAGCCAGCGGTCAGGCCCCAGCACTGAAGCTGCTGATGCCCATGCTTGAACTGCCTTGGTAATCCACCGCGGTGGCGAGGAGCTGGGTGAGGGTGGGGCAGCCCAGACGGCAGGCGGATCTTACCCACTGGTCTTACGTGAAACCCTGGCAGCTTTGCCTAAGGAAGAGCGTCTCAATTTGTTGTTGGTCTTTGGTTGATTTCAGAGTCCTGAAATGGTTATTTTTAAGCATTTTGTCCAATTACATAATTTTTTTTTCAGGGGAGGATTTGTCAACCTCTTTTCTATGCTATGGCCAGAAGTCTCTCTAAGAGATTTTAATGTATATAGGTACCTTGACCACCATGAATTTCTCTAGTGAGAGACCAGTTGTATTACCTATTATGCCATTAACAGCCCACTGATTTTCCTAATAACCCATTTCTGATACTCACCCTACTAATTAGCAAAATGCCAGCATTGATGGAGACAGGTAACAGACAGCATGGTGGGCACGTCTGGAATATGAGCAGTCTTCCTGACTGGAGTACCAGCTGACTCCCCCTCGGAGGTACCTCACCAGTTTTAACACTAGCGGCATCTGGGTAGTTTAATCTAAGATACAGACACACACACAACTATCATACCTTATACTCAAGTATCTTAAAGTAAATTTCAGATATTATACTAGTTACCGTTTATACTTAAGCAGATGTTCATCGTGAGTCAAACCTCAGTGGACATCCTCAGTCTGACTGATTGTCAGCACAGGCAAACGAAAGGGAACTCTGTGGGAAATGCAGTCCCCATGAGGCAATGAACACATTTAAAGGAGTACTGTGTTGGCAGCCTGGGAGCGTGGTCCCAGAAGTTGGAAGAAGGGCTGACATTCTCCTGGAAACAAATGAGGTCCCTAAACTTGCCAACTTCTTTGGGGCGAGAGCCAGAGGAGTGGGGGAAACACAGAGGGAGGTCTGTGCTAAGGTGCGGGAAGGGGAGGGAAGGGCAGGCGAGGGAGGGCTCAGGAAGGGGAAAATAATCTGAGTGGAACCTGCAACCTGAAGTCGAACCAAAAAACTTAGAATGGGCAATGTGTGCAAACTGTAGTGGAGATACGTGTAGTAAAGACGGGCCATCGGGTTTTTACTGGTTTGTTCTAAACGAAAATGTGCTACGGAAGATTTATGTCAGTGTGGTTTATTTGAGAGTAATCTGTTAATGTGGTTCAGTCTGGGTTCTGATTTCTTCATTACTAACATGTGGAAATCAAATAAACTTCCCTTGCCTAGATTATCATAATAAAATATAATATAGAGAAAAACTTAAAAAGTAAAAGGATAATAATATTAAAAATCTTATTTTAATAAGACAAAAAAGAAAGAGAGAGCATCAGGGGTACTGCTGTGGTGATGAACTGTGTCTCCACACCCTGCCCCACCTCTCTCCAGCTCTTTTCTTCACCAGACTGGGGAGCTGGCCCCACCTTCTGTGAACGGCCCTGCTTTTGCCTTCAGAGACGCTCTGCAAACTCTTCCTTCTCCTTCTGTCACCTACACCCTCTCCTGGAAGCCCAAATGCAAGGTTCGGAGGCAGCCAGGGAAGAGATGTCAGACTGTGCTCTCCAGCCCACCTCTCCCCACCCTGAGCAAAGACACCTGGTCAGAATGCCTGCCGCCTGCAGGACTCAGGCTTAAAGGGAGACTCTCTGTCAGAATTAGCCCGTGCTACGTAAATATCCTTCTCTTAAACTTTAACATTATGTTGTAAGCATTTCACCTGTCTTCAACAACATCATTTTCACCATGAGTGAACCAGGCTGGCGGCAGCATCATTCAGGTATAACAGGGCTAAGGAATCAAACCACTGGTTTGCTTTAATAGATTTCCCTGGTTGATGCTCAGTTAACCTTGCTCCTCTAGTATGTCTTTAATTTTGGAACTCTTAAAGGTTTCCCCCCACTTTCCAGTAAGCCCAAAGCCTCAGTTTCACTGAAGCACCCCATTCCCTCTGGAAATAGTTGCCCGGTGTCTCTATGACTTGAATGCAGGAGGGGAGTCTGGAGTTCTGGTTAAGTAGTGACAGAGAAGTGCTGGGGGAGATGTGATCTTACTAATAAGCTTGCTGATCTTTGTGCCAAGGCTTGGCTGAATTAGCCAACCCCAGGGTGTTTGAGCTAGAAACAACCCAAGAGATCATTTAATCTTTCAAATCCAAAATGGCAGCCCCTAGGAGATGCTCCGCCGAAGCATCCCAGCCCCACCTCAGACCCGCAGTCAGAATCTGCATTTTTAACAAGATCTCCAGGTGATCTGTGCATGGAAAAGTTGGAGAAGTACTGTTGTGATTCTCAACAGTTGGGTGCAGAATGGCTTTTGAATATCTTGTGCAGAGCTCAATAATAATGATCAAATTTGTGGATGCTAAACGTCATCTTCTTTCTTGGATAGCATGGCATTATTAATTCGACCTTAGATCAGGATAGCTTTTTTTCATAGTACTGTTTTCATATTGTGTATACCTATCACAAGGGACCATAATATCTTTTCTACCTTCACCAAGATTAGGCTGTGATTTGCCGATGGATTTGGGGTGGGAAAGTGGAGGGTCCCCCATCTATCCCTGTTAAACTTCTGCTGGTTTTATTTTGGCCATGCTGGGATTCCACTAATTCCACGACCCCATGTATTCATGCCCCATACATGTGATGCCTTTTTATATCATATCTAAATTAGGATTAATAATATTGAACAAGGAAGCATTGAACACATGAGGTAGAAAACCCAAGTTCCTGTCTTCAGTTCAATATACTTTAGGGTTGCTTCTCTTGTTTTTCAAGATAACTTTTTGGGAAAGTACACTGCTTCCCCCTTTTCCCCAACAGAATGCACCGGGGCCATCTTGGGCTTTCCATAGGAAATCAGTTCCTATGGGGACATCTAGGATAACCAGCAGAGAGTGACCCAGTTACTGTGACAGAGGGAGAACTGAGGGTCTGTAGAAGGATGGAGGCCAAAAGAAGGTAGGATTTAAGGAAGCGAGAAAGGTCAGTTTTGATAAAAGCTCCTGCAAGGTCAAGTAAACTGAAGGTGAATTGCAGGTTGGGTTGGGCAACATGGAAGTTGATGCCCTTGAAAAGGGCATTTTTAGTGACTTAAAGGATCAGAATCCCAGTTGAAGTTGAGTGAAGAGCAAATGTAAGGCAAGGAACTGGAAAGACAATGAATGAAATTCTTATATACACCCTCCACGTAGTAACAGCTTTTTGGGAAAAAAAATAGAGAAATGATTGCATTAAATGTATATATCTATTGAAAGAGGTAGCCTGATTTCAGAAACAAACAATGGTACTGAAACCGAGAAAATACAGTATTATCAATCCCAGTGAGAATGCTACCAAGATAATTTAATTCTGTGTACTTTTGATTGGAGTGTTTACTCTAGTTGTTAAATGTATTTGTCTACGGTTGGTCTCCAAGGTGAGAGATATCTCAAATGATTTCTTTGTTAGCAAGATGTTCATGTAGGAATGTATTGGAATAAAAGGAGCTGTAATCTGGTGGGTCCAGCCACCATGGAATGATCGTTCAGTTACAGGTGGTGACTTGAATGCCGAATGATTTGATCAGAGGTACATGGACACTTGGGAGGACAGTCCTCGATTGAAGCTACTACTAGGCACATGAAGAACTAATGCAAAATGAAAATAGGGAGCCCTCTGTTCAAATTATGAAAACTTTGAGGACAGTTTCAACAGAGCATTAAACCAAGGATGAGGCCACTGGTCTGACACCCTTGAAGTGGCCGTGGGCACATTCTTCAACAGGGATGCCAAAGTTTTAAAGCAGAAGCAAGTAAAATCTATATAATGGAGCACAGGCAGAAGAAAGAGAAAGAAAAAAGTAAGATCTTGAAGGGCTTGTAGAAAAGTTGATAGTTTTTGGAAGTGTTTGGCCAGTTAGAGAAATGTTGAATTAATTGACGTTTTTAGGTATTTAAACAAATGGTATAAGCATTGTACACATTATACATTGTATAAGCAAAATATAATATGACTGCATTTTAATTCAACAGGCTGTCAATATTCAACTTAAAGGTCATACTTGCTTTTTTGACTTTCCTTTAAGTTAGTTCACTCCTGTGAGGATGTGGAAGGAGGGAGGAGGGGTAGTGCATTTCCAGGGCAGTGGGAATGATACAAAATTTTCAAAATATGTGCTTATGTTGAGGAGCTTTTGTGTTTGCCTAAATGCAATAATGTTTTCAATAGGTATTTAAATTGTTGCCCTTGGCAACAAAAGAGAAAAATACTTCCTGATGAATGAATTATAGTTTTTGTCTCTGCAACTAAACTTTTATGCTGAATCCAAACCCAGGATGTCATGGAATATAAGCATTAAACAAGCCTTTGTGGGAGGAGTAGGTGGATCCCGACGAGGTGCTGTTTTCTGCTGACAATATTTGTCGCTAGCTGGTTCATTCTGCTTATTCATCTTACAGTGAAAACCTCTGTCTTTGTCAAGGGCACCTTGGGTCCATTGCTATGGAAATGGAACTCGGCAAAACCCTGTGAAGGTCTTTTGCTCACCACCCCCTCTGGTTTTCCTGAGATTAAACTTCTCTTCATCTTCCCACATGAGACAAAAAAAAAAAGTCAACTGTGTTAAATGTCAAACTCCTGGGAGTTTGGATTTGACTTTTCCCTTACTGATTATGTGGGATCTTTCTTTCTCTCTCCTTCTCCGCACTCCTCCCCCCCTTTTCCCCCACTGTGCTGGAAAGGGCCTTGGAATTTCTAGAATATCTTAAAGCTTTTCTTTTACTAACAGCCATCAATGATTAAATTGGTTTAGCCCAAAAACCAAGTATTTGCTTTTGAGGGAGGAGGAGTGGTGGGCGGGGAGCCTTTCTCTCCCTGGTGCTGGGCTTCTGCCTTGAGCTAAAAGGGCTCCAAGCTAGAGAGGACCCCAAGTTGTCTGCATTTAAAAACGCTCCCAAGTGTTAGATTTTTGAGAAATAAAATAACTCACTGGTAACTTTTGATTCATTCTCATTGGAAACAAAAGCCCTGTTTAACACTAAGCAAGCAAGCCTTTTGCATATTTCAACATTGGCCTTGATCATATATTATTTAAACATTTTGAGAATGATGGAATTTGCTATACAAAGCAAGTTCACTTACTAGTGATTAAAATGATTTTTAGGTTATGACAAATGACTTGAAATAGGGTTGCTTTAAATGGCGCGCTCCTGTTATGATAACATGGTTGCAGGTTTCTCCCGGGAAAGGAACAGAAGAAGGTTGTCGCAAAGAGCCTCTGTCAATTGCTGGTCAGTCAGAAGTAAAAGTGGGAAAACAGTTTCTTTTGTGCTTATTTTCCACGTACACCTAATTCATAATATGCAGGTATGTTTGTGTTGTTTTCTAGAAGAAAAAAAAACAAACAACATTTGAGGTAAGATGCATTTTGCCACAACTTGTAAGCAGCCTCCTGAACAAATTTTAGGGACTGGGGATATGCCCCTGTAAGTACATGGTCAGGTCACTTGAGACTGCACCTGAGCAGGACATTAACTCTTGGCTTGGCCGGGGCCCCTCTCACTCACCTTCACGACCCGCCTGGATCAGAAGGTCAGGGCCCTCCTGGCTTTCTTTGTCCAGGGATGAACTAGATTCCTGGAAGCGGAGGTGGGGGGAAAGGAGACCAACAGTCCCCTATGCCATCAGCTCCCGATTCACAATACTTTAGACAGAGCATTTTCTCTTCCTGGGTTCTTGACCTTTTGGTACCAATGGACCCCTTTGGCAAAGCTCACAGACCCATTCGTAGCATGTTTTTAAGTGCATAAAAAATATGTTACAAAGAAAACCGAATATATTAAAATATAGAAATGTCACCTCCTCCGAGATGTCTTCCCTTGTCACCTCATAGGACAATGAGAGAAGATTGTGATTTACAAATGGGCACCTAACTTACAGGGATTTATAAGCACACAGTGTTGCAAAGGCAACATCAAAAAGAACAATCAGAGAAGAAGAGAGGGAGGAGGCAGGGCAGGAGGGAAGGGGGTCAAATGTGAATAAAGTGAGCAGTCCTGCTTAGCTTTCTGCTCAGTGAGTCCCTGCCTTGGAGGGTCTGGGTTTCCTCCATGCCTCTTTCCTGATGCACATCACTCTGGGCGGAGGGTGTCTCTTCTGTTGAAAGGTAGATACTTTCCAGACTCAGTGGCCCTTAAATGCAAATGTGCTACTTCATCTAAAATTTAATCAGAGAGACAGAGACTCAAATACATGAAATATAACCATGTAAGTCCAATTATATTTGAGGAAATTGATATTAGTGGTATCCACTTATACTATGAAAGTAATAATAACTGTTTACTGAGCTCTTAATACATTATATTAAGCCTTTTACCCGTTATCTCATGTAATGCTCACAGAAGTGCCTAGGCACTGTTCTCATGGCGTAAATAAGGAGACTAAGAAGTAAAGCCATTCGGCCATGGCCACACAGCTGGCAACTGGTAGACCTATAATGCACATCTACAGCTGTATGGCTCACGTTCTTGCTCCTCACCCAACCCTGCCTTTCTTAAGCAGTGGTGATTGTAGTAGACTTGACATTCTAATAGAATTCATAGAAAACACTTGATTAGAACGTTTATTTCCATCTTAAGCCTGGACATGTACAGGTTCGGCATTAAATATGCCATACATTTTTTAAAGATTTATTTATTTATTTTTAGAGAGAGAGGGGGTGAGAGCACACAGTGGGCGGGGAGGGGCAGAGGGAGAGGGAGAGAATCCTTAAGCAGATTCCCTGCTGAACGTGGAGCCCCCCGTGGGGCTCGATCCCAGGACCCTGAGATCATGACCTGAGCTGAAATCAAGAGTTGAGGCTTAACCAAATGAGCCACCTAGGCGTCCCATCCTTATTTATTTATTTATTTATTTATTTATTTATTTATTTATAGAAAGAGAGCAGGGGGAGGGGCAGAGAGAATCTTAAGCAGGCTCCATGCTCAGCTCAGAGCCGAAACGGGGCTCAATCCCATGACCCCAAGACCATGACCTGAGCCAAAATCAAGAGTCAGACGCTTAACTGCCCCATTAAATATGCCATATTAAATAGAACTTATTGTTTTGGAAGAATCCCAATGATGTATATTTATACACTGGGGAGTAGGCAAGAGTCAAGGAAGTGCTCTTGCCATTGGCATAGATCAGAAGCAAAGCCAACCTCTGAGGGTTCTCTGGCTTCTGATAAATGTATGAAACATCATTTGCTTCTCTTCTGCTCCTCTCAAGAGCCAGAAGCTCTGAGGAGTGACTCCCAAAGAAACAAAAGAATGAAGGAAAGAGGAAAGAAAGGAAAGAAACAAAAGAAAGAGAAAGAAAGAGGGAGGGAGGGAAGGAAGGAAGTTACTTTATATTTCTATGTGGTTCTCTTGGCCAAAAAGATAAAAGAGTTACCAAATTACTTCTCTTTGCCTTTCTGTACATTCCATGGAGAGAAGAGTTTTTCTTACTTCGTTTTCCAAATAGTGGGAGAGAGAATGGTGGACAAATTTACCTGATAGTCTATTAAGGTAAAATTTCAGAATCAAAGTAATTTGGAAAAAAGGGCTCTTAAAAATACTCATTTAATAGTCGAAGAAATAGAGGCTCTGAGAGGTTGATTTGCCTGAAGACATATAGTTAGCGGTGGAACCAAGAGAAGAGTCGAGATTTAGGATCCTGGTTCTGTGCACTTGGTAGTAATCCAGGAGTGAGAGAACATTCCTTCTTTCATTTATCTTTTCTTCCATTCAGGTTTTATTGGGCATTCACACGAGCCAGGTGCTAACTTAGGGCAAGTAGGATATGGTTCTGCCCCAAAGTAATTCACAGACTGATCAGAGTTGTTTTTATTTTTCGGAGAAGGATACTGAGGGGAGAAAAATGGGAGGGGGCGGGGAGCTGGTATAAATGCAAAGTGCAGATGGGGCATGCTGATTAAGGGCAGGACAAAAGAAGAACATTTATCTTAGCCTGGGATTCAGGAAAGATCAGGGCTTAACTTGAAGGGTGAGTAGGGCATGATAGGTTACATGAAATGTGCAGAGGGAAGGATATTGAAATTGATTTGAAGACCAACCAGGGGAGCCCTGAAAGGATTTTAGACCAGCCTTAGCCTGAGTACACACCCTCATCCCTCTGCCTGGGTTACCTCTAACTGCATGTCTTGTTCCAGACTCTCTCCTCGAATATGTCTTAAAATATTGCTGCATTTTAAATATTATGCTTACTAGAATCTGTGAGTAGATGCTTCTCTTTCCCTTCCGACTGGGAGAGCCCTAGGGTTAGGAACAGCCCAGCTCATTCATCCTGGTGTCTCGGGGAGGTGTCTGGCATAGTGCTTTGCACCGAAAAGATTCTCACTGAAAGTTTATTGAACTTAGTCAAACATTCTCATCTGCATTTTTGGACTCATGTGGATACATTACTGAGTATGAATTCATGTTATCTTCCTAAAATTCAAGTCATTAAGAACACTTTAATACTATTAACTTAGAATATTAAGTTATTTTATGTTATTATCCTGGAGTAGTGTCAAATGCTTCCAGGGTTTTTCTCTGAATAACGCCATTTGTAGTTGTTAGAGGTGCTGTTTTTATTGTTCGCCCGGGGAACTACCGTGCTTCAAAGAGTGCTGGCAAACAGGGTAGTTTATTTCTAATACTGGCCTTCTCTAATCAACTTATAGATGTTTAGTTGGGTAAATGGATGAGGTTAGGGAAGTGAGAGGTGGGTAAATGGAGAACAAAATAGATTTGAATGTTTTTTAAAAATCACAAATCTCTTAATTCAGAAATCCAGGCCCTTCTCTGCACACCCATTTACCAAATCCAGCTGAGCTCCTCCCGTTGTCAAGCTTGCATGCCATTTTGAGATGAGCCACCAAGGACATGCAGTAAGGGATATGGAGCCTAGCTACCTTTTTAAAAAGTATTTTTAATATCTCCTTTGCCCAAGCTCCCTGAGTGTTTCACTTTTCTTGACCCATGTTAGACTTTGGCTAAGTCTGGAACATTCTCCGTGGCTCCCTAATTTTAACTACATTAGTTGGTTGCAATTGATAGATCTGTGGCCTCATTTCTACAAAGAGCACACCCAGCATCGTCAGGACTTGACATGCCAACATATGTATTTAACTATTGCCATGGAAGGGTATGATGTATGACTGTGTAATATTTCTAATAAATATATTTTGTTTTGGTCTGATTGTGAAAAAAAAAATTTTTTTTCCAAATTTCTCCATGATTGAATAAGTGACTTTGATTCTTTTTCAAAATAAAACCTCCTGACAGCAGAAGCCACTTTGATTATTCAACCCTATAGAGTAGTTATCATTTTTTTAAATTCTATTCAGGGGAATAAAATGATCTGAAAATATTGCCACAGATCCCTTAGCTAAGAATTGCAAATCATTTTCTTTTCAGAATATCACATTGACTTTGAGTATGGATTACTATAACATTATATACTAACATTTTATAAAACGCAAATTTTTTTTCCCCCAAAACAGAAAAAAAAAAAAAAAACCTCATTAGAAGAACTCATGCTTTTCTTACACACAAATTTACGGCTCTTGACCATTGACCCCGAATCATTTGAGAAATATTAATGAAAAAGTTGTTGCAATTGGCTTTAGGGCTAGTCCACATTTTAGATACTCCAGTTTTAAGGCAGCAAAAATATTTTCTGCTGAGAAAAAAAAATTATCTAGAGCCCTCTAAAAATGAATTCTTGAACAATCTGGAAGTCTCTCGGATGAAAACTTTGGGAATTATGTGTAGTAGCATTGTTGGCTGCCAGCTTTGTGGCAGTTTTTCATCTCATATTAAGAAGGGAATTTCCAGTAGATTAACATGGTCCTGAAACGCATTTAAGAAGGCCAAATGTACTCAGGCTGTGAAGAAAGGGGATTAAAAAAAAAAACTACTGGTGAATGAGAAGGAATTTATTTCATGCTCAATGGAGTTTGGCCTCATGAAGTCTTTAGCTACTGGCTAAATACGCGCCTGGAGAAATGATTCCATTGTGGGTCCTGAGTGAGGGAAAAACACAGATTAGTATTACAGTAATCACTGACTTCAGTAAATAATATCTCTCAACAAAAGTGTATAGTCTGATTTACTAAGCGCACGGCCAGGCAGTGGGAAAACTGTGCCACATATGTATCCTGATGGAGCCCTCATTCTGCCTTTGATTTTTATGCATAAAATCAAACGTTTGTTCTTGCTGGGTTCTTGATCCTGATCCTTTCTTACCCTTTGATTTCCTATCCCTCCTCCAACTTGAAGCTCCCTTTATTGAAATATTTCAGGGGTCTTTGAAATGATTCAGCAACCTGAGGGGCTTTTTTTAAAAAAATTATTTTTAACACATGCTTTTTTTCTGGTGTGCCTTTCTACCTTTCTTTCATCTTCTAACAGATATGGTCCATATGCAACAGGGAATTGTGATTATTCTATAACTGTGAAGTGAGAGTAAATGTATTATGTAAGGAAGAATGTTTAGTGAATAGTTTTTTTCAAACACTGGCTTATCTGAGAAGAAAGATTCGGTTTTAGTGAAAGACAACCAGGATATTTTTATGACATTAGCTATTTAAAGGTTTTCCTACTCAGCCATGCTAATGAAGGAATTTATTTTTCTTTTTATTAAAAGTATATTTAAGATACCAGCAAGGTAAGGAAATATAGAAGTTCTTTAAAGCCTATCTAGTACAAAGATCTACCTGATGCTGATTACTATAATTGAGATATTATTCAACCAAATTATGTTAGGTTTATGTTGAGTTTTGAGCTTCTTTTTCTCAGTGACTCAGGGTAGAGACTTCTGAGTACAGAGAGCAGGCGCCTTCACCACTCCCAGTTGCCCCCAGTAACTCAAGACCACCGAGGTTCTCCAGAGTGGGAAGGACCCCTGGGCAGGAAGCGGGGAGTTGCCTTGATGGGGAGCAACTGCAGGGGGAGAGTAAAGAAGAAGTGGGAACATTTGTTGGGTTACCATGTAAAGTATTTGTTGAAAGTGAAATGCTTTGCTAAATCAATTCCCGTGACCTTGGTTTCTTTTTCTTGCTTGACTAATCTGTGCAAAGGGAATGGATAGAGTTGGTTGTACTAAAATTTAAATACATACATGTGCTAGAGAGCCAGAAAAACATCATTTTAGCTATAGGGATAAAACACCAAAGTTTAAACCCATACTGTATTTTAAATGATTGGCTCATAAGACACATTCGAACCAGGTTACTAGAATAGTGTGATCCCAAAAGATGGAGAAAATTAGTATTTACCTCAGTACCAAACAGAATAAATATCAGCTCCTCTTGCCATCTAAGTACCACTCCCAAGAATTACATGTCACTTTAGGAACTAGATTGGTATAGAAAATATAAGTGTCTAACTACTGATTGATAAAAATAATCCTTTAGGGAAATACATAATTACACATAATGATTCATCTCTCTCTTCATAAAGCCTTTTTAATTAAAAAAGAAGTCCCTTTAAAGGAATATGATAAAAGTAACCAACTTTAAGTTCAAAGTGAAAATATATATAATATATTAAATATTGTATATGATGTTAAGTGTGCTGTGTTTCACAGTTAGGAATAATGCTCTAGAACACAAATATTCAATAACTATTTTCTATTGAGAGGCTAAGGGTCATTCTCCTAGGATAGAACACTACTAATAGGTGGTTCTATTTTATGTGGAAAGTGTTTGGAAAACTACCTAAAATGTTGTTTTTTAAATAGATACATAGGAAGTTTTTTTAAATGCAGTAAAATAACATTACACAAATAATCATTTTTATTTTGTAATTTCAATTATTAAAATATTTGTAATGGAAAAGATCATTGAAAACATTAAACAGTACCTAAAAAATAAAAATTGACATGAATTCCTTCTATATTACTAAGATTACATTGTGCTTTTTCAGATTTCACTGGAAAAGAAATATTGCAGAGATACTATTGACTCTATGTTCTTTATAAAGAAAAGATTATCTTCTGTGATCTTAGAAGATCAAATTCGAGTCAATTAGAGAAACCCCACTTAGCTAAGACCCCCCCACCTTTCAATGCTCTCTCTCAGTCCACAATGTCCATTTAGGTAGAATCCTTCTCCAGTGTCATGTACACCATCATTTCTAGATTTTATGGAACCGTCACAGCTATTATCTTCTTTTACCAAGATAAAGCCAAGTTCTAAAGAACCTAAAGGAGTTATGCTTCTCACAGTCATCCAAAAATTGTTTTCTGAATAGTTTGGACCGGTTGCTTAAAGATAAAAATCACTCGAGACAAAAAGGAATGTACAAAGGCAAAGATTAATACTGAATTGAAGAGAATTTTGAAACCTAGATTATTGTGTTCTAAAGTTTTATTCACCAACAAAAACAGGCAGTAAAGAAAGAGGAGAGGGAGGAAAAAAATCCTAATTATAGGAAAGACCTTGTGAGTCCTAGCAGGAGCAACTGGAACAAAGCGAGCAGAGAATGGATGCCTTTCTTTTAAGTGAAAGGTGTTTGAATTTCATTGGCAGATACATGCATTGGATCATTTGAAACTTGTCTTAAAACCTATGTTCCCAACATTTTTTTTTATTTTAAAGATTTTTATTTATTTATTTGAGAGAGAGAGCATGAGTGGGGTGAGGAGCAGAAGGAGAGGGAGAAACAGGCTCCCCACTGAGCAGGGAGCCTGATGCGGAGCTCGATCCCAGGACCCTGAGATCATGACCTGAGCCGAAGTCAGACCTTAACCAACTGAGCCACCCAGGTGCCACCCACAACATTTTATTATGAAGATTTTTCAATCAGAAAAGTGGAAAGAATTGTACAATGAACATCTCTCCTCCCAACCCTACAATGAACATTTTATTCTTCCTCTATCACCTATGTATCCATGTTCCATCGCTATCCATCAACCTGGCTTATTTTTTGATGCATTTCAAAGTGAGTTTAGACATCAGTGTGCTTTGCTTCTAAACTTTTAAGCATTTATGTATTTATTTATAATTCTTTTTTGTTTTCGAGTTAAGATGCACATACAGTGAAATACTCAAATCTACCCAAATTGTAGACTTGTGCCTTCTATGATTTTTCATAACAGCACGTCAGTGTAATCCAAACCTTCATTGAGCCATAGAATGTAACATCACCCCAAAAAGTCCCCTTGTGTCCCCTCACAGGCAATCCCCACCCCCTGAAACCATTGTTCTGAGTATTTCCTGGTAGATGGGTTTTGCTTGTCCTAGAGTTTCATAGACATGAAACCGCTATATGAGCTGCTTCTGTGTAAGACGCCCTTCACTCAGCGCATAGACTTAAAAATCTTTTTGATTCACCTGCAAAGGGAGATTCTCTTGATTCCAAGTGGCTGAGCTGATCTGGTGAATCCTGACTTTCAGGGCTGTTTCCTGCCATCCTCAATCTTGCCAGCAACGCACACATCAGCACCAACGCGACCTGTGGGGAGCAAGGGCCCGAGATGTCCTGCAAGCTTGTGGAGCACGTGCCTGGTCGCCCCGTGCGCAATGCCCAGTGCCGGATCTGTGATGCCAACAGCGCCAACCCCAAAGGCAAGTGTTGCTCCCATTCCAAAGGACCCTTGGGAATTGATACTTCTTGAAATGATGACTAAAGACTTCTATTAGGAGTCATGAAGTTTGTGTTCACCTTCCCTGCTCTTCATTGCCACTAGCCTTGCAGTTGGGAAGTCAAAAACTTGAAACCAAGAGCTAAGAGAAACCCATGTATGTTTTCTTTTCACAGAACGCCATCCAATATCAAATGCAATCGATGGGACCAATAACTGGTGGCAAAGTCCCAGTATTCAAAACGGGAGAGAATATCACTGGGTCACAATCACTCTGGACCTAAGACAGGTAGGTCAGGCCAGAACCATTGAAGAATGTCTCTGGGTTGCTGAATTGTACACTCTTGTGATGACCTTCAGGAAAGTCTGGCTTGTTTCTAAACATGTTTCCATTCTGTTCAGACTGTTTTTCCACCAGGTAAATTCAAGTGATGCACAGAAGTAGTCCATGGTATCAGTTCTTGTCACATTTATCATTCCCAGGTATCTGTGAGGAGATGAGTGGCATTGTTTGCATGTGGTTTGATGTTCTGGGAAGCTGTCAGCAGAGCATGCTCAGCGGTTCAGGATTCTCTGTCAGGCTGTGTGTCACATGTCGTCAGATACCCCAGGGGAGGGGGACCACACACGAAATTCCTTTTGAGGTTATTGTCTTGCTGTTATCACTGTACAAAGTTATTGCAGAAGGGTTGTATATAGGTAATAAGGCTAGGAAATAAAGGGATAACGTCAAGCCTGTTGGCCATGCTTCTGCCCTGTCGTGGCGTCTGTGAGGCCAAGAATAAAGCTGGAATGTTCCAGTACTTCTGTGAGCAAGCCTTCAGTAGCAGCTGGCAAAGGCAAGGTATAACTGGCTCCAGCCATACCGGTATCCTCTTGCTTTGCTTCCAGATCACATAGGAGAATGGAGAAAAATATGATCTGGGTCCCCATGGTCCCAATACTTCTGGGAAAGGGAAGTAAAAGGAAAGAAATCTGAGTGGATGGAATGAAAAGAGAGGTGGCAGGTATTTGGGAGCTATTGTCAACATTTCTCATTTGAGTTCTCCAGAAAAGCCATTGCATGACCTTCTTATTTATTTCCATTCAATTTCTCTTACATTCGAACTCATCAATATGCTAAATATAAGCTTAAAGAGACAAATAGTTGAAATATGCCCTGTAGGATTGAAATAGGAATTGTGGAAATTTAATGGCAAATAATTAAAATTCTTTGGATAAGCGATAGTTTTAAAAATGTGAAGGATTTTAAGTAGAAGAAAGAGCAATACTGTGTATATTCACATAAAAGAAACTTTGGATCTCTAATAATAACAGTAAACCAGGTAGCAGAATGCGAAGCTCAGGAGATTTTTCCCCATGTTTAGGTTCATAGTATTTATTTAAGTAAAATAACATTTTTCAATGTTTTCAGCCATATGTCTTGACGTAATAGGTCATATCTTCATATTTTTAAATCTCCCTAAAGAAAAAGAGAAAAGGGGGCGCCTGGGTGGCTCAGTCGTTGAGCATCTGCCTTCGCTCGGGTCGTGATCCCAGGATCCTGGGATCAAGCCCCGCATTGGGCTCCCTGCTCAGTGGGAGGCCTGCTTCTCCCTCTCCCACTCCCCCTGCTTGTGTTCCCTCTCTCACTGTGTCTCTCTCTGTCAAATAAATAAATAAAATCTTAAAAAAAAAAAAAAAGAAAAAGAGAAAAGAGCCCCCCTTTTGGCCTGGCCTTTGTTTTTATTTCAATGGTGAGAATGTGTCTGCTGGAGATTTTGGTTTTCCCATCACTTTTTCTATTTATTTTCTTTTTTTAAGGGAAAAAAATATAGCCATTTTCACTATCAGGAATGTGGTATTATATGAGTTTAGAGCCAAACTACCAGCTGGACATTTTCCATATAGATTTCAGATTCATGTTAGGCTACCATTTATCTTGCAGTGTGTCACGTTTGACTTCACTCTGAAGGGAAAGAACTCTTTTGCTTTAGGTTGAGTTGAGCCAGCTTGAGGAGTTCCAGGGGCATGTCAGTTTTAGGTCTTTAAGGCATATTTCAAAAGTAGGCATGTAATGCATAGTTAAAGACCTCTAGCATTTTTAGATATGCTTCCAAATTAAGATAATATAAACTAATTTGTAGTCCGAAATGTCTTTACTTTTTATATGGTGTAAAATTTTTGTCATGCTTTCAGTTTCTAAAAAAAGTGCATTATGCTTATATCTGAGCAAATCTCTCAGATTTGTTTATTTATTGAGGCTTTCTATTATGGACATTTTTTAATATGTAGAAAGCAAATTCCAGTGGGCATGCATATACCCACCCCTGAGATTCAGAGATTGTTAAGCATTTTGCAATGTTGGTTTCATCTTCCCAAAGTTTCCAGGTGAATGGCAGTCATTGTGATATTGTACCAATACAGTATGTTTTGTATCTTCAAAAAATAGAGATTTGTCCTGAATAGGTGCCATGCCATTAGCAGCCCCGACAAAATTAACAGCAATTTCCTAATAACTATTTCACCATCTGTATCGAATTTTCCCAGTTTATCCACCAATGTCTTCTGTAGCTTTTTTTCTTTTTTAAACCAGGATCCATAAAAACCTGATCGTTAGACTTCTTAAATCTCTCCTAATTTGAATTGCTCTCTACTTTAAGAATATTGACTTTTTAAATAGACTAGGCCACTTGTCTTATAGAATATCCCATGATCTAGATTTGTTGGATTGTTTCACTGTGGTCTTGTTAACATGTTCTTTTATGCACTCTATTTCCTATAACCTAAACTCAGCTCTAAAGACTTCGTTCAATTCCAGTTAAATAATTTTGGCCAGAACACATGATCTGCAATCCTGGCTACTTCTGTTGCTCCCAAGGCTGGTTGTCCCACTAGTGAGGAGGCTAATCCGTTAGGTATCGTCGGTCAATCTCTTCCTTGTAAAGTTATCTCGCCTTTCCCCCCACATTTCACCCTTGTTTCCTGGGTCTTATCGACACTCAGATCTAGAGCTTGGCTACACATTCCGGTGACTTTTTTCCCTTGTCAGAATCTGTGTGTTTCCCTGTCAAGCCAGCCATTATCCAGCTCCTCGTTAATTTCTAGATAATACACTCCCTGAGAGCAGGGACCCCAGCTGTATTCTTCTTCTTCCTCCTCTTCTTCTCTTTCACTTTCCTTGCCAGTTAACATTCACTGGAGCTTGCCTTATTCACTCTTGCACACCCAGGCCTTGGCAGAGTTGAGGCTCTGACTGAATCCATGCTTTGTTCCTAAACATTCCCCTTCGCTTTTTTGTTCACATTCTGATTAAAAGATGATAGTCAGCAAACAAGCCTTTTGACTGCTTTGTTTCACTTCAGTAAAAATGTAAATTCTGTAGTATGGATTTCTAAAGTATAATTGTAGACAGACCTTAGTATCGTCAGGAGTCATAACAACGTCATATTGTAAATGTGTTCATGTAACTTAATAAATATGTCAGCTCCTGAGGTTTTACGACCAAATTACCAGCTTCATTCTGTGTTGGCAAAAGCTAAAGATTTCGATCCCTCTCTTGATTCTCTAGTTGATGACCCTGCTGAAATTCTGCCATTTGTAGCCTCCGTGTTTCGTGTTTGGTTACATGAAAGATAAATTAAAGAAATGAGAAAAAGTGGTGTTATCAGAAAGTCCACAAATGTTGTCTAGTTTGCAGAAGGTTTTAGCAGCGCAGTGTTTGCTTTAGTAACACATTACCAGGGGGATGATTAGATTCATTTTTCACTTCTTTAAAAAAATGCCTGCTATTCATTCTGGCATTGATTCACAAAATTTTTGAATTTATACTGTTAGATATTTAGCAATATCTCACTTTAAAAAATATTGCATGGGAATTAAATGAGTGTGGTATTTTTGTTTTAAGAAAAATAAGACTTAAGAGTCATCCTAACACTTGTAACGCTAACACGTTATGTGGGTAGTCTACGTAACAAACTGCTGCTCACTGTCCCATGAGCTAGGAGCTTGCTGTGCAGCACTACACCCTGGAAGTGAGTGAGGGATCTTTCGTGACAACTTAAAATTTTAAAGAAATCATTCTGAGTGAAGGATAGCATGCACATTTGATGGATCTTGACTTTAGTGATTGTCGCCATTCTTTTAGTCCCTGCTAATTATATGAAAATGTACTCCTTATGATAGAGGTTCTCAATAGAAGAACCTAAGGATTTCCAGTTTGAGGCACAGGACTTTCAAAGTTAAGACACCAGGCAGAATCTTTAATCATTAGGGAAATTTGAAAATCAAAACCACAGGGCGATACCACTTCACACCCATTAACATGGCTATTACTAAAACAAAAACTAAACAAAAAAAACGGCAAATAACAAGGTTGGTAAGGGTATGGAGAAATTGAAATCATTGTGCCTCGCTGGTGGGAACGTAAAATGGTACAGTCCTGTGGAAAGCAGTATGGTGGTTCCTCAAGAAGTTAAACCGAGAGTTTCCACATGATCCAGCAATGCCACTTCTAGCTATATATCCCCCAAAGGAACCAAAAGCAGGAATTCAAGGAGATCTCTGCACACCCATGTTCAGAGCAGCATTATTCACAGTAGCCAAAAGATGGAAGCAACCCGTGTCTGCTAATAGTGAATGGATAGAGTGCCTCGGTGGCTCAGTTGGTTAAGCGACTGTCTTCAGCTCAGGTCATGATCCTGGAGTCCCAGGATCGAGTCCCGCATCGGGCTCCCTGCTCGGCAGGGAGTCTGCTTCTCTCTCTGATGCTCCCCCCTCTCATGCTCTCTCTCTCATACTATCTGTCAAATAAATAAAATCTTTAAAAAAAAATAGTGAATGGATAAACGAAGGATGGTACATAAATAGAATGGAAGATAATCCTGCCTTCAAAAGAAAGCAAATTCTGACACCTGTAACAACACGGACGAACCTTGAAAACATGCTACTTGAAATAAACCAAACACAGAAGGACAAATACTGCATGATTCCACTTACATGAAGTACCTAGAATAGTCCTGTCTAAAGAGACAGAAAGTAGAATGTTGGTTGCCAGGGCTGAGGGGAGGAGGGAACGAGAAGTTCGTGCTTAATGGGGACAGAGCTTCAGTTTGGGAAGATGAAAAAGTTCTTGAGGCAGATGGTGGTGATGCTTGCACAACAGTGTGAATAGACTTAATGCCACTGAACTGCGCACTTAGAATGGCGAAAATGGTCATTTTTGATGTTTATGTACATTTTACCACAATTTTTAAAAGTTGGCTACTGTGACATACATGCTGTTTTATATCAGCCCAGATCCATCCACTCAGGAAAACAGAAGCCACAGCAATTATTTAGAGGGATGGATCTAGCACGAGGAACAGGTTAAATGGTGGTGGAGAACAGGGGAAGGGAGTACCAAGAGAACTCAGGTGGGACACCTGGGTGGCTCAGTCGGTTAAGCATCTGCTTTTGGCTCAGGTCATGATCCCAGGGTCCTGAGATGGAGTCAGGCATTGGGCCCATTGCTCAGCAGGGAGCCTGCTTCTCCCTCTCCCTCTGCTGCTCCCCCTGCTTGTGCTCTCTCACTCTCTCTCTCTCTGACAAAAAAAAAAAAAAATCTTTTAAGAAAAAGAGAACTCAGGGATGCTGACACTGAGGGAGAACCTCGGGACGTGCTGGGTTATTTGCACCCGGAGGCTTGGAGGAGGCTGCCTCATCTCCCTGCCTCCCTCCTCCAGCCTTCCAGCCTCCTGCTAGTGCCTCCACTCAAAGCCCCACAAAGCAGAGTATAGAAAGGTGGGTTTGCAGTTGCTCCTCAACAAGCACAAATACTGTCTTCTCAGTAGGTGATCCCTTTGTCAGTGCGACCATGTAAACACAGAGACGTGCCCTTGAAATCCTGGAACAGAATTGTCTTATACCGCGGTTGGCCAGATCCTGAATATGCTTATAGTAAGCTTTTAGATCAACTTTGGAATGAAGATGCAAAATTTAGAATTTTCAATTTGAAACCATGGACTGCCTTCTGATAACATCGACAGACTAGGTGTGTCCTTAGATCTTGACCGAGAGACCATCTAGGGTGACACCTTGGTGCTGTGACTTTAAGAAGTACAGTGGTGGAGGAAAAGGGGAGGCAGTTCTGTTTATTTATGTATGTATTTATTGTTACTTTTTTATTGTGTGGCGTGGTGGAGATATATAAAGTGTAGTTGGGTGATATGCTTTCATAATTTATAAAGTAGAAGGCCATAGCATTAAGAATGAAGGATGTTCCTAGTCAAGCCCCTGACAAATTCCACACACTAAATAAATGTGAACTCCCTATCCTGTCATATTTATGTCATATATCCACAAATGACTTTGAAGTCCCAAAGATCTTTAGATATCACCAAGGGAAACTTTAACCAAGACCTTGATATAATCTAATTGGAGTTAGCTAGTAAGATTAGGTTAAGGGATGCAATTAAGTAGATGTTGAAAAATAAATTCATAAGTCAATAATTCTATTTTTTTTTTCTGGCTAGGAAAGTAATATGGGCTCATGGTAGAAAAATTAGAAGGATCAGGTAAATGTAAAGAGGTGGCAAAACTTACAATCACTTCACTCCGAAGCAACCATGAAATTATGAGCATATTGCTTTTAGACTTTTGTATGCATTTCTGTGTACTTAATAATGCTGCAATAATGCTATCATGTATTACATATTTATTATGGGTGTTACATCATCAAATCCTCATACGCTATGAGTTTGGTCCTATTATTATCTCCTTTTGACAAATGACAAAACCGAGACTCAGGGAATTCAGGTAACTCGCTCAAGGGTAGGACTCCCTGAGGTTCAAGAGCCTGGGCTCTGTCTGCATCACTGGGCAATCCCATCCCTTCAGCTGAGATTTTTGACGTATATGGTAGTGTCCTGATATTTTATTTAACTTTGTAGCATGAGTGTTTCCAAACATGACTAAAACTCACTATTATATAATTTTTAAAGTTGCAGTAATATTCTTCTACACGGCCTACCCATCACTTGCAAAGAATTTCCATGCCTGACACCTTAGTTGTCTTCTGTTATGGGTAATAACTTGAGCTTTCAGTAAAAAGGGATTGATCTCATATGTGTGCCAATGAAGTAATGCAGTGAATGCATATCAGTTTCAAGGTTCCTACTACAAGTTTGTGTTTAGTTTTATTTTGATTTTCCCATTAAAAAGGAACATTTATCACCTGTATGTGTATGGAATCTATACATATACTTCATATATGAACATGTATATATAATGTGTATGTATAGGACTTACATAGTTGACCTTTGGACAACATGGGGCTTAGGGGTACTTATCACCTATGCAGTTGAAAATTTGTGTATAATTTTTGACCCCCCAAAACTCAACTAACAACGTGCTGTTTACTGGAAGCCTTATAGTCAATTAGCACATATTTTTTTATGTTACATGTATTATATACATATTATATACATGTAAATATATAATATATATATTATATATATAATATAGTTTATGTTACATGTATTATATATACAAACCTCTATATACTGTATTCTTACATCAAATAAGCTAGAGAAAAAGAAAATATTATTAAGAAAATCAAAAGGAAGGAGCACCTGGGTGGCTCAGTCGGTTAAGTGTCTGCCTTCAGCTCAGGTCATGATCCCAGGGTCCTGAGATTGAGCCCCACATCAGGCTCTCTGTTAAGCCGGGAGCCTGCTTCTCCCTCTGCCTCTGCCCGCCACTCCCCCTGCTTGTGCCCTCTCTCCCTGTCAAATAAATAAATAAAATCTTTTTAAAAAACAAAAAGAAAATCATAAGGAAGAGAAAATATATTTACAGTACTGTACTGTATTGCAAAAAAATCCATGTATAAGTGGACCCATGCAAGTCAAACCCATGTTATTTGAGGGTCAACTGTATGTAGTATATAGATTATATACAGTATATATATATAATGTATATATAATGTATGCATGTAATATATAGAATTTAATATTATAGAATTTAGAATAATATAGAATTTAGTAAGATAGTGTTGTAGCATTATATATAGTAGGTATAGAATCTATATATAGCATATTGAATCTATGTATGTGAAAATACAATCTATATATTGTATATTCATATACAATGAACACATATAGGAATCTCTCTCTATATATATACACATATATACACAAGTACATAAGTATAGGCTGTAGACTACACAGCAGTTTTTTCCTCATCCATATGATTTTATCTGCTCTCCCCAGCAATCCTGGAATACAGATGTTCTCCTCTTCAGAGGTAAGCACATTGCAGCACAGGGTGGATGAGTGACTTGCCCAGGGTTCATGGGGCTCAGTGTGCTGAAGCTGGCATTGGAAACCAGCACTTCTGGTTCCTTCCACACTATGCTACACCGTCTCACCTCTCTTGTTCTTGGTCTCTATTGGTGTTGTCCTCTGCATTATGCGGAGACTGGCCGGATCTCTTACAGTTTCCTCCTGATTTAGGATAGTTCACATTCTTCCTAATCCCTCCCCCTGTTCTCTTTACTCACGTTGCTGCTAGGCGGGCCCTTTCCCTGCGGTGACTGGTAGACTTGGGTGCTACCTACCGTGTGCTTTTTGGCCAAGAAGAAGGAAAATGAATCCATGTTTTGTATTCTCCTTTGAAAATGTTGAAACCTGGGCAAACAGTTTCTCTGGGGGTGGTCAGATTTGTGAGTAAAAATTGGTAATGTTCCTTTAGAAGATAAAATATGTTTTGTAAAAAAGGAAATGTTTCTTATGGCACTGAAAATAAAGCTGCCTTTTGAAGCAGTGCTTTATTTTCTGTGTAGGTTTAATTAGGAAGTAGCACTTTGTTGTGGGAACATAATCACAGAAGGGCCTTTGTTTTATACAAAACTTGAGACAATAGCTGCTTGTTTGCTGGGTTTTCTAAAACCTCATTAATTTGGATATCTGCTGTTTTTTCCCTAAAATTTCTGAAAAGTGGACCAGAACAAGATTGAGATTTATTATTGTATCATCCAAATAGAAAGTGTTTGCTAAGCACATTGACAGGGTAAGTAAGAAAAGAATAGGCAGATTTCACAGTCTTAAGACAGAAAATCTTGAAAGATTTTTAGAACAAGAATTGCATGTAAATTGGAGCTTCTCATTATAAGTGAGTCTTGGCTGTTCATTAAAAGAGGTCAGGCAGAGACCCTTCTTGGAAACTGTGGTAGGAATTACTGTTACCGTTTCCTTGTACGTATTCAAAGTGATTCATTCTGTTTCAGTTTTCTGTCACTTTATACTGGTCTCAACCAATTTCAGATATTAAGTTTTGCTTGAATTTGTTTGGCAAAAAGAATAGGTTGGAAGAAATCTTAAGCTGTTCATTGTGATTTGGAAGTAAGCCACGCTAAATTCTTGTCCTTCAGACATTTTTATCTTTTTCGTCCTGTTCTCTGCAAAGCTGCTATTCTCATAGATATGTCTTTCTTTTGTTTTCACACTTTTATCTCATTCTGTTGTTTCATACACAACTTCTCCAGTTATCTATTGCATATCTATTGTGTAAGAAATCACAGCAAACCTCTAAAACAACAGCATTCATTTTATATCTATCCCGGTTTCGATGGGCCAGAATTTCAGGAGGGGTTTGATTGAGTGATGCCTAAGGTTGCAGTCCATGGGGGTTGGAGGTGGGGCAGCCAGGGAAGGAATCCCGGGTAGCTAGGGAGGGTGCTGGGTAGCTGGGGAAGGAAGTCTGGGCAGCTAAGGAGGGTGCTGGGCAGTTGGGTAGGGGGCATCTGGGCAGCTGGGGAGAGGGTACTGAGGCAGCCAGGGGCTGGCCTTATCATGTGGCCTCAAGAATTCTCTGGATGGTCTCTCCACGTGGGCTGGTGTGGGCTTCCTCATAGCATGGCAGCCTTAAGGCAGAGTGCCTATATGGCAGTTCAAAGCTCCAGCACAGGTGTTCCAGAGGAAGTGGCAGAAGCTATGTCCCCATGTAGACCTGGCCTCCGAGTCATGCAGCATCGCTTCCCTGTGCTCTATGGGTCACTGAGTCACTGAGGTCAGCAGTGATTCAAGTAAAGGAAACGGGAAGCAACTGTGGCCTGTCAGGAGGGGAGGGGTAAACAATTGGACACCTGTTGTAAAATCACTGCCTCATCCTTCTGAAAACGGCTCTCTGAGGGGCTTCTCCTGCCAGCCTCCCGCAGCTTAGCCTTAGGTGCCGCACCTTTATCTTTAGGAATCCTGAAGAGCTAGAGGATCAAATGGGGATACAAATATTGTACCTTAAATTGTCCGATGTTCGTGACATGTGAGCTGAATAAATTCAAATAACTGAGGCCAGGCTTCAAGAACTATGTGGAGTTTTGTTTCTTGGCAAGATTTACTTTTAAGCTTTAAATGATAAAGCTTACTATCAATAGTTTGCCCAACAGTCAAGCATAAACATTTTTCCAGTTAGCATAGTTTCGTGTTCCATCCCCCTTCCCCTTTTTCTGTTTTGAATGTCAGAGTACCGGCCTTATGATGACAGTGTACGTCTCACTCAGCAGGGCCCCTTAGACTGGGCCTTGCGAAGGATTCTGGGAAATCAGCGAAGATAGTCTCAAGACTCTGTCAAAATATACTTTTCTTGTCCCCAACTGTTTTGTCTTCAAAATAAAATTGTCTTGTATATGTATGGAAAGAAAGGAAAGTCTGTTCTGAAATCATTATTTCTTTCTGTTATATTGAAGCTAAAAAGAGATCAGTTTTCATTCCTGAAGAAATATTTCTTTGAAAAATATAGTGCAGTTGGAATCCATTGTAGCATTTGCTTTTTGCTTAACATTCTGCTCAAATTGCAACATCTTTATCTCTAGAAAGTTGTAACAAATAAAAAAGCAAAGTAGCTCATGAATACCTCAGCTATACCTCAAAATAGCGCTTGTGTTTTTTAGGTCTTCAATTGGCCTTTTCTCTATGCAGAAATGTCCTTTATTTTGATATAGAAGCAGAGATTTTTTAAATACAGGAAAAACAAGAAAAAAAGTTTTTATTTAAAAAAAAAAATTTTTTTTTTAAAGTAGACTCCACACCCAGCGTGGAGCCCAATGTGAGGCTTGAACTCACAACCCCAAGATTAAGACCTGAGCTGAGATCAAGAGTCGGACGCCCAACTAACTGAGCCACCCAGGTGCCCCATAAGAGAAAAAAGTTTTTTAAAAAAACCATTTGTGATTCTAATTACCAGGAATTACCTTTTGACCTATTCTATCATATCTGAGAACACTGTATATATTTAATAATTCATATCTCTGCTTATTGGGCACCAGGGTCTCAGGATTCCTTTTTGAACAACACAATGATGACATCTGGGGAAAGCTCTTAGCCCGGAAAAGTGTACATCAAACAGTAGCTTCCTTATATATGTTGGTTATTATCACTGCCGCTTCAATTGTTATGTAAGGCTGAGCCTGGCCCTCCGGCTTTCAGGTCTAGTGGGGGAAATAGGCAAGTAAGCAGACCTCTTTGGTCCAGTGGTGTAGGTTGTGCAGGGGTTAAGGATGCTTGGAGAACACATAGGAAGGGCAGCTTAGGGAAATCAGGGAGACAACCCGAAGGGAGTGAAGGAAGGGAGCAGGCGATGAGGAAAGGTACATAGCAGAGCAGCTGAGGAAAGGTGTGTTTATGGAGCTAAAATAGTACATCCAGTCCTATAATAAATGTCTTCTTTCCTTTTTCCTGTTGATTGAGATACAGCTTACACACCATGAAATGCACCCATCGTAAGGGTATAGTTGGATGGGTTTTGACACATATAGACACATCGGTAAGGCACAGCCTTACCGAGATACAGACCAGTTCCAGAACCTCCCCTGTGCCTTTCCCAGTCAGCCCTCCACCAGCCCTCCACCTCCTGCCACCAGAGGAAACACTGTCCTGAATGTTTCTCACTTGAGATTAGCTTGGCCTGTTACATAGTATATAAAGGGGGGTAAACGGTGTGTTGTTTTGTGTCTGGCTTCTTTTAGCCTGGCAGCTGTGCAATTCAGCCGCTGCTGCTTGTATGAGTGGTTTGGTCTTTGATTTCTGGGTGTTTTATTTCACGAATGTACCAACACTTATTTATCCATCATCTCGTTATGTTGTTTGGGTTGTTCCAGTTCTTTTTCTCAATGCCTATTTTATTTAATTTATTGAGATGTAATGAGAGATAACATTGTGTAAGTTTGAGATGCACGACTTGTTGGTTTGAGACATTTATGTATTGCGATATGATTACTATAGTGGCATTAGCTGACATTTCTATCATGTCCTGTAATTATGTTGAGAACAATTAAGATCTAGTCTCTTAGCAACTTTGAAGTTTAGTATACACTATTGTGGACTATAATCACTGTGTTATGCATTAGATCCAAGAACTTATTTATCTGCTAGTTGCTCTCATTTTTGACTGTTGTAAATAAAGCTGCCATGAACATTCTTATAAAAATCTTTTTTTGGACATATGTTTTTATTCCTCTAGGGTTGGAATTGCATAGCCAAAGGGTATGTCAATATTTAACTTTATCAGACACTGCCGAACCACTGTCCAGAAAGTGTCTCTAGGTAAAAAGCTCTTCTCCCTGGAATCACCGTCCTGTGCTGCCTGCTGTCCAATATTTTAGAACCCTTCTTTTATATCTTTATCTAGTTTTCTAGTTGTTTACTCCACGAGGACCAGGCAGTACCAATTTCTTCTTCATGCCAGCATCTACATTCCTGTAACAGTTTTTAATGGCAGAATAATAGGTCACCATCTGGGTACATGATAATTTATTCATCCTGTTCCCATTGTTGGACATGTAAGGTGTTTCCAATTTTATAAAATCAGGCTGCAACAAATATTTAAATATTTTTGTGACTGCAGTGCTGATTATATTTTCGTGTAAATTCCAAGAAATGGGATTATTGGGTCAAAGAGCTTAAACATCTTTCCAATGTGACCTGTACGCCTTATTTTTTCCAAAATATTGTTCCCTTTGTAGACTCACTGACAGTGAATGAAAGTGTGTGTCTCAAACCCCTCAGGAGCACAGAGATTAACATTTCCTTTCAGTTTTTGTTCCCTGCTAATTGAATAGCAGAGCCTCTATTATTATTTATTTATTCATTTGTTCATGCACTTATTCAGATGTAACATATATTTATTGACTTATGTCACTATATTGGACATATATTTGGGAGTGCTGGGTTGAATTCAGATGCTTAAACAATATTTATTTGTTCTTATCTATTATCTTCACATGGATAAATTATGTCACTGATTATTAATCTCTACAGGAATGGTCAAATTGCTTGTAACATGGTGGTGACATTTTTGGATATTTGCATATCAATGCAAGAGGCACGATAGAATTTTTATATTGTAACAAAAGAGAAAAAAATGAATTAACCCTAAATATCATTGTTTTGAGAGGTGCCAAGAATAATTACGGCACTTGAGGAAAATCACTAAAAATCTGTTACTGGTACCTTACATCAATTTATAAAATTGAGCATTTTATAAAGTGTTCTCCCCCAAATATAATTTCACACTAGACTTATAATGCGAGATAAGTGAAGAACATATCGATTCAGATTCACATTATTCATTGTGAGTAATGCAGTGGAATGTAGAGAAAACATTCTCCAGATTTGTCATTTTAAGCCTGAACTGGGGAAAATATCAAATTTAGTTTATAATTCTCTAGATGGTAAGAAATTAAAAATTTGTTAACTGGGTGGAGTGATTCTGGAAGTCTTACTCGATAAGTATTAGTTTCGGTGAGATGACAAAGCTCCCACAGTGATAAAGGTAGAAACTCTCTAGTGACCGGGACGACAGTCCCTCTGCCTGTACATTTCCTCAGACCTGGGAGCCCTTTGAAATATTTTCGCGGAGGCTCGGAGGGCACTGACCCGCTCTGGCTTGCCCTTTATGTGCCATAAGGTACGGAAATGAAGTCTGGGAAAGCTGTGAGATCAAATTAAAACCTGCAGATTATTAGCCGGGGAGTCACAGCTGTCCAAACTAAGACATCCTGAGAAGTTTGGTGAAGTCTTAAAACCACTCATTAGCCAACGGGGGTGGTGTAAGCTTTCTTTGAGTAACTGATAACTACAATAATAATGTGTAAATTGCTTTGTTCGTTGCTGAAAAACTAATAGACTTTATTTTGTTGCGAAGTTTTAGATTTACAGGAAAATTGAGTGGGAAGTACCAGAGTTCCCATATACCCCCTCTAGAATAGCTTTTGATCAAATGTGGGCATTCATCATATTTTTAAAAGTAAATCATCAAGTGACTGATCTAGTGCAGATTTAATCGTTCCTGAGAACTTTCCCTCTCAGATTTGGAAGGTGACTGAGTATTGTCAGACTTAAAATTTAACAGTTTCTCTCTTCTCTAATATCTTATGGCATGTTATCAGAGTGTATTTCCCTTTGTTCTTCATAGGATAGAAGCACAAGAAAGCTTGTAGAGAGATGACCATGTGGTAGGCCTCCATTGTAATGGCCACCATTGAGGGTTATTTCTTGCTTTACACCAGAATGAGCTAGGGCCAGCAGGAAGCGGCTGCCCAGGCATCAGCTCGTGGTTTAGGAAGTAGCCCCAAGGAGGAAAGCATTCCGTCTGAACTGTGAATCTCTAGACAAGGGCCTTCTTCTCCTTTTCAAACCCTAACGGTTTGGGGCTCGGGTTTTGTATTTGGTGAAATACCATCATGCCTTACCGGAGCTCCGTGAGAACATGACAGAAATAGGGTCATGGGGAAGGTAAGAGTCCAGACATGCCCTCTGTGCTGTTTGCTTGACCTCCACATGGCTTCTTTGGTTTCTCCAGAGTTCCCTGACTGGAAATACAGTGCTCCCAGTCGCGTTCAATTAAGAAATCTCCATCTTTAGGGGGAGATGAACCATGAGAGATGATGGACTCTGAAAAACAAACTGAGGGTTCTGGGGGGGGGGGTGGGAGGATGGGTTAGCCTGGTGATGGGTATTAAAGAGGGCATGTTCTGCATGGAGCACTGGGTGTTATGCACAAACAATGAATCATGGAACACTACATCTAAAACTAATGATGTAATGTATGGTGATTAACATAACAATAAAAAAATTTAAAAAAAAGAAATCTCCATCTTCCACGAAAAGTTGAGTCTTCATGCCATTTACTTTTCTCTCCCTATTTTCACATCTTTTTATTTCTTGAGGAAAATATACATACGCTTGCCATTTTAACCATTTTTTAAGGGTACAATTCAGTGGCATTCAGTACCCTCACATTGTTGTACAACCTTCACCAATGTTCATCTCTAGAACTTTCTCATCATCCCAAAATGAAACTTTGTACACTAACTCCCTATTCCTCCCACCCCTCCCCAGCCCCAATTAACCATACCTCTAATTTCAGTCTCTATGAATTTGATGACTTTAGGTAACCCATGTGGGTGGAATCATACAGTTATTTGCCCTTTGTGTCTGGATTATTTCACATAGCATCATATCTGCAAGGTTCATCCATGTTGTAGAATGTATTAGAATTTCATTCCTTTTTAAGACTGAATAATATTCCATTATATGGATAGCCCAAAGTTTGTTTACGCATTTATCCATTGATGGATATTTGGGTTATTTCCATCTCTTGGGTATTGTGAATAGTGCTCCTGTAAACATTGGTGTACTAGTATCTGTTTGAGCCCCTGCTTTCAGGTGTTTTTTTTTTTTTAAAGATTTTATTTACTTATTAGACAGAGAGAGAGAGAGAGCAAAAGCAGGGGGAGTGGAAGAGGGAGAAGCAGGCTTCCCACCCAGCAGGGAGCCCGACCTGGGGCTCAATCCCAGGACCCTGGGATCATGACCTGAGCCGAAGGCAGTTGCTTAACCGACTGAGCCACCCAGGCGTCCCAACCTGCTTTCAGTTTTTGTGGGCATATACTCAGAAGTGGAATTGCTGGCTCAAAAAGGAATTCTATGATTAGTTTTTTGAGGATCCACCATACTGTTTTCCATAATGGCTGCACGATTTTACATTTCTGCCACATCTTTTTAAGTAAACAAAAGCCTTTCTACATAAGACACTTATTTAGATATTCTTTTTTTTAAAAAAAGCTTTAAATGAGATGATTTAAATGTGATAACCATCACTTCAATGCCTGACAAGTGATAGATGCTCAATGAAGTTAGATGTATCTTAAAAAAATGAGAATCTTTAAATAGGACATAGACCAACTTTCTACATAAAGAACAAAGTCTTGCAAAAACAAAAAATGTGCTCTAATCTCTCTAGTGCTAAAACTATAAATGATTCGGCTAGATTTCGTGACCAAAGGAAAGAAACACATAATTATTGTTTCTAGGAGTTGTAAATGTATAACGAATAGGCTAATGTTTAATGGAGTTAGTCAAGTACAGGTTCGCACAGATTTTCTGGATGATATCGCCAGTTGGATTTGTGAGGCTTAATGATTAGGGGCCCCTTTTACTTTCATAGAGTGAGATAAGGGAGGAGAAGAAGGGATATGAAGCTATAGGCACCTGACCATCGCAAGAGCGACTGGGGTATCATGGGCCAACAGCAGTTCTAACAGATGAAATAAAAAGAAGTTGAGTTGAGAAGCTGAGAAATTGAGAGCTCTGCTTGGCCTCTTTGTGTTTTCTTTCTCACTCACATTTGACCTTTTAGGAAACTCTTGAAGACCCACTTGACCTTTTCTGTGCTTAGGTCTTGGTCTTCAGTGTGTCAGCATCACCATCTTTCCTGATTGCCCGGCACCCGCATCCAATTGCATGATCTTTTCATCCCTGCTGACCCTGCAGCTTCCTGGTTTAAGGTCCTCTAATGGTCTAAAAGTTTGAACATGGTGCAAGGACCCACGCCCTGCCCAGTCTCCCTCTTGCTGTCTACACTCAAGCCAGGCTGGCTTCCTGCCATTTCTGTATTGCTCTGTGCTCTGGCCCTGTGGGGTCTTCACTCCCCGTCCCTCTGTCCCTTCTCTCCACTTCGCTGCCGTATTGGTTGCACCTGCCACAGTCCCTGTTACAAAGCAGATGCTCAATCAATGTTTGTTGAATGAACCTTAAGTGAAAAATTGTTAGGGAACATTCCTTGCTCCTGTCCTCATGTGTCTTTATGGGGTGCATCTCTGAGAATAACATCTCTGCTTCTCTGCCCATCCCTCCTGTGCCCTAGGAGAGGAGCAGTCATTTTTCTAGCTGGCTAAAGAGCTGACCCTGCTGAGCTCCCTGAGGTCACATCTCTGTTCTTCTTTTACTGAGCAGATTATTCTCAGGACACAGGTTCCTGACCCACAGGCCAAGGTCACTGAGCAGGTGTGCACAGGTCTGCTCAGCCTGTGACACAGAGGCAGTATGTCAGGCAGACCACTCACTGAAGCCACGACCTCCATTTTTCCTTTTCTCTGGAATATTGTTAACTTCTTTCTTCAATCTCCATGACAGATTTCTGAGCCTACTTCCACAATCAGTAGGGGAAGAAAGGAAAGCTATTTATTGTCACCTCTGCTCCAAGCTGACAAAGGGGAGACTGCATTTTGGCAAGAAGACTAATGTAATTTCAAAGGCTAAGATATTCATAGGTGAAAAACCGGTAGAGGTTGCGGCATCAGGGGATAGGAAAGGTGCCTTTTGTATTTCTCAGATCCGAGAATGAGCTCTAAATACATTTCACAAGCGGGTTTATCTCATTCTAGGCGTGCTGGGCTGTCACGTGACACAGGATGGGGAAAAAAAGGTGAAGATCCCCACAAAGGGCATTCGGTGACATGCCTGCTGTGCTTTTGAGGTGGTTCCAACTAATCTTCCACAAAACTTAGCAAAATCATTCCAGAGCACTCAGGGAAATTGAGCCGTGGGAACAATTATGTGGAGACATACGTGGAGACAGGGAATGAAAACCAACCCCTTCCTTTTCAGTTCTGACTTCGTAAAGTGGTTCCACACTTTTCCTTTGAAATACTGCTAGTCATCCTTAAATGGAAACTGGGACATGTGGCCCATGGGACAGCTTACTGGTGGGTCCTTTTTAAAATAGCTTTTCTAGTTGACGAAAAACAGAACTGCTTCTGACAGATGTTTTGAATATCCCTTTCCCACCTTCAGATTGCTGGTTCTAGGTGACCATTTACTGTTTGGACGGGCTTGTGTGGCTGCCCTCCAGTTGTCGGTGATCATCTTTAGTACTTTTGCTTTTCCTCAATGTCTACTTGAAGTATCTGAGCTTGCTTCCAAAGTGGCCGTTCCTGATTTTCTGAGATACAAATCTTTAAAAAAATTAAGGAAAGAAACTGACTTGATCTAAATTTGTCACTAGTGGTGGCCAGTTCTTCCTCTCTCCAATAAAAAGTCATAAAGAAAAGAAAGGGGGGGCGGGGAAGATTGGATTTTGACATGTTTATTTTGCACTTCTAATGACAGCACCGAATTTAAAGAAAAACAAATCTAGTTTTATTCCAAAGTTCTCTCATTCACAAAGCTGTTTCCTTCTGTCTGTTAATTTTGTATCCTGGTCCTAAAATGAGGAGAGAACAGTAAAAGAGCCAATTAAAATATGGTAGAAACAACATTTTAAGGTAATTGTCTATAAGAGGTTTACCTAAAATGTGTATCATATGTATCCCGTGTGCCAAGGAAACTTCAACGCCCCAAACTTTGCTTGCTACTTCACAAAATTATCAACTGACTGGATGTTTGAGTGATGGATATTCTAAAATCAGAAGTGATTCATGTCTGTGGTAGTAATTGGCTTTCCAGTAAATAATAACTTCTATATTCTTGGGTAATAAATATTAATTCAAATGATCATTTTGAATTTTATTTTCTAATAATGTCATAAGAAATAAAGCTTCGAAGCACAAATTCACTACTTTTATGGGGATAATTGAGAAATATTACTGAGCAAATACACTTAACTCTTTTTAAATATAATTTGACTCATAACCTAAAACACTTTTGTCTGCGAAAAGCTCTTTTCTGTCACGTAAGAGAGAAAACATTCCTCCGGTCACTGTTTAGTGACGGCCACAGAGGCAGTAAGTGCTTGTATGGAGAATTTCCGGGGGCCGGGGCGGGGGTCCCGCGTGGTATCCGGGTCCCTGCAGATGATGCACCGAGGTCCAGCAGAGAGGAGCCAGTCTTTCTGTGGGGAGGAGAGACTTGACTTCTCCACGTATGTTGGAGTTAACCTCCACTGTTGGAGAGTTGGACTCTGTATTTTTCAGATGCCTGTGCCTGAGGTGGATTTAATGTATTTAAGTTAAGACAGCAGCCCGCATAGAAATTCCTGTCTGGATTCCTCTGTAGAGAGTGGTGTTTGATGTACGTCTACTTTATGTGACACTGTTTATGTGCATTCCAGTGATCATTAACAAAGGCCACTTGGTGGAAAACCGTGATGAAGGTGGATTTTGAAACGGCTGTATCAGCTGCAGGTTTGGCAAGACCACAGTGACTCTGAGTCTAGTGAAAACTCTGCATCATCAGCTTGTGTTCAGCCAACCTTATATGGAGAGAAAAGGCAGTTTAGTCAACTATGTACAAAAAAAAAAAAGCAACAGAAATATGGATTTTATTTGGGCAAACGTTTAAGATTCTATATACTAACATAGAATCCCTCACTTTTTCTGTGTTATGTGCTAATGCCTGCTTATGAATGCACACTTGGTGAATCAGAGCTTGTATTAATTTGCTAGGCCTGCCATAGCAAATACCGAAGACTGGGTGGCTTACACAAGAGAAATTTATATGCTCGGAGTTCTGGAGGCTAGAAGCAAGGTCAATGTGTCGGCAGGGTTGATTTCTTCTGGAACTTATCTTGTTGGCTTGCAAATGGCATCTCACTGTGTCCCCATGGTCACCCTTAAGTCTGTGTGCATCTGTGTCCTAATCTTCTTCTGAAGTCCCCGGTCATACTAGATTAGGGCTCACCTGCATGGCCTCATTTAACTTGAATTACCTCTTGACCCTGTCTGCAGATAGAGTCACATTCTGAGGTAGTAGGGGTTAGGACTTCAGCATATGAATTTTGGGGAGTCACAATTCGGTCAATAACATGGCTTCAGTGAGGACAAACTATGTTTAGATGCTTCATACATTCCTCTTCCTCTTTTGTAGATTTACAGCCCACAGTCCCCCTCTTGGTTTGTTTTTTGGTCTCCAGTTTGGGGACCTTGAGGACTATTGAGAGATTGTGAGAACAATGCCCAGCTTCACAGCCCAAGGCCTTGATCAAGATAAGAGTTAAACATTTCCTTCCTTGAGGGACTGTCCTGAAGTTTCTCCCTGTTCTTCCATTTGGTGTTATTTTCTTGTAGATGGCTAAGCTCTCAGTATGAAAGCTGACAAGAGTTTGAGGAAAATACAAGAATATGGTATTGCAATAATGGAAAAACTGGGTTAGTACCCACCAGTTGCCCCAGCCTGGAACTTAGCCCTTCCTTTTCCTTGCCATCTGTACCAGCATGGCATAGTGATTGAGAACAGACTGCTGGGCTCAAAGCCCTATAGTATACATTTTTTTTTAAAAGATTTTATTTGTTTATTTGACACAGAGAGAGAGAGAGAGCGCACACAAGCAGGGGGAGCAGCAGAGGGAGAGGGAGAAGCAGGCTCCCCGTAGAGCAGGGAGCCCGATGTGGAGCTTGATCCCAGGACCCTGGGATCATGACCTGAGCGGAAGGCAGACACTTAACTGACTGAGCCATCCTGGCATCCCTGTGGTATACATTTTAGTACCTGTGAGATCATGGGATTACATAACCTTTCCATGCCTCGGTTTTCTCATCTGTAAAGTGGCAGAAATAACAATAATGTACTTCATAAGAAGAATTTAGTGGTAGGATTAGAAAAGCCAGTAATTCTAATGACACATTAATAATTCTAATAAAGCACTTGGCATTGTCCCTGGCCACAGTAAGTACTCCATAAGCATTAGCTGTCATTCATCTTTGTTTCTCACACACCCTCCCATCCCCACCCCCCCCCCCCCCCCCCCCCCCCCCCCTCCACCCCCGGCTCATCCCAGGCTCTCGCAATAGAAACTCCAGAGTTAGCTGCCACTGCATTTCTTTAGATATGAGCCCAGTGTTCAAGTGAACATAGGAGTCTTTTATTTGGGTATCACAAAAAGGAAGTTCAGCAACCTTAGGTGTGTGTGGACATTTGGGGGCCAGTGCTCTTATTGGGACCTGCGACTCAGTAGCTTGTCTCTTAATATCTCTATACATCAGTTTCCAAATATGCAAAATGGGCACAACAATCATTGGAACTCAAGGAGTTGTTTGGGATTAAATGAGATGATACACATAAAGTTCTTAACATGCATGAAGTCATCCTATTAGTTCTTTCCATTTTAAATATGAAACTGGAAAGCAGAAGGTAAATACATTTCATTTCAGCTGTCTTTGTGAATTTCCTTTCCTTCTATCCCTCTCTAATTGGCTGCCCCCTCATGCTGTCTCACTGGGCACCTCCATTTTTTTTTTTTTAAAGATTTATTTATTTATTTATTTGAGAGACAAATCACAAGTGGGGGAAGGGTAGAGGGAGAGACTCTCAAGCAAACTCCCTGCTGAGCTTGGAGACCCACATGGGGCTCAATCCCATGACCCTAAGATCATGACTGGAGCTGAAATCAAGACTCAGATGCATAACCGACTGAGCCACCCAGGCACCCCTGGGCACCTCCATTTTTTAGAGTTAAGTTTAACATATTCCATCAATGATAAATGATCAAGGTTCCATGATCATGGAGTTCTACTTCTATGATGAAAATATTTGTAAAGCAATTGGACAAGCAATGAGTAAAGATGAGATGTTCTCTCTTCGCTATGAAAACCAGTGGAAAACTATGAAGGATGGAGTCTGTCAGCATGCTCCAGGACAGCACTAGATCTTTGTGAAGGTGGAAGTGTCGCACCAAGCTGTATAACAAACCCTGGATATACTTTGGGACTGGTTCTAGAGGAGACAGTAAAATTAATTGCCAAGTACTTCTCAGAAGTGTTCAGTACTTCAGTAACATTAAAATTTAGTAAATCAGGGAAACATATAAATTATGAAATATATGAATTATAAAATTGGGGGACAAGTTTCTTTAAAATAAACACTCAAAAATAAAACTCATGTAATTGTGTTCATGGGAGAATTTTCTGGAGATGTTTATGCCAGGACAAAATAGTTTTTGCATTATTTTAATTTTTTTTAAAGATTTTATTTATTTATCTAACAGAGAACCAGCACAAGCAGGGGGAGCGGCAGGCAGAGGGAGAAGCAGGCTCCCCACTGAGCAAGGAGCCTGATGTGGGACTCGGACTTGATCCCAGGACCCCGGGATCATGACCTGAGCCAAAGGCAGACACTTACCCAACTGAGCCACCCAGGTGCCCTGCATTGTTTTAATTTTTAAAGGTGGTCTTAATTGCTAAAAATGGTTCTAGATTTTTAAATATGGCCTATTCAGTTCTACCTTAGCAGATACGCAGTTGCTCATTTTCCTCATTACTGAAACCCGAGAACATTGTTTTACTTCTAATGTGCTTTAAAAAAAGTGGTTGCATTTTGAAGGAAAATAGCACACGAATATGGGTCGTCAAAATAGACACACTTCTATCGCTTGCAGACTGAGTTTGGTTGGAGGCTGTTGAATAGAGTTACAATAATGAAAGATAATTGTCTCTCCCAGAGAACGATTCAGTAGGTGAATGTAAAATTATTTGGCTTATGGTGGGTTAACATTAAAGTACTCTTGTGTTCCTGGAATTGGAGAGGACTAAAATGGAAGAAGCTGACAACAAAGACAACAAAAACAAAAAACCCAGAAGCAATAAGACTCAGAATAAGTGAATAATAACTTCCTTCCTAGCACATACACATATATATGTATACAGACACACACAGACATACACTAAACACATATATGTGTGTACCCATTTATATACATATACTACATATGTATCTTAAAAATAAAAAAATATTTGACTTTGGTTTAAAAAAAATCACCTCTATTAATTTGGGTTATAGGAAATCTGGAGTAAATAGCAGTTCACATGGAAAAAAACATTTTTTTGTATTATTGTTGCTTGCAACCCTAACCCTAATCTAGGTTTACTAACAGAAAAGTGAATGCTTGCTAAGGCTGAATTACTGAAACAAAGGACATAATATTTTTACTATGTTTTTCCCAATTCAGAAAAACATTTGGAGTTTTATATTCAGCTCATTTTAAAGTTAGGTTGTGTCCAGAGCATCATGACAGGCAATGAGGTCTTTTTTTTTTTTAAGATTTTATTTATTTATTTGAGAGAGAGAGCCCAAGAGGAGGTAGGGTCAGAGGGAGAAGCAGACTCCCTGCTGAGCAGGGAGCCCGATGCAGGACTTGATCCCGGGACTCCAGGATCATGACCTGAGCCGAAGGCAGTTGCTTAACCAACTGAGCCACCCAGGCACCCAAGGCAATGAGGTCTTTTGAAATGATAAATATTTTCAGGTAAACAAAAAGTTGAAGCTGAGAACTTTGGATCTGGAGATGATATATGATTGTTGTATTTAAATGTTTGCAGGAGAGTTACATGAAATGGAATCAGCATCTTTTCTGCAGCTCCAGAGAATGGAATTTATGAGGCACCTTGAGAATCAATTCAGGGAAAGATCCCCTAGCAGAGGAAATTTCCATAAAACAAAAGAACTATCTTAAGAGCAAACGAATTTCCTGTCACTGGAGTGTTCCAAGAGGGGCTGGTTGGTGGACAGATGATTCCTTCTTAGTGCTGAATTTGGGGCTGCATAGCAACAAGAGTCCCTTCCAAATCCAAGATTTACCTGGCTGGTCTCCTCATACCGTTAGTGGTCATCTACATCCTATTTTCCCCTGTATGCCAGCTCTACACTTTGTTTTTATTTCTTTCTAAATGAGTAGTTTTTAATCTTTCAGAACAGTTTTTAATGCTTACAGAAAAACGAGTGTAAAATACAGAGTCCCCCATCCCCCTCGCTCCTCTGCATCCATTCCCCTTCTTATTCACAACTTGCATTAGTGTAAAACATTTGTTTCAACTGATGAGCCGATGTGGATATATTGTTACTAATTAAGTCCCTCATTTACATTGTTTCACTCTTTGTGTTGCACATTCTATGTGTTTTAACAAATGTATAATGACAGGTGTCTACAATTATATATCCTACAGAATAGCTTCACTGCCCTAAGAATCCTCTGTGGTCCCTTAGTCCACTTTCCTTCCCCCCACGTTTGGCAACTACTGATCTTTTTACTGTCTCTGTATTTTTACCTTATAGAATGGCCGTATTTGTGAAATTATATAGTATGTAGCCTTTTCAGATTGGCTCTTTCACTTAGCAACATGCATCTAAGATTCCTCTGTATCTTTCTGTAGTGTGAGAGCTTGTTTCTTTTTATCACTGAATAACATTTTAGTGTAGGATGTATCCCACTTTGTTCATCCATTTGCCTTTGGACATTTTCCATTCATTTAGGTAAATACCAAGGAGTGCAGTTGCTGGGTTGTATGGTAAGAATAGGGTTAGCTTTTAAAGAAACTGACAAACTGCATTCTAAAGTGGCTTTACCATTTTGCCTTCCTATCAGCAATTCACTGGAGTTCCTGTTTTTCCACATCCTTGTCAGCTTTCCGTATTGTTCATGCTTTGGATTTACGTCATTCAAACAGGCACACACGAAGTGGACTGACTTTTTTCCCTTATATTCAGATGCATTATTTCCAAATTACTATAAGAAATACACTTAAGCTACCACTGGTGTAATGTAATATCACTATGATCATTCAGGATCCAGATGGAAAGACACCGGAAGTAAGAGAACAAGCACTTATGTTAATTTCAAAATTATTAATGATGATTGTAATAATACACATTTATTTGTGAATACTTTTTTGAGTTTATTTTGAAAAGCGATGCCACCAGGAGAGCATTCACAAGACCTATTTCTGATCAACATTTATACGGAATTACACTCAAAAGCATGAGGAGGCATTGGTGGTCATCAGACAATCCTCTCAAGAGGCACTTTATTTTTGAGCAGCGGCTACTGCTTCTTGATTGAGATTTCTCAGTATCTTTGTTTCAGGTCTTTCAAGTTGCCTACGTCATCATCAAAGCTGCTAATGCCCCTCGACCTGGAAACTGGATTTTGGAGCGTTCTCTGGATGGCACCACGTTCAGCCCCTGGCAGTATTATGCAGTTAGTGACACGGAGTGTTTGACGCGTTACAATATCACTCCGAGACGGGGGCCACCCACCTATAGGGCGGATGACGAAGTGATCTGCACCTCCTACTATTCTAGACTGGTGCCGCTTGAGCATGGAGAGGTACTGTGCCCACCGCAGTGATGTCTGTTTTTTCTCCCGAGCCCTCACCTCAGATGTAAAGATAGCTGTTGTAAGAGCCAACATTGAACACTCCAAGTCAATCTCTCTTAGTACAGATTACAGGGATCTTTAATCTAACTATCTAGCTGTGTTCAAGATATTGACGGGAGTATCCTGATGATTGATGTCATAACCCATACATTTCACCTTACTGATTTCTTCCTTTCAAGAAGAGCCTTCAGTCTTCTGTCTGCCGTGACTCAGTAACTCTATCAGATCCTCTTAAAGCATTCTTTCCCATGACACCAGGGCAAGAACATTTGTTGAATTATTAGAGGGAGAGCTAAAATGCCTCTAAAAGAAGTAGTTTCTAGTTTTCTCTGTGAAGTTCTCCTCTTTGGAGGTGTTGAGGATTGGAGATAGCTTGTGAAGTATTCCAGCTCAGTGCTCACCATGCCCAGAGGGGCATACACACTTCATTAAAGTCAGAGTATGATCAAAAACAAGCCATTCTTTTTTTTTTTCCTTTCTTTTTTTCATTTTCTTCTTCTTCTTCTTTTCTTAATAGAGGAAGCAGTGTGGGGGGCTGCGGGGAAGGGCAGAGGGAGAGAGAGAATCTTAAGTAGGCTCCACACCCAGTGCAGAGCCCAGTGACGGGCTCGATCTCACGATCCTGAGATCATGACTTGAGCCAAAATCAAGAGTCAAACACTTAACTAACTGAGCCACCCAGGCGCCCCCAAAGAACAAGCCATTCTTTAGTAGCGCCTGGCTTGATGAGATAAAACTGCAAAACCTCTCCTGACGACTCTTCACAGCAGGAATTCTGCAGCAAGCCTGCATTGTTTCAAGAGCAGAGATTAAGAGAGTGGGTATACAAAAGTTTCTGGCACCTTCTCTCACTCTCCCCAGTCTGTTCTGGACATTAAGAATTTGTTTCAGCAGAGTCATAGCCTAATGATGCATGTTAAAATACCCTCAACACTGGGAGAAGTGGTCCCATTAAGTTTTCTAGCAATCTCTGAGATGCCAGAATGCATAACTTTAAATTAATTGAAGATACTTTGGGATCATGGTGTTCACAAGTAGTAATTAACATATGTTGGGTTTCTACAAGAATCTAGTTGTTTGGTTTGATTTTAGATTGTATCATTATGTCCTGAAGTTAAACAGTCAGGGCTATATTTTTGCATGCTTAAAATTGACATTCGTTCGTTTTGATGTCTTTATCTTTAGATTCATACATCACTAATCAATGGCAGACCAAGCGCTGATGATCTTTCACCCAAGTTGTTGGAGTTCACTTCCGCACGATACATTCGCCTTCGCTTACAGCGCATTAGAACCCTCAATGCCGATCTCATGACCCTCAGCCACCGTGACCCTAAAGACCTTGATCCTATTGTTACAAGACGAGTAAGTCTATGGCAGGGCTCCCCCATTGTGAAAAGTTTATTTTGTTTAAGGAAAATAGACTTTTCTTTTTGATTGGCTTTGTCCTCCCAGGTTGGCCTTTTTTTTCTTATTTCATTGAAAATCATTACATATGCTTTGTTTAACATGCCACCTTTCTAAACTAGGGGATGGTTCTGACATTGTGCCCTTGGGCTCCCTCCCCCCATCCCATAATGCCATTCTGTAGTGAATGTTGTGGTATTGCTCTTCACACTCTGGTCTGACTCCACATCTGATCTTCAGCAAGTAAGCTGTTGTTTTTTCACTTAAAAGGAAATTTTAAAGTTTGAGTTATAATTTACATTCAAGAAGATGTACAGATTTTAAGTGTATAGTAAATGTACAAGGCTTGTGTGGACAAACATTTTCAAATCCCTTGGATAAACTAGGAGTGGAATTACTGAGTTATGGGGTAGCTGTGTGTTTAATATTTAAGAATTTGTGAAGCCTTATGGAAAATTGTACCATTTTGCAGACCAGGAACATGTGAGAGTGCTGTTGTATGACACACTGTCACAGATTTGTGTTGTCAATCCATTTTCACATCAGCCATTCTGATGTGCATATGGTGACAGCTCCTTGTGATGTTAATTTGCATTTCCCTGATGACACATGTGAGCAGGTGCTTATTGGTATCTGATCGAATATTTTTGTCCATTTTTCATTTGGGTCATTTTGTCTCCTTATTACAGAGCTATAAAAGACTTTTATATATTTTGTGTACAAGTCCTTTGTCAGATATCCACATTGCAAATATCTTCTCTGTCTGGAGCTTGCTTATTCACTTTCCCATGACATTTGAGAGGTTTTAATTTTAATGAAGTCCAAAGTATTATTTTTTCTTTAATACTTAATGCTTTCTGTGCCTTTCTGAAAACGACTTTTTAAATTCCAGGTTTGCAAAGCTGTTATCCTATGCTTCTGTCTAGTAGCTTTATAGTTTTAGCTTTTACATCTATTGTCTTTCAAATTAATTTTTGTGTTTGGTGTGAAGTAGAGGTCAAGGCTCTTTGTTTCCCTGTATATGCATGCAACTGTTCCGGCACCATTCGTCTTTATGCCAATAACAAACTTTTTCAATTGCTGTGGTTTTTTAGACTTAAGTCTTGAAGTCAGGTACTAAAATAGTCCAAATGAGTTCTTTTTCAATATCTCTGGCTATTCTAGATTCATTTTATCTCCTTATAAATTTTAGAATGGGTTTGTTACTTTCTGCCCCCCCAAAAAATCCTGCTAAGATTTTCATTGGGATTCCACTGGATTAATAGATCAGTTTGGGAAGGATTTTGGAAGACACTTTGATAATATTGGATCATCTAATCCATGAACATGCTGTATCTCTCCACCTGTCTGGGTCCTCTGTAGTTTCTCTTGGCAATGTTTCATTATTTGTTTATTAGTACATCTATTATTCAATGTATTCTTAATATACATTTTTGCCTGTTAGCCTTAATAGATTGCTTTCTAAATTTTATTTTCCATTTCTTCATTGCTAGTGTATAGAAATACAGTCCAATTTTTAATTGATTTTACATATTAAGACATTGCTAAAGTCACAGATTATTTCTAGTGGGTTTTGTTTTTGGTTTTTGGTTTTTTTTTTTTTTTTTGTTGTTGTTGTTTTAGGTTTTCCCAAGTACACAATAATATCATCTACAAATAATGAGAGTTTGGCCTTACTGTGCACTTTTTATGTCTTTGATTTCTTTTTCCTTGCATTATTGAGCTGGCTGGCACCTCCCATAGATGTGGAATGGAAATGGTGAGAACAGATTGTAAGAAGAAAACACTTAATCTTTCACTGCTAGCTCTCAGGTTTTCATGGATTCCCTTTATTATGGCTGAGCAGATTCTCTTCTACTGGCTTGCCAGCTTTTTTTAATGAATGGTGGTAAATTCTGTAACATGTGTTTTGTGACTCTATTGAAATGATCAAATGATTTTTTTCTCCTTTATTCTGTTAATATGGTGATTTACATTTACTAATTTTTGTGTGTTGAACTAACTTTGCATTTGGGGGGAAAATTCTACTTGGCCATGAGTTATTATCCTTTGTATAAAGTACTATATTCAATTGTATAGTGCTGTATTCAGTATTTTTTAGGGTTATCAGTTATGGGTTTTGAATATGACTGCCTGGTATGAGGTGCAGCCAAGTTAAGAATTTCTTTTCGACTCATTTGTTTTCTGTTGGTGAGTTCATTTGGGCATTATTTGTTTGAAATCAACACAAGGATTTTTGTGCATGAAATATAATTTAAAATGTGTCTCTAATTATTTTTAGGTTACCAATAACTGCTGAGCTATATGTTGGAGAGCCCAACATTTTCTTTGAACTGAAATAGGAGAGGCCTTAATTTTTCTTTGTCACTTTCTTTTTCCTTAGTATTACTATTCAGTCAAAGACATTTCTATTGGAGGAATGTGTATTTGTTATGGCCATGCTAGTAGCTGTCCATGGGATGAAACTACAAAGGTGAGTTCTAGTATTTTACAGTTTATTAAAACTTTAAAATAGGAGTTACAGCTATAGTGTTTGCCTTACTGTTTTTTTACTCAAGTCAGATGTTGAAAGGTATAAAATCATGGTGCAAAAAATATTTTTCAGATAATTTAACTGATTTCATTTTTTTGAACAATTTTATCCCACTTTCTTTGGAGGATATATTTCTTTTTTGTTTTGTTTTGTTTTCTTTTCCTAGTATGTCCAGCACAAAGATTTTTTTCATCATGATAAGCATACACTTTAATCTCTATCACCTATTTCCTATTTCTCCCATTACTCCACACCCCTCCCCTCTGATAACCATCGGTTTGTTATCTGTAATTAAGAGTCTGTTTCTTGGTTTGCCTCTGTCTCTCTTTTTTTACCTTTGCTCATTTGCTTTTTTTCTTAAATTCTACATGAGCATATGGTATTTGTCTTTCTCTGGCTGACTTATTTCACTTGGCATTACACTCCCTAGCTCTATCCATGTTGCAAATGGCAAGACTTCATTCTTTTTTATGGCTGGATAATATTCCATTGTATAGATACGTACTGCTTCTTCTTAATTCATTCATCTATTGATGGACACTTGAGCTGCTTCCATAGTTTGGCTATTGTAAATAATGCTGCAATAAACATAAGGTGCGCGTCTCCCTTTGAATTAGCATTTTGGTATTTATTAGGTAAATACCCAGTAGTGCAATTACTGGATCATAGGGTAGTTCTATTTTTAATTTTTCAAGGAACCTCCATACTGTTTTCCAGAGTGGCTGCACCAGTTTGCATTCCTACCAAGAGTACAAGAGGATTCCCCTTTCTCTGGATCCTCGCCAGCACTTGTTGTTTCTTGTGTTGTTGATTTTAGCCATTCTGACCGATGTGAGGTGGTATCTCATTGTAGCTTTGATTTGCATTTCCCTGATGATGAGTGATGTTGAGCATCTTTTCATGTGTCTATTAGTCATCTGGATGTCTTCTTTGGAAAAATATCTGTTCATGTCTTCTGCCCATTTTTTAATTGGATTATTTGTTTTTTGGGTGTTGAATTGTATCAGTTCTTTATATATTTTGGATACTAACTCTTTATTGGATATGTCATTGCAAATGTCTTCTCCCATTCAGTAGGTTGCCTTTTAGTTTTATTAATTGTTTTATTTGCTGTGCAGAAACTTTTTATTTTGATGTAGTCCCAATAGTTTATTTTTGCTTTTATTTCCCTTGCCTTAGGAGACATATCTAGGAAATTGTTACTATGGTCTATGTCAGAGAAATTACTGCCTGTGCTCTCTTCGAGGATTTTTATGGTTTCAGGTCTCACATTTAGGTCGTTAATCCATTTTGACTTTATTTTTGTGTATGGTAAAAGAAAGTGGTCCAGTGTCATTCTTCTGCATGTAGCTGACCAATTTTCCCAACACCCATTTGTTGAAGATACTGTCTTTTTCCCATTGTATATTCCTTCCTCCTTTGTCAAAGATTAATTGACCATATAATTGTGGGTTTATTTCTTGGTTTTCTATTTGAGTCCATTGATCTATAGTACCATACTGTTTTAATTACTACCACTTTGTCATATAACTTGAAATCTGGAATTGTGATACCTCCTGTTTTATTTTTAATTTTCAAGATTGCTTTGGCTGATTGAGATCTTTTTTTTTTTTTTTTATTTGAGAGAGAGAGAATGAGAGAGAGCACATGAGAGGGGGGAGGGTCAGAGGGAGAAGCAGACTCCCTGCCGAGCAGGGAGCCCAATGTGGGACTCGATCCAGGGACTCCAGGATCATGACCTGAGCCGAAGGCAGTCGCTTAACCAACTGAGCCACCCAGGCACCCTGATTGAGATCTTTTATGGTTCCATACAAATTGCAGGATTGTTCTAATTCTGTGAAAAATGCTGTTGGTAATTTGATAGGGATTGCATTAAATCTGTAGATTTCTTTGGGTAGTATAGGCATTGTAACAACATTCGTTCATCCAATCCATGAGTGTGGAATTTCTTTCCATTTTTTTGTGTCGTCTTGAATTTCTTTCATCGGTGTTTTATTGTTTTCAGAGTACAGCTCTTTCACCTTTTTGGTTAAGTTTACTCCTAGATGTTTTATTGCTTTTGGTGTAATTGTAAATGGGATTGCTTTCTTAATTTCCTTTTCTGTGGCTTTATTATTAGTGTATAGCAATGCAACAGATTTCTGTACATTAATTTTGTGTCCTGCAACTTTGCTGAATTCATTTATTAGTTCTAGTGGTTTTTTGGTGGAGTCTTTGGGGTTTTCCATATATACTAACATGCCATCTGCAAATAGAGCTTTACTTCTTCCTTACCAATTTGGATGCCTTTTATTTCTTTTATTTATTTTTTGTTTGGAAGATGTATTTCTAATTAAGTATTTACTGTGAAATTTTTGTGGTAAAATACACATAACATAAAATTTACCATTTTAACCATTTTCAAGTATACAATTCAGTGGCCTAATGATCTTTGAAGATCTTTTCTCTATAAGACTGTCAAGCTAAAACCATGCACAGTTATAAATTATGCTTCTATTTTTTAAAAGAATTGTTCCCCTCCTCCCATTTTCTTCCTCTTCCATGTTTGTGGTACTAAATCAAGAGAAAATCAAATTTACCCATTTTAACATAATACTAAGTGAATAGTATGAGACCCTGTCTCCTCTTAAATAATTTTTATGAAGCGACTTGTTATTTTCCCCCCCCAGTCTTTGTAATTCTCTGACTCTTGAATAGGATTATCCTCTTTTGAGGCTGAAACCTAGGAAGATCAAGAAAGTTATTAATAAGAGCTTATAAACCCTGAATATCCATGCATCTTACTTGGAAAACTTTTTGTTCATGAACCCATTTTATTTTTAGTTTTGTTTTATTCCTCCTCACTTCTGTTTGTAACCAGGTCGTGTGTGTATATTTTTCTCTAAAAATGAATGTCTCTATGCTTTGATGAAGCCACATGTCCTCAGGTATACTGTCATGCAGGATATGTGACCATGATCAGTTCTTTTCAAAATAAAGTTATGCGGGGCGCCTGGGTGGCTCAGTCGGTTAAGCGTCTGCCTTCGGCTCAGGTCATGATCCCAGGGTCCTGGGATGGAGCCCCCCATCGGGCTCCCTGCTCAGTGGGGAGTCTGTTTCTTCCTCCCCTTCTGCCCCTCTTCCTGCTTGTGCACGCGCTCGCACACGCTCTCTCTTTCTCTCTCTCTCTTTTTCTCTCTCTCAAATAAAATCTTAAAAAATAAATAAATAAAGTTACGAAAAATATACAGGTTAATTTCCAGATGTCATTTTGTATTCTCCATTTCTAGAAGCTACAGTGTCAGTGTGAGCATAACACCTGCGGAGAGAGCTGCAGTAGGTGTTGTCCAGGGTACCACCAACAGCCCTGGCGGCCCGGCACCGTTTCTGCTGGGAACACATGTGAAAGTAGGTCTACTGAGAATGGAAGGATATAGTGTTTTTCCTTCTTAACATGCTTACTTTGATGATGACTTAACATTGGGACTAGGACGTAACTTGTTTTTTTAAATATTCAAATAGTTCCCAAAGTTACATATTACCTGAATATGATTTAAAGTATTGAGACCTACCTGTATCTTTAGGGATTTGCTATTTTATCTCGGGTTCCTCTTCCCATATATGGATGTATTCTTTACCTAATTTGGATTTAATTTTTAAGTAGGCAATACATTCACACGATTCCAACATCCACCAATATATACAAAATACGTAGTGAAAAATATTCCTTCCACTGTCTCCATCCTATGTTCTTCCTGAAATTTTTATGCAAATAAAACCTACATCAACATATCCCCACCCCCAATGTAGTTCATACATGGGGCCTGACATGCTTGCATGTTATCCTACATATGGCTTTTATGTTTAACAGTATGTCTTGAAAATCTTTCTGTGTTAGCAATATGAAATGCTGTTCTTATTTTTATTTTATTTATTTTTTTATTTCAATTCCAGTATAATTAACACACAGTGTTATGTTAGTTTCAGGTGTACAATATAGTGATTCAACAATTCTATACATTCATTACTCAGTGCTCATCATGATGAGTACGTCTTCATCCCCTTCACCTACTTCACCCATCCCCCCACCCAACTCCCTTCTGGTAACCACTAGTTTGTTCTCTATTTGAATGCTGTTTTTAAAAACAGTACCACTGAATTCCATTAAATGGATGCAATATAATTAAAAGAGCTACCTATCCATGGATAGTTCATGTGTTCCCAGTCTTTTTTAACACAAACAGTGATGCGATGATTAAGCCTGTACACATCACTCATAAGTGCAGGTACTTCTGCGGGATTGTGATCCCAGAAGATAGGTTGAGGGGTCAAATGGGTGTGCATGTGTATAATTTTGATGACTACTCCCAATCGTCCTCAATAAGATTGCCCATATCCTATTAAATTTACTTATTCTGGAATTTTAATTTAATTTACGGTCATAGAAACTTAGGGAAGGAAGGGTTTTCTTTATATAGGACATAATAAATATATTAATTGAGATGTTAAAATTCTCCTAGAATGTAATTGTCACAATAAAACTCAAGACTGTTACTATGATGAAAGTGTTGCAAATCAGAGGAGAAGTTTAAATACTGCTGGACAGTTCCGAGGAGGAGGGGTTTGCGTCAATTGCCTGCAGAACACCATGGGGATCAATTGTGAAACCTGTATTGATGGATATTATAGACCATACAAGGTGAGAGTGTTTCTTCACCAAGGCTGAATTTCATTGCCTTTTCAAGGTGGAAAAGAGATTTTGCCAACGGTCAACTTCAATATTGTAAACTCATTCCCTTCTGTAATATTTCCTTTATATTCTTATTCTGCTAGTAGCATTTTTTGGATATCTGTTTCCTGCTCTGTCTGTCCTGTGTTCTTGCTCAGAGTAGGATGTTCACTTGTTATTTAACTTGGATTTGGGGCCCTACTGGCTGTGTAATCTTGGTTTTGTAATACTAACTGTGAATGGGAAGAGTCAGCCAAAAACTATTGCAGCTGTATCTTGCCTGTAGGAAGTGCTCAGTCCATCCTCAGCTGACCTAATATGTAGTTACCACCTGGCTCCCTGTGGAGGTCTGGTCTAGGTGATGCTTATACATGGCTGTGAGAGAGAGCGGAGGGGAGCCCCATAACAGTGGTCATGAGAAAGAATGGCACTCTGCTAATGATACTGGCTACTGTCCCATCAAAAAATGTTTGGGGCTTTCTGGCGTGAGCTCGCATTATTTTCCTGAGACCTACACTCCCTGGGTATACAAAATCATTATAATAGTCACATCTTGAGTGAAAAGCCAGTACCTTGTCATTGGTATTATTGTTGATATTATTGCTAATATTGCTGATAATTCTAGTAAGATAATCCAGGACAAACTCTGCCTTTCAGGTGTCTCCTTATGAGGACAACCCTTGTCGTGCCTGTGACTGTGACCCTTTTGGGTCCCTCAGTTCTGTCTGTATTAAAGATGAGCTCCAATCTGGCTTACACAAAGGTAAGTCCTTGATTGGTTTTTGTGCTTGAATTGATTTTTTTTTTTTTTTTTTTTTGTGGAAGATTTGTACCTGGTGGAACTATCATAATTGGATAGAAATTGAGTGATATGATTCTCTATTGATTCTTTTGTTTACAAAATACTTACCAAGCAGTTACTATGTGTCAGGCAATTCTTTAGGGCCCAGGAATATGTACTTGAACAAGATGATCAAAATTCCTGCTCACAGACAGACACTCAACGAACAAGTACATGCATAATATAACTCTGGGTAGGGAGGAGTCCTGTGGGCATGAAGCAAAATTGGGAGTCGTGATTGGAGGGAGATGGGGTGTAAAGAGGGCAATGTTGGGGTGATGAAATGACATTTGAGTAGATAATTGAGCATTTGATGAGAGAAGAAATAAGGCTCAGTTTAAAGCCATATGGGGAACACAGTAAATAGCAATCCCTCTATTTAGCTCTTAGAAGACACTCACAAGGCTTTTGCATACATCATCTCGCAAAGCAAACAAATTTTCCTGCTAACTTTGTAAATGTCAGTGTTCTTTCTGTTACGAAAACTGGCAAAGGACTTGCAAATACCAGAATCTCCTGAAAAGGTTGCATCTGTTCAAAGACTTCTGTGACCTCATCAAATTCTCAGTCACTAGCAGTTAAAATGGATATTGATCAGCTGGGAAGGATGTGCCAACCAGGGGGCCCACCCACAATGCGGAGGGTAATTTACACAATTGAATTAATCCTTACACAGGACTGGTAATGGGATGCTAATGATAATGAGGATGATGTTGATTGTAGTCACAATTACCCTTGATTAGGTTCATTTTAAGAAATATATCATTTAAACATTCAGTCATAGCAGATATAAATTATTTAATGCATTTTATAGGGAAGGAAGCTGTAGCTCAGAGCAGTTAAGGAACTTGGCTGACGTTACACAGCTGAAAGTTTCAGAGCTGCCATTAAAATCAGGGATAGTGCTCATTGCCCTTTACCATTTCCCTTGTGCTTTCAAAAACAACAACAACAACAAAAAAAAACCAACAACAGCTTTATTTTGTGATACAGTTCACTACCATACAATTCACCAGTTTAAAGTGTATGATTCAGTGTTTTTTTGGTATATTTGTGGGTGCAACCATCAACACAGCCCACTATATACCATTTTCATTACCCCATAAAGAAACCCCTTCCCTGTTGGTAATCACTCCCCACTTCCCTCCATGCCCTCCGCCCCAGCCCTAGGCAACCACTGATCTTTCTCTCCACAGATTTGCTTATTCTGGACATTTCATATAAACAGAACCATACAATGTATGGTCTTTTGAGACTGGCTTCTTTTACTTAGCATCATGTTTTCAAGGTTTATCCATGCTGTAGCCTCCATTAGTACTTTGGTCCTTTTTTTTTCTTTTTCTTTTCTGAATACTACTCTATCGTATGTATGTACCACATTTTATATAGCCATCCATCAGTTCATGAGTATTTCATTTGTTTCCACTTTTTGGTTATTATGAATAATGCTGCTACAAACATTCATGTCTAACTTTTTTGTGGATGTATGTTTTCATTGTTCTTAGATAAATGATTAGGAGTGGAATTGCTGGGTCATAGAGTAACTCTATGTTGCATATTTTGAAAAAGTGCCAAACTGTTTTCCAAAGTCACGGTACAATTTGACATTCCCACCAGACTCTGTTTTTCATCTCTGTTTTCTTTTTTTAAACTAAGGGTTGACAAACTGTGGTCCATGGGCCATATCTGGCAAACCACCAGTTTTTGTAAGTAAAGTTGTATTGGAACAGAGCTATGCCCATCTGTTGCCTGCTCCCAAGCACTTAGGGCAAAGTTGAGTAATTGCAACAGAGATCCTTTCGCCAAAAAGCTTGAAATATTTCGTCTCTGGCCCTTTGCAGAAATAGTTTGTCAACCCCTGCTTTAACCTTTTTACCCTCCTGTTGGGCCATTGCCATCCTTTTCTTCCCAGGGAAGCGGCCAGGTCAATGTCCATGCAAGGAAGGCTATGCAGGAGAAAAATGTGATCGCTGCCAATTTGGTTACAAGGCTTACCCAGCCTGCGTCCGCTGTGAGTGCAGTCGGGCTGGGAGTGTGAATGAGGACCCATGCTCAGAGCCTTGTCTTTGTAAGGTATGCGTGGGGGTTAAAGATGACCCTGAATTTCTTTTGAGGTATCCTAAGAAAGCAACACATTCCATAGGTTAAGGTGATCAGTTCTTGAGCAAAGCAGCAAGGTTTAAATAGAACTCTGCTTCCCCATACCTTCCTGAGAAGCATGACATTATGTCACAGTCTATGTCCTTGGCCTTAGATGGGCACCCAGTTTGCTTTTTTGGTGCCTTCTGGGCAGTGGCCATCTATTCCGGAGGTATTTCTGTGACTTCCAAGATGAAACCAAATACTGCATTTCTTAGGCCTGGGCCATTATCTCTTCTGACATTCTGTTCCAGCCTAATGTTTAGAGGAGAACCAGGTAAATACTAAATTTGTAAAAATGTCAAATAAGGCAGATATGTTATTTTGGATTTCTCTTAAAAAGAAATTGGACAATGATAAAAAACACAGTCATTGGGTACCATGGAGGTGGGGGTTTTTTGCTATCTGATATTAATAGCCATTTCCCCATGATAACCATAATTTATGAGACTTCCCATTATATCTTCTGTGCTTCTTCCCATGTAAGCAGAGTCTTGAGCACATTTTATAAGTGACTGAAAATAATCTTGAGCATTTATTAATAAGACAAACAATTATATAGCCCTCCTCGGGTTTTAAAATTCTCGAAAGATCAGCAAAAATGGAAGGTTTCAAACAAAACAATATGAAAAAAGTCATTTCAATATAAATGACCGAGCTCTAGGATCCTGACCCTCATTCTTGCCTACAAAATTAAGTGGTCATAATTTCAAAATATCTGTTTTGGAAATAATGACTTCATGAGGCTTTACGTCTCCTCAGAGTATCTATTTATTTACCTGTTTCTCTGGATCACCAAACACCTTTCTTGTTAATGTCACTTTATTCTATCTATCTAGACTCACTGGTTTCAAATCTTTTCTCTACTCCATGCAGGAAAATGTTGAGGGAGACAATTGTGACCTCTGCAAGCCAGGATTCTATAACTTGAAGGAGAGAAACCCCGAGGGCTGCTCAGAGTGCTTCTGCTTTGGCGTTTCTGACGTCTGTGACAGCCTTTCTTGGTCCATCAGTCAGGTGCGGGTACCTTCCCCGAGTCCGGATTTAAGACACGCACCACCTCAAAGGAGCTCTCTGGGAGCTGTGTTCTAAAGCAAGGGGGCTGCCTTTCCCTGTACCACCACTCCCGGCCGTTTGGAATGACATTGGCATGGATCAGAGGCAGCCGGCTACTAAAGTGTCACAGAAGTTTCTTTCTTGGTCATGTGTTTGTTCCTACATATATTTCCCTATCCAAACAATAGGATGTTATGATACTGTAGAATGTATCATGTCTCAATTTCTTCTGTGGGGAAATGCATCTGGTTGTGGGGTCAGAGGTGAGTTCTGGGACCCACTGCTCCACACTGGTCTCAGGCCAGGACATGGGTTCATGCAGAATTTTCTAGCTCAGAGAACCTGGTGAGGGTAGGAATAACAACAGGTGACATAGGGATTATGAGGGCAGGCAACTGATTCCTCAGTTGTTCTGGGAATGAGGAGTCCTAGGGGGATGCCAAATGGTGCCGGGGAGGACAGTGTGATGGCCCGAGGTTAGGGAGGACCGCAGGGCACAGGGCTCATCCGTGGTAACCACCTGGCCTCCCCATGGCCATCTTGGGAAAGCTGTATTCAGGGTAGGGGGGTTGCTAGTCCCTGACTCTCCTTTCCCTCCCTCTCTCCCTCCCTCCCTCCCTGGCAGGTTGGTGAGGAGTGGGAGCAACATCGGGGAGGGAGTGGGAATCCCAATCGGTACCTAAGAATGAAGGTGAATCCCTGTGGCTGCCATGCTGGGGTGATGGCTTGTCATCTCTTTGTAAATGATAAATCAGGAGGATAGGATCTGGAGGTTATTTTTATACATTTTTCAGCTTTTTGGTAAAGCTGTTCAATGCATCTATTAAGATCCTTGCTATTTTTTTTTTTTTTAATCTAAAATATATATCTGTGTCTGTCACAGTTTTGCTCGCCAACTTGCTTATAATTGATCTGGGGATCTGGAGAGTGTTTGATTCATTCTCAGATTTTCTTGATCCTTTGACAAGTAGAAGGGTCATGAGTCGTGTGGTTCTGTGGCCACAGTGTGTTAACTCTGTCCTTAGCTAAGCTCTCTGGGTCTGTTTCTTCATTGTAGGGATATTAGTACTGGCCTGGGTGAAATCTCAGGGGACTTCAGTTTCATATTCTGAAATTCTGAATCTTTTTTTAAGGTGAAAGATATGTCTGGGTGGCTGGTCACTGACCTGATCAGTCCAAGCAAGATCCTGTCTCAGCAAGATGCGCTGGGTGGGCGTCATCGGATTAGCATCAACAACACGGTGGTCCTGCAGAGGCTGACTTCCAAGTATTACTGGTTGGCCCCGGAGGCCTACCTTGGAAATAAGGTAGGGCCATCGCCAGAAGTGACATCTTGGACAAAGATCTCAGAGCACATTAGGAAAGAACTTCTTGTTGGCAATTTAAGTCATCTCAGGGTCACTCGAGGGTTTGACAGATAATTATACAGCATTTACTTACACCTGACTCACATGGTCTTGCTTAGCCTTGGGTGACTTTATTACATCATTAGACTATGAACTTTGTTCTTGGCCACATTGGTCATAGGCAGGCTGCTGTAGGAAGTCTTGTCCCCTCCTCCCATGACAGGCTCTCCACTTTCCTCTGCGTTCCTGGATCACTTGGGCCTCTGTGAAGTGTTGGGCAAATTCCTGCTTTGTTTAGTTAGCCCTGTACTTTTCTTAGCCCCAGGGCTCAGTGGAGAGCCTGGCGCAGAAGGAACTTGGGCGGGACAGACTGGGCATTGGGGCTGGTATCCTGCCAGTTTCATTATCAAGACAGACTCTTTCTCACCTAACATTCACATTTAGCAAAGATAGAATACTTCCCATTTTAAGAAAATGCAAAGTGGTGATTCTACCAAGTGGAAATTTGGTTAATATGATTTAATCTGCCATTGTCCCCTTCTTCCTTACCAATCATGCCACTTCTTTTTTTTTTCTTTTTTTTTTTCTTTGAGACAGAGAGGGAGGGAGGGAGAGAGAGCGCGAGCGGGGGGAGGGGGCAGACAGAGAGAGAGAAGCAGACTCCCCGCTGAGCAGGGAGCCCCATATGGGGCTCCATCGCAGGACCCCAGAATCATGACCTGAACCAAAGGCAGTTTGGTTCAAAGGTTAGTTTACCTGAGTGAGCCACCCAGGCGCCCCCAATATTGCCACTTCTCTCCAGATTCTGATGATCCGAAAATATACTCCGTAGAATCTATCTCAGTGGCTCAAGCTCCGTGCTTACCTTCCCTGTGCATTTGGTTTGTTTTGAAGTAATGGTATATGTTTCATCGTAGTGCGGGTCTTATAGCTTGGGAAGTTTCTATTTCATTTATTGGCTATATTTTAATTTTACAACTTATTTTATTTAGACTTAGGTTTAAGTAGTGTTTATTTTGAAAACGATTCTTTTTTCCCATCAAATTATAATCCTAGAAGATGTGCTCTCTTTATAATGTGGTCTTATCACCAAAGGTCGGTGATCTTTTTTTTTTCTGTTAAGACCACTCTTGTAATTTTCTGGTGCAAAGACTGTATTCTGAGCCTGCTGTTGTGTCACACAGCTGTCACAAAGAACATCTCCGTTTTATATGAAAGGATATGACCAGGAGGAAAAACCTGTAGTCCATCTTTTAGCTGCTGAGTCCTGTTCCTTATTGTTCTTCTACAAGCAGTGCAAAGAGATCAGAATGTTGGGATTATCATCATGGATCTGACTCCTAAATCCTAAAAAATTTAAGTGAAATACACATCTCCTATGTGACTCACAGAAGTTGATGCTCGTTCACCTTGGGCTTTCTCTAAGAAGGAGCACATCTTTCTTCTGTACATTTAAATCACATCCTGCATTTTGGTAATATTGGTTAAACAACATACTCGTATAATATGCTTTCTTTTCACTGCCTTGCTGTGGACTCCCTTACGTACCGTGGCCACTTGGACACCTTGCAGCCGGGTTGTTTCCCGACGGATCCTGGCCACCACTTCCTCTTACAGAGGGTCTGTGGTCATGTGCCCTCCGTGTTCACTCTCGCTTACCTCTTTCAGCTGACTGCGTTTGGTGGCTTCCTCAAGTACACAGTGTCTTACGATGTTCCCGTGGAGACGGTGGACGGGGACCTCATGTCTTACGCTGATGTTATCATTAAGGTAGTTGCTTTCACATTGCTTTGCTGTAGAGCAGAAGGGCTTCTCTGGGGGACAGTTCATGACTCCAAGTGGTAAGGGAGGCCATAGTAGCGGGGAGCACAGGGCCAGGTGGCCGTTCAGCAAGGCTTTACCTCATCCAGGCACCACCAAGACTGGTGACAATTCTCTTTGGGCCCATTCCTGGAATTGCCTCAGGACAGCACATGGGGCTCTTCCCTCGATCCCTGAAGCTGACCCATCTTTTCACATTGAGAAGGGAGACGGGTTTGCTCTGACGTTGGAAGTACCCTGTCAGCCCTTTGAGTCCCTCTGTCTCCTCCTGCCACGTTGCCGCCCACATGAATGCTTAGCCAGTAGTGCTTGGCAGCGTGGGGACGGAAGATGGGTTCCCATTTTTGTCCTCAGCCACTGTACCCTCACTCCCCTCCGCCCCATCACTCAAAGACCCAGCTCAGCCTCACCGGAAATTTTCCCAAAGGTAAGAAACCACCTCAGGTTCTAGTCTGCAGTGTCTGCCCCCTCTACTGGTACCTTTATTTTTTATTTTTCTTTAAAGATTTTACTTATTTATTTGAGAGAGAGAGAGAACAAGTGGAGGGTGGAGGGAAGGGCAAAAGGAGAGGGAGAAGCAGGCTCCCTGCTGAGCAGGGAACCCAACATGGGATTGGATCCCAGGACCCTGGGATCATGACCTGAGCCGAAGGCAGACATTTAACTGACTGAGCCACCCAGACGTCCCTTTCTCCCAGCACCTTTAATGATGTGCACCCCCCATCCAGCCTGCGGCAAGTGGGATCGGGGTGACATAAAGCATTTTTGGGAATGGCAATTTTGTGGAAAGCTAGAGGTATCTTTATATACTTTTCTACTTTTGCTCTTCAGTTAAAGATGAGGGGTGTCAGATTCATTGCTTTGAGGAAAGCTATGGGCGCATACATGTTATTTCTCTTCTGAGATCCCAGCACAGGACCCAGGCTTTAGATTTATTCTCTGAATCCCTCTGAGGGGAATACAAGGAAATAGCTCTCCTCCGATCATTCCGAACCAAGAGTTATAGATACGATTACATGTTTGCCCTGAGAACCTAAGCACAAATGAAAAGCCACGTTGCTGAAAAGAAATTTGCTTTTATTTTTTGATCATGAAGTTGAATTACAAATGTATTTCCTCTTGGTTTAAATATTAGGGAAATGGACTCACTTTAAGCACCCAGGCTGAGGGCCTGGCATTACAACCATATGAAGAGTACTTGAACGTGGTCAGACTTGTGCCGGAGAACTTTCGAGATTTTAATAACAAAAGGGAGATAGATCGCGACCAGCTGATGACTGTCCTTGCCAACGTGACACATCTCTTGATTAGAGCCAACTACAATTCTGCAAAAATGGCTCTTTATAGGTGTGTATTGAAAGAGAGGGAAAGCTCATGGGAAGGGTCCTCAATCTCGTCTTCATCTATTAATAATGATGTATTTTCAGTGTAATATATTTTCCTTGATTATTTTAAGGGTACAACTAATGGAACTGGCTGCCTTAAAAAATATTTTTATTACTATAATTTTAGTGACGATGTAAGAACAGTGGTCCATGACAAGTGTGCCTCAGTAGGAGATCATCTTGACATCAGGATCAGAAACTTTCAGGGTGGTTTTCTGAGAAATGCCTGACAAGTTCACAATTGTCTGGACCACCTTGTATCTTGTTTTCACCCTCCTGTTGTTAATGGTCTTAGATTTTCCTGTCTATTTAAGCTAGTGTTCCCATCCTCGGTCATGTTATTACTTCCAGAAGGTCAATTTCTGGCAATGCCAGGCTACGGCTACGCATGCACGTTGGACTAAAGCAAACACAGAATTATACATTTAAGAACAATCTCTGTATTTGAGATAGGATGATTGAATGGGTTAGTTTTTCAGAAGTGTTTCAACTCAGACTGGGCAACATCAGACCCTTCCCACAGCTGTCTGGGCGACTACTCTTCTTTGCACCAAATGTTGCAAAGGCCTTCCAGAGAATACTGACAGCTTTCAGAAATCATATTGGTGGGAAAATCTGTAGTAACTTACAAAAGTCACATCACCTTTTTGTTTGAAGAAAACTTTAAGAATCCACCTTCATCAAGATGTTAGCTGTCATTTGCAGGTAGGCGTCTGAGTCACGGGATGACTCCTGTCTATTGGTAGGTTGGATTCTGTCTCTTTGGATACAGCCAGCCCTAACGTTATAGACCTGGCGCTGGCCACCGAGGTGGAGCACTGCGAATGTCCCCAAGGCTACGGAGGGATCTCCTGTGAGGTAAGCCTCCTCTTCTTCCCTTCCTGTCTCCTTTTGTTCTTTCCTAAGGAGAAAAAAAGCACATTAAAGGTGATACAATAACCCGCACTTGAATTTTAACTTTAGAAACCTAACATTTGGCTGAGACTTTGGGCAGCTTTAGGAATATTGGAAGTCACAATGTTTAAGGCAATCTGGTGCCTCTTCCAGGAGAGTCCTGGGACACGTGGAAGTGGCCTGATTTCAGTCTACCCTCTTACCTTAGTCAACCAGAAAGTTGCACTGCCCATGCCATAGTTTGCATTTCTAAGGAGGATTGAACTTGATTGTATCTGGACATTTACAAATCACCAGCGTGCCACCTAGAAAGCCAGGCCCGTTTTGAGACTTTTTATGGCCCCCAGCTAGGTTAACTTGGGTGACCTCTACTTCACAATGAAGTGTGTGAGAATGCGCTTGTGATCACCAGTAAAAGTAATCTGTCACTAAAAAAATTTTCTGAAATATATTTTGAAATTATTTGGACATGAATATTGATAATAACTCTCTCCTGCTGAGGACTTTCTATGTATTTGGCACGATCCTAACCTCTTTCTGTAGGAAAGAGCTAGGAAGTAGTTATATCAGGTTCCAAGCATCATGTGCACCATTAACCACCACACGGTCCTGCCTCTTCCGTGTTTAAGACTGACTTGTCATTGACTGTGAGTTTTGGGCCATTAACTTATGATTTGTTTTTACGAATCTTTATCAATTGTACACTTTGCAGTTAATAAAGTTGGCCTGTGCTTCATGATGTAGATTTTTAATTAAATATTTCTATTTCTATTTTAAATATTTTACAGGGTTGTTTCTTTTATGACCCCATGAACTTTTTTTTTTAGATCTAAGACATGTATTTTTAGGCCAAGGAAGTATCTGTAGGACCTAAGTCCTGTGTGCTTACCGGATAAATGACCTTAAGGCTACCTCATAGTATGTGGGATGTGGGAGTGGGCTGGCTGGCAGATAAAGTAGATGCCCAGGCTAGCTAGACCAGGAGGGGGCAGCAGTGAGCAGGTGCTGCTGGAGAACTCCAGGTCCACTGGGTTCAGAGGAAAATGTGCTGATGTGCAGTGGATGATCGCTCAAGGAAGCACACGAAGCTTAACACATAATTTTAAGTGTTTTTATCAGCCAGAAGAACTCATTCTTTCATTAGGAGCTGACATAAGGAATCAGGCAGCTATAAGTGGGGACTGGAATTCTTGAGAGCCCTGTGGCCACCACACAGACCCCCAGGCAGCTCCCCCTCAGTGCCCATCTGTAGACTGGCCCATTGTCCTTGACGGGAACGTGGTGCATGGAGGTGTTAAGGGGACTTTCACAAGGTCGGTGTGAATGAATGCATGTATGTATTACTCAAATAATGAAAATGCAATTTTAATATTTTTTACAAGAGTAAAAACCAGATCCACGCCCCTCCTCCCATGGCCCCATGGGAGTATGCTGGCCTCCCAAATAATCACTCACCAGTCTGCACTCGAAACACGTTTTATGTCTGGTGCAGCCCCAAGGAGCCCTGTGGCCACAGGTCTGGGAGGTGTGTCTCCCCGACTTTGAATCTTTCCATTGGCACAGTGGGCACGGGGTCTAACTGCTCCATGTTCCATATTCCATGTCTATAAAATGGAGAGAATGGTTCTCAGGGTCATCTTGAGAATGACATGAATGACTGTGTGGGATGGCCCCCTGCTCCTCCCAGGCAGGGGACAGCATCCATGAATACCATGAAAGCACGCCTGTAATGTTTGCTCAATTCACCTGATGCAGTTTGATCCAGACCTACCCTTGAGCACTTTGATGGTAGTATTTAGTGACTCTTACCCAAAAGAAAACAAAATCAGGTTGAGAGGAAAATGTCCTCTTGATTGAAACACTGGTTAAGTGGCTGAGTGTTACATGATTTCTAATAATATTGCGGCAGGTACTGTGAAGGTGGATGCTGACCCATTGTATCACCACTAGGTTTTGGTGTGCGTGTTTCTACCTATAAAAAGAAATGAGGAAGGGGGCCTGGGTGGCTCAGTCAGTTGGGTATCTGACTTTTGATTTCGGCTCAGGTCATGAGATCGAGCCCCATTTAGGTCTCCAAGCTCAGCAGGGAGTCTGCTTGGGATTCTTTCCCTCTCCTTCTGCCCCTCCCCCTGCTTGTGCATGCTCTCTCTCTCAAATAAATCTTTAAAAAAAAATGAGGAACTGGATTATGGCGATGTTGCACAATTCGGTAAGTTTACTAAAAACTCAGTGAACTGTATCCTTAAAATGGGTGCATTTTATGACATGTGAATGATACCTCAATAAAGAAGTTTGGGGGGGAAAAAGAAGTATGTTTCTCTACTTATGGAAATTGGAGCACTTGATGTTCCTAACCTATTGACAAGAAGATGATTTGCATGATGTACAAGGTTGCCTTCCCCCACATGTGTCACCTGTCCCTCTCTTGCAGTCCTGCCTCCCTGGCTATTACCGCGTGGATGGAATACTCTTTGGAGGAATTTGTCAACCCTGTGAATGCCACGGCCATGCAGCTGAATGTGATATTCATGGCATTTGCTTTGTGAGTCTGTTGCCAAAACCTCGAGTGCCCCCTCCTACCTATCCCAAAGCCATCTGCTGTGCAGAGTGGTTAAAAAAAAGTGCTTCCTCCATAGGAGATTATCCTGGCCCTTGTAGACCCCAGAGGAAATTCGCAGACTTAAGTTCATGTCATAATATGTTTCCTGCTTTTTCCTCCGCTCTTTTTTGAAAAAAAGTTACTTTGGTGAAAACGGAAAAGGGATATATAATGTCATTGCAGGTTTTTTATTAGAACAACGAATTCACTTCGTAAGATTAGAAAGCCATATAAAGGTAGAAAATATTGCCCACGGATTAAAAAGGATCAGGGCTTTTAAATGAAAGTGTTAGAATTCCTTTAACATATTACACAGTATGTCCTAAAAGGAATAATAAAACTTCTAATAATCACACTCGTTTGTGCAATATATAATGCTTCATAGTTCTTAGCTCGGGTAAACTCTTCAAACAAGTACTTCTTTCATGCAACAGGAGTTGAAACATGGCTTGACAAATATGCAGTTAATCTTGAGAATGAACTTTGGGGCAGATACAGGGCAAGACTTGTTTTTTAACTTCAATCAGGAATTCTTTTAGGCTCTTTTTGCCTGGAAGCCAGGCCATACTCCTGGGTTCTAATGGATTTACTGCACAGAGATGGAGTGAATGCCTATATTAATCAGCTGAGTCCTATTCACCATACAGGGGAATGTTCATGCTCTTTCCAAAAGAGATTGATTGAGTCCCAAGACTAGGGAAAATTAATTATCAGAGCCATGGAGAAGATCTCATCATGATGCCATGGATTGTTTAATCTTTCTAGAGCTTAGTTTTTCTTGATTCTGTAAGTAAAGCTTTCATTTTGTTCTTTGTTCATTTCATCGTTCTGGAAAGCAAGTGTCTATAGGAATTACATGAAGTGATGTTTTACACACACACTCAATCCCTCAGGATCAGTTTCCCAGAGCTTGATGAGGTTGTTGCTTTTTTTAAACGCCTCTGCCTTTCCATTTGGGTTTGTAAGGCCAGCCTTCCAGGGCGTCTGCCAACAGTTGGGGGTGTCAGCAGGCTGTGATTGTGGCACCCATGGCTTTAGGTACAGGTAAGCTAAAAGGGTATTTGCACATGCTTCTATTACTATACCTTTACAGAAATATATACTCACACTAAAGTGAAAATGCTAAGTAGCAACCAGCCTTTAAGTTCTAATTATAATAAGTGATAATTTTTATAATTGAAAAATTTGGGGAAATAATGTTAGATTTACAGTAAGGCTACAAAAATAGCACGGCAAGATCCTGTTCAGCCTTCACCCTGCTTTCCCTGGTGCTCACATCTTGCCTTACCAGAGTACAGTGATCAAAATTAAGAAATTCACGTGGGCACAATCTCATCAACAGAACTGTGGATTTCACTCAGATTTCATCAGATTTCCCATTCATGTCCCCTTTCCAGCCTCAAATCCAGAACCACTTTGCACTTGTCGCCTTCATTCTGTGACAGTGCCTCAGTTTTCCCTTGTCTTTCATGACTGTGGCACTTTTGAGGAGCCCTGGACATTCTCTGGAATGTCCTCCGCTAGAGCGTGTCTGTTTTCTCGTGATTAGCTAGAGGTTTTGCATTTTAGGCAGGAAGACATGAAGGTGACGTGCCCCCTCGGCGCACACTGTTAGGGGACGTTAGCCCGGAACACTCGGATGAGGTGCTGTCTGCCAGCCTTTTGCACTGTCAAGTTATTATTTTTACCTTTTTAAGTCATTCATGTTTGAAGGGGCAAAAATAATAAAAATTTAGATTGGACTTTAAAGAAACATAAAAACTTGGTAGCATCATTTATCTGTTTCATCTAACTTTGCTTTTTTTTTTTTCTATTCTATTTTACAAAGAAACCTTTGAATTCTCTCCTTTGGATAGCCATTTCTAGCCCTGGGCCTTGCATGTAGCCATCCAGCTTCCCGGAGTTAACTCCTGATTTACAGGTTATCAGAGAGAAGGTTCCAATTGTTCTTAGTGCCCTATCTTTTTTTTTTTTTTTTTTAAAGCGTGGTTTTAGGTTTACAGCAAAACTGAGAGGAAGGTGTAGGGATTTCTCATATACCTCATGCCCCCACGCACACACAGGCTCCCATATTATCAACAGCCCCCTCCCCCCGCCAGAGGGACACATTGGTGCAGTTGATGAACCCACATTGACACATCATAGCCCCCCCAATGTCCACGATTTACATTAGCTCCTGTTCTCCCAGCTCTTTCTGCTATCCTCCCAAGGAGAAACCAGTTTGCTCTCTCTGAAAGAGAAGAGCCTAAAAGGCAGTTGTGTATCTTGGGCCCTCATGTTTTTTTCTTTTCCATTCAAGAGAAGATGTTTTTCCTTCCTGAGGAGATGAGCATTCTCCTCCCTCACATTCCAGCTCCACCAACAGGGCTGGTCCCTTAAAGGGATGGTGACCTGAGAAAGCGTCAAAACAGATTTGGTAGGTTTTTTTTTTTAGCAGAACTACGTAATGGCTTTCCCAAAGAGAAAGAAAACCCTGTCTGGCCCTTTGAGCAAAGAAATCCTATCATAGATACTTTGCAAGTGGACATAATTAAATGTATTTTAATGAAACTAGTTATTTTGCATAATACTTTTAGCTCAACCATGTAGCCATTTACCAAAGCCAGCTGCATTTTAAATTAATTTGGGTTAATTATCAAAATCAAGGTCACATAGGGGATGGGGAGGAAAAAAAGAGTCTAAGACATTCCTACCAAAATGTCACCTGAGGACCAGCAGTCTGTGCATCACCCTGGAGTTTTTTAGAAATGCAGAACTCAGGCCCTATGTCAGACCTCCTGAATCAGAATTGACGTTGAACCCAGGTGATTTATAAACAATTCAAGTTTAGAAGCCCTGGTCTAGGATAACTACATAAAACTGGTGAAAGCCTGGGGCACCCGGGTGGTGCTGTCGGTTAAGCCTCTGACTCTTGGTTTTAGCTCAGGTGGTGATCTCAGGGTCCTGGGATCAAGCCCCGCATCGTCAGACTCTGCACTCAGCATGGAGTCTGCTTGTGATTCTCTCTCCCTCTCCCTCTGCCCCTCCCACTCATGCTCTCACTCTCTCTCTCTCCCTAAAATAAGTAAATCTTCAAAAAAAATGGTGAAAACCTGTTTAAAAGGATGTAATACAAATATTTATAGTCCCAAATTAAATTTAACCTATGGGAAAACTTTTATCAACCTCAGGAATGGTAGAAAAGTATTCAAGTTTTGAAACTGGGAATATTATTTAAACTGTTGAATGAAAAATGGCCAACAAGGTCTATAAAATGAGTGGCTCTCAGAAAAGGGGGTAAAGTGAAGTGGGTGGCAAGGTGGACCCACAGGTGGGAGCTGGGGCAAGTGAGTACAGGCAGGGGTGGGTAGAGATCACAGGAAAGAATTCTGGGTGACATCAGCATGGGGGTGGGGGTCATGGGAGGACCTGGGGAGACCAAGTCATGGGCAGAGCGGAACTTGGGAAAGAATATGGAGAATAGGCTCAGCTTTCCCTTGAGCTCTGCAGCTGCCCTCATGCTCGGCGTCGCTTCCTACGGGGCCTGCTCTGCCCATCTCGTTTCTCCTGCGTACCTCCTATACGCCTGATGTGGCATCATTCTGCTTTCTTAAAGACATGTTTTCAAGAAGGAAATAAGTCTTTCATATTTTCCCTGTATTTATCGTTTCTGATACTCTTCAATCCTTGGTATAAATCCAAGATTTCATCTGGTTCCATGTTTCTACCTTCCAAAGAACTATTTTTAGCATTTATTTGGTGCAGGTCTGACAGCCGACAAATTCTCTCGCCTTTTCTTGACCTGAAAAAGGCTTTCTTTCATCTTTGAGTTGGAAATAGATTTTTGCAGATTTTTTTTCAGGACTTGAAAATTGTTGTTTGCGTATGGCTTGCATTGTTTCAAGTGAAAAGTCATTAGTCATTCTTATACATGTAATTCTCTGGGTTGTCTTTTTTTTTCCTCTGCCTACTTTTTAGATTTTTCTCCTTATGAATCACATTTGCTTTTTGTTTGTTTGCTTCTTCTCAGATCTAGTAGTTATTATCCTGCCTTTAAAAAAAAAAAGAACAAAACCCTTATTTGGAAATCATCTTAAATGTATGCAAAAGTTGTAGGAAGAAAAATAGTACTTAGGGCACCCACCTTTTACCCAGATTCACCTTGTTGTTAACATTTTCCCCATTTGCTGTATTATTCTCATTATCTGTTTATCTAATCATAATATTTTTTTCTAAACCACTTGAGAATAAGTTGCGTACACTATGCTCATTTATCCCTAAATACTTCAGTGTGTATGTCCTGAGAATAAGGATTTTCTCTTATATAACCACAGTACATTATCAACTTCAATAAATATAACTTTGGTATCCTACTTTTTCTAATCTACCGTCCATTTTTCCATTTAGCCAGTTGACTCCATTATGTCCTTTATAGCATTTTTCCCACCATGACAGGCCCCATCTAGTTTAGGTATTGCATTTTATTGTCATGTCTCTCTAGTCTTCTTTAATCTGAAGTACAGCATTCTACAGCATTTCTTTGTCTTTTATAATAATGGCACCTTGAAGAACACGATCATTTTTCAAAAAATAAAATGCCCCTTATTTGGTGGTCCTTCTCTTGTTTTTTCATGAATTGGTTCAGGTTATACCTTTCAGGCCAGAACACTTCATTAGTGATGCTGTGGCCTTCTCAGAGAACCACACGTGGAAGCCCACAGTGTCCACTGCCCCTTGCTGGTGGTGTGAATTCTGATTACACACGCCGGCCGTTGGTCAATTACTATATATTTACTGTTCTTTTCTCTTGCAATTAATAAGCAGTGTGACGGAGACACTTTAAGACCATGCAAGTATCATATTCATCATCAAAATTCCCCCTTAGATTTAGCAGTCTCTGATGATTCTTGCCCCACCAACACTTATATGATGTTCTCCATGCTTCTCGATTGGTACACAGCATTCTACTGTAAGCAAGAACCCTCCTTTCTTATGTTTATTTATTTACCTACTTGTTATCTGCCTGGACTCATGGATTCCAAATTCTCCCAGATGTGACTAGCGGAAGCATACTCAGTGGTTTCCGATTGCATGATGAATATTGTTCATTGTTAAGTCTCTGGATTTTGTTAAGTAACAAAAAGAACATCAGAGTTTGTTTTGGCAAGTAGTTAAATTATCATAGGTCAGCTGGATTGTTTCAAGGTTTGTTTTTAAGTTTTGTTAGGGTGGGTCTAGTATAACCTCTACTCTAGGGCAGGTGTAGCCCTACTGCGAAAGAGTTTTTCTTCTGGGGTCTCTACTGGGTGCTCTGGGCGTTTAACAGAGACTCCCCACACTGGCTGGTTACAATTCTAGTGTCCCTGGCCTCTGCGTGAGTTCTTAATTTTTCGGCTGGCTGCATGGAAATGCACTCTATACATGAGAAGCTTGTATTCAGTAGCTATTTGAAGGGGTCTCCTGTGCAGATTTCTGGCGTTCTTATTCTGTGAAGCTCCGATTCTCTGCCCAAATTCCTGCAGTTCCAGTCTCCCCAAACTCAGACCTCTGTCTCCTCAACTCAACAAGACCCCCCACATTCTGCTTGGGTCTCCCCCCTCCCCCACCTGCTTAGCAAGTGTCTCCAGGAAAAAGACATGTGATCCCAAGTCATCCTGTCACCTCCCTTCTCTCACCTTTGTTGTCTAGCGTCTGAAAGAAGTTGTTCAATATGTTTTGTTCCAGTTTTCTAGTTCTTTCCTACAGAAGGGCAAGTCTGGTAGCAGCTACTCTGACATGGGCAGAAGTGAAAGCTTCCCATGTATACAGATTATACAAATTAAAATTTTGTATTTATCTGGAAACAGGCAACCCCTCCTCATGTAAGAGAGTTTGGTGACTTGTTTGAGCATTTTTTTTTCCACCTTGACTTCAAGTTATTTTTTGATGAATCAGAGAATCATTTAAGGAAGGCTGAACTGAGTTTCATCCATGCATGTGTTCTAGGCTTGCGAGCATAACACCACCGGGGACCACTGTGAGCAGTGCGCGCCCGGCTTCTACGGGCTGCCTTCCCGAGGGACCCCGGAGGACTGCCAGCGGTGTGCCTGCCCCCTCTCCACAGCCTCCAACAAGTAAGCACGGCACCCCCACCTGGGGAGCCAGCCTAGTGTGGCCAGACTTCGTGTGTGAAGATAGTGTGCTTACCCAGTGGTAAAGATGGAGGGGTGAATTCTCTTTTTTTAAAAAGAACAAGTTCGGTGTATTAAATTATATAAGAAAGGCATGTGATGGCAAGAAAATGTGCATGCTTTGGTTCCTCTTGGTCTAATGTTGCTCCTTAATTCTTTCAGTGTATATCTGGTGTGCCTGCCAGTAGGCTAGGAGGTATAGGGTACACAGGAATGAATTAAACTTTGTTCCTGGCCTTAAGGAGTTTTTGATATAATGACCAAAATATGTAAATATGAGGCTCATTGAAAATGGGCTGAATTCATTTCATGATTCAACCAGTATTTATTGAGTGCCTCCTACACACTGAGTATCATGGTAGGAGCTCGTGTATCAGAGTGTTCATCCATGGCTGCTGGTCCCATGGGACCCACCGTGTGGTCATGACTCTAGTGGAGGTATGTCCACTGTCAGGAGAGTAGGACTCTGCCTGGAGCGACTCTGAGGAAGGCCCTGATCTGAGGCTTGAAGGATGAAGGCCACAGAGAAGGGTGTTCTGGGCAGAAGGAACTGAGTGTGCCACGTTATGGCCGCATCAAAGGGCAGGTCCTGTCTGTGAAATCGCAGGTGGTCCTTGAGCACAAGGCAGGAGTGGGGTGGGAGGAACAGTGATGCACAAGGCCTCATTCGCCCTGCTGGGGCCTGTGCATCCTGCAGGCCCGGATTTGAAAACCTGTTTCTCTCTCACTGGCCTACACTTTAGGACTCTTCCTCCCTCCAGCCCAGAGAACTCCCCCATGGGGATTTTCATTTGAAACTCCACTGTGTAAAACAGACACAACCAGCGCTACTCTGATGTAATCATAGGGGCCCCCCTGTTGCCCCCATACCTCCCTTCACAGCCCCCCTAGACCCAGGAATAGAGGTTGAGGGGACCTCAGTGAGCAGTGGGGATACTTTGGGGAATGTTGATGGGCTGTCACATGTAAGCTAGAGCTCACTCTTGGCCACTGTGGTTGGGGCTCTGAGGCAGGCAGACCAGTGCCAGGGAACCCAGAGACGGGAGCTCGGCTTGGCCAGGAAGAGCATCGGAGAAGGCCTCCTGGAGGAGATGGTGGCTGAGTTGGGCATGGGGGACAAGGTGAACCCAGGCAGAGAGGGGACGAAGTGGCCTCTGGGCTGAGGGACAGGCAGGAGCAGGGAGCGTCCAGTGCCCAGGAGAGAGGCTCATGAGGTGGGCTGCATGGTCAGGGGCCGGGCTTCTGGAGTGAAGAACTGTTGAAAGTTTGTGAGGAGTAGTAAAAGACAAGGATTTTAAATGTTTAGAAATTCTGCACCACTCATTGGAAAATTGTGTTCATTTGTAATGTTTTGACAGTTTCAGCCCCACTTGCCACCTAGAGGATGGGGACGAAGTGGTCTGTGACCAGTGCGCCCCGGGATACTCAGGAGCTTGGTGCGAGAGGTACTCTGTCTGCATCACTCAACTGATTTCCAAAAGTTGCATCAAACTTTCTTTTTTAATTAAATATCAGTGATACGTGTTTTGTTTCAAATGTATAGGTAAGTATGATTTTAGCGTTTTGGTGTGTAATGATTATTTCCCATAATTATAGAGAAAAACCAGTATGCCGATTAAAAAGCCGGGGAATTTTTCAAGAACAGCATTTCGGCTCCTCGAGCTCATGTGAGTTCTCATCGATGACAACAGAAAACAGCGAGGAGCCAGTGTGTACCGTTCCCACACTGAAATATCCCACTATCTGGATAGTTCCAGAGTAGGGGTGGTTTGATTTAATAGCTGTCTTCTGGCACCCGAAAGCCAACACTGTCTTTTCCCAGGTGTTAAGTCTCAGTGCCCAGCTCTGGCGGAAGTCCCTGGGGGAGCCACGTCACACCCACGGCATGCAGGTCCAGTTGGCCTGGAGCTGAGGGCACATCCACTGGGATTTATGGCTCATTCGGGATACATTCTCTGTCTTCACAATGAGTGAAGGAAATCTGAATGTCTGAACTTGGTGTTGCATTGCTTCCCAATAAATCTTATGGAAAAAGAGTCCGTCTGATTTATTAGCCATTCAGAGAATCCCTGGATGGTGGGGGTAGTGTCTAGAGGAAGTGCATTCATTTGGGTCCCCTTTTCAATCTTTTGTGCAGATGCGCAGACGGTTACTATGGAAACCCAACAGTGCCCGGGGAATCCTGTGTTCCGTGCAACTGCAGCGGCAACGTGGACCCCTTTGAGGAGGGTCACTGTGACTCCGTCACTGGAGAGTGCCTGAAATGCACTGGGAACACGGACGGCGCCCACTGCGAGAGGTGTGCTGACGGCTTCTACGGGGACGCCGTGACTGCCAAAAATTGCCGCGGTGAGTGTGGGGGCTGTGAAGTCAGGGCCCTTACTCATGGCCATGTGAAGTCTCCATCTACTTACATGTGTCAGAAAGGGCTCAGCCTATGGAGTAACTTGATCTCGGTCGGCGCTTGTGTTAATACCAGTTTAGACCCAAGACCTCATTCTTCCCGGTGTGCCCTGCCTTAGCTTGATCCACTACCTACAGAGCAGGTCAGGTGGCCTGGGAAATTTAGGTGCCCTTCCACTGGTGGAGGAAGTGGTGCTTGATGGGACCGGGCGAAGGCAGTCTGGGGTCAGAGCCTGCAGTGTTAATGAAGGACGGGCTCAGGGGTCTCATGAGTCAGATGGGATTTCAAGATATGGGGTGGGAAATGGGAAGGCTCTATCCCTGGAGTCTCACAATCTGTTCCTGAACTACTGACTCATGTTGCTCCAGAGCTCTGCTTCCTTCCTTCCTGACATTATGGATCACTTAGAACCACTCACTAAAGAAAGTAGGCTTTCCTCTACCTGAGATGACAAACTTGTAGCCTCAGGGCTGATACAGCCCTCAGATTTTTATGCACAGCTCTTGAAGGTGTGAAAGAGTAAAAATGGCAATTTTACATTATTTTAATAATTTCCTATAAATGCGAAGTCCTGCTATGCTATGACAACATGGCGACACGAGAGGGTGCTAGCGATGCAGGAAAGTTATTTTCCCAGGCACACTTCCAGAGAGGGAAAAGGCTTTGTAGCCTTGGGCCAGTCAACTTGATCTTGGCAGCACAGCCACCTTGATTGGTTATCATAGGAGGATAATTATGATAACTGGTATTTGTGTAAAGCTTCAAAGTCTACAGAGTGCTTTCACTATACTCATGTCATTCCTTTTCATCTTTCCTGCAACCTTGATGATTCATCACTTCGTTCATTGGTCATCTATTAACCATTTGTTACTTCCCAAGCACTGTCCTAAGTATCATCAGAGGAGTTGGAAAAATTTTGGCCCAGGTCTACTGGGGAGCTACATGTGATGGTGTGGAGGCAAAGCACACATGTGGATCTCAGGCTTTGGAGTCTGACTAATGTGGGTTAGAGCTGAGGGTTGGTCACAACCAACTGTGTGACATTAGGCAAATTTATTAACCTCTCTGAGCCACTATTTCCTCATACATAAAATGGACATAATTTTATATATACATATATATATTATGTATACACACACACATTTATATATACATATTAAGGCCTTTGTGAGAAGTAATTGGGATAAAAACTTAAAGTTCTGGAAATGAAATAAATGATAGCTATTTTAGATGCTAATAATAAAAACAATGCTTTTTATTATTTTTCTATATTAATGCTGTCCAGTAGAAATGTAAATAACACATGTAATTTTAAATTTTCTAGTCACCACATAAATAAAATGACAGAGATGAAACGTATTGCAGTAATACATCTTATTTTACCCAGTTATAAAAGCAATATCATTTTGTCACGTAATCAAATTTTTAAAGTATTAATGAGATATTTGCTTTCCTTTTTAATGTTTAGTCTTCAAAATTCAGTGCATGCTGATATGAGGAATTTGAGAAACAAGAGAGATGATCATAGGGGAAGGGAGGGAAAAATGAAACAAGACAAAACCGGAAAGGGAAACAAACCATTAGAGACTCTTAATCTCAGGAAACAAACTGAGGGTTGCTGGAGTGGAGGGAGGTGGGAGGGATGGGGTGGCTGGGTGATGGACATTGGGGAGGGTATGTGCTATGGTGAGTGCTGTGAATTGTGTAAGGCTGATGAACCACAGACCGGTACCCCTGAGACAAATAATACATTATATGTTAATAAAAAAAAAAAAGAAAAAAAATCAGTGCATGTTTTATAGCCTATTTCAATTAGGATGCTAAATTTTCATAAGAAACACTTGATCTGTATTTAGATTTCATAAAATTCATAGTTGCAAAAGGAAATTTACATATCCAAGTTGTTCAAATGTATTTAAGTTTTTCATCATGACCAAAAAAATCATTTTCCTTTATATTTGCATCTACATTGACAAAACTGCTTCAGTATTTTGTGTAGAAAGTAGATCTTGGTGATGAACAGAGGTGGGGAGGAGGGTCAGAACAGACAGGATTTGGGTCTGGGTCTGAGTTGTTGGCTGAAGTCTTAGTTTAAGTGACATTAGAGATTGTGTTTGTCTGTTGCATCAGCCACATCTGCAGGGGTCAGGAGACCCGTGCGCGCAGTGTCGATCTGATAGGACGGGCAGCTCTGCAGGGCGACGAATGACCATCCCTGGGGTTTGCACAAAGCTCCATAAAGGTCCAGGATGGTGTGGGGCTGCCTCTGGAGGAAATGGCACTTGATGTGAGTCTTGAAGGATGGGTAGGAGATGCCCGGTGGGCTGACAAGTGGTGGGAAAGTGTCGTCCAGGCCTGAGGTGCAGAGTCTGGAAAGAAGGTGCTAGAAAGTGAAAGGCAGGGTCAGGCCAGGGCAGGAGCCATGGCTGATGGGTGTGGACAGCGCTGGCCTGTGGAGGTTGTGCCGTCTGTCCCCGACTCCAGGTCACTTGAACAGGGACGGGGTCTGACCAGATCTCTGTTGAACAGTCAGTCTGGAACCGCTGCGGTGGATAGAGTGGACAAGAGGAGAGAAAAGGCCAGAAAAGAAACTTGCTGGAAAAGTTAATGAGGGCTTCCAGGAGAGCCTTTGTCATGGGGGTAAAGGTGAAGATAGAAACTAGAAACTCTTGGGACGCCTGGGTGGCTCAGTCAGTTGAGCATCCAGCTCTTGATTTCAGCTCAGGTCATGATCTCAGGGTTGTGCAATTGAGCCCCGCATTAAGCCCCGAGTTGAGCCCGGCATCGAGCCCCGTGTCGGGCTCTGTACTCAATAGGAAACCTGCTTGAGATTCTCTCTCTCCCTCTCCCTCTGTTCCTCCCCACCTCTCTCTCTCTCTAATAAATAAATCTTAAAAAAAAAAAAAAAAAAAATAGAAAAATTCTGGTTTAACGGGAGGGGGGGGGGGGGGGGGGGGTCAGGACAGACAGGATTGGGGTCTGGGTCCAGGTTGGTGGCCCAGGCAGCTGGACTCGTTATAGACTGACACTGTCTGGGCTCTTTCTAGTCTCCAGACATTTACAAGTTTTATTCTTTTCTCATTTCCTCTTTCTGTCCCCCAGCTTTGATGAGATGAATTCTTGTCATTTCTGGATATTTCACTAGAAATCCTCCCAGGCCTATAATAGGATCCCTCTTATGGACTTTCCAGAGGCCCCACGTGCGAATATACTATTATATTTTACTAGGTTAACCCCAGTGAAAGTGTCAGTATTCAATATTGCTGACATGGGAATTCCTAGGGGTTTGTTGGGGAGGCATTTGGATATTCAGGCGTGCAGGAATCAGGGAAGAAATGGGGTCTGGAGAATCATCAGCATTGATGTGCTAGTGGGTTTGGTGCGTGTGGAATGGGTTGTCCAGGGCAGCAAGGGAGCAACCAGGGAGGGAGAGGCTGTAGGAACCCCCCCAAGCTCTACTGTTAAAGGAACCTTATATGAAATGTTAAGTGGTTATAATTTTTATATTGTGGGGTTCACATGAGAACTAAAATATATGTAAATCACCTAGTAGTTACTGGAAACTATTTTAAATTAATATTATTTACAGCAAGCAATTTTTTAAAAGATTTTATTTATTTGGGAGAGAGAGAGAGAGAGAGAGCATGAGTTGGGGGGGAGGGGCAGAGGCAGAGGGAGAAGCAGGCTTCCTGCGAGCAGGGAGCCCGATACGGGGCTCCATCCCAGAACCCTGGGATCATGACCTGAGCTGAAGGCAGATGCCCAACTGACTGAGCCACCCGGGCACCCCTACAGCAAACAATTTTTTAGTAATAATTACTATTAGAACTGTTACCATGGAAAGATGACTACAAATAGCTGTGTGACCTGTGGCTAATGACATAATCTCTCTAAATTTTAGATTTCACAGTGGAAAAGAGAGAAAGTTATCGTGCTTCCCATGTCAGTTTGTAATGAAGCTTCAATGAAATATACTGGAATGTGACCCAGGCACAAACGGACCGTACAATAAATACAGTTTACTGTCGTCTATATTTTGTGGTGATCATATGGTGAACGTTGACTTTTCCCCGAAGGCCGGGGAAGCTTTGAATGAGACACGGGGTTGGGGTTGGGGGGCACCGGAGGGAGAGAGACAAGAAGGAGGGAGGAAATCAGAGGTTGTCCCTCACCTCAGTGAGAGCGAAGTTCAAAAGGGAGGGAGTGGCGATGGGGCTCATCTCACAGCAAGATGAAGACCCAGAATGTGCTCTTTGAATGTGCTCCTGGGAAGTCCTGGGAGACTTTTCAGGAGGAGCAGGTTCAGCAGCCAAAAGGCAGGAGGGGCAAGTTGAATGGGAAGGGAGGGCGACAGGCAGATGGGACCTCAGATAGACAGTTAAGTTGTGTGTGTGTGTGTGTGTGTGTGTGCGCGTGCGCACGTGCACGTGAGTAAATTGTGTGTGTGTGTGTGTGTGACGTTTTCTACAGGAGACAACTGAGAATAGTTGGATGCTGAGGAGTGTTTGAAAATACAGGTTTCATTATTTAGGTATGGCAAGGCCAGCAGTGGCCAGGAGGAGGGGACACACCAAGGCATAGGAGAGGGCATATGGGAAGCACCCAGGTTGGTCAGGAGGGGAAATGTGGGCTAGAGCCTTTGTTGTGGTTTCCTCAGGAAGGAAAGGGCAAGGCAGGGTAAGCAGGGTTAGGATTGGCTACTTTGAATAACTTCAGCAGGCTCTGGGGCAGGGCAGCTGTCCCTAATCCTCTGATGCATGGCCCTGGGGTGAGAGGTCAGAGGGATAGTGGAAGTGAAGCCCAAATGAAGGAGAGAGCCCGGTAAGGAGGCCTTTGTGGGCCTGGGCTCTGGATGGGGTTGTTTGCGTATGAAAGGCGTTCTGGCAGGCCAGCTCTTCACTCGCTCTGGAAACTGGCCTTGGGAAGGGCAGTCTGTCCAGGGTCAGCAAGGCCCCCCAGGAGGCATGTTTAATACAAAAGTGAGTTGAGTGTTCAAAAGTAAGCCACAGGAACCGGCAGCGGTGCGTGGGGCCCCTAGCACTTCCCCAGCCTCCCACGGGGGGAATCCTAGATGGTCCACTTATACCGGGGAACACATCCACAGGTGTCTTGGCCACAGTCCACTATGGAGGCAGAATTCCAGTGCCTTTCCTCTGATCCTCAGCCTTCCAGCATCTACCACGGCTCTGGCCTCCCCTGCCAATCCTGCCACACAAAGTGTGCTTGGCTTGAGAGAATTTGTGGAGTTTTCCTTTTCTTACATCATTATCGCGTATGACAGAGTGCACATTTCCTGAGTCCAAGCATTCAAAGACAGTGCACATTTCTGGGGTATTTGGTCAAGAGCTTATTAGATATTTTCAATGACGTGCATATTGACAGCTGTGCTATAAGTATCAATTAAACATTTCAGGAGCCATTAAATTGTATCACTTCGCAAAGGTGGGGACTTTGTAGTTTTGAACATCAGTCCTATGACTGTAGATAAAACTGAAATGTTTGACCTGAAGGTAAGTATATTGGAACTACAGGGACTCGCGACTTAGAACAGGGAAATGTTTTACATTAAACTATGAAATGTAATATTACCTATCTAGATTGTTATAACTGAGCTTTAAAATATTAAATACATATAAGATCAGGATAAGAACAGATAGCTAAATTGATTTTTAAATCTCCATTGCATGTTTTTTATGAAGATTTGTTGATAAACATTGGTGGCTCATTTTTATGATTTCAAGGAATTCATGCAATTGGTTAAGATTGTTTGCTAATTCTTATCTTAATAGCTTCAGTGGTTTTTCTGTGTGATGGCTCCTTCCGCCAACCCCATAGAAGTTATTGCGAAGTAATTTCTTCTTTTAGTTTTATGATTTGAAACATGAATGTTTAAAATTTTTCCTTTGGGGATTAAGGGATCTTACTACAACCATACCCAGAAATGGGCACAAATATGTCTCTTGTGTGTGTGTTAGCCTGTGAGTGCCACGGAAAAGGCTCCCTCTCTGATGTCTGCCATCTTGAGACCGGACTCTGTGACTGCAAACCCCATGTGACTGGACAGCAGTGTGACCAGTGCTTGGTAAGACGCCTGTGGCCGTTGCAGACATGAAAGTGTTTCGGTGATGTCTATAATTGATACCTTGACCTCGGCTTGAATGAAATGCACTTCATGACTGCCAGAAAGAGCTACTGGCCCAAACACGGCTGGTGAATGCTGGGTGTCCTGACCTACAGAGTCTGTATTCGGTTTACAAAGAACTGCAGTGATGTCATGACCACTGTGTGATTCTATGAAACATCCGATGTTTGATTTGGGAAACATGCTTGTAAGTATCAGTAGCTAACTCAAATGTACTTTGGCTCCCACGCTCCGGGTCCTCCTCTGCAACAGCCTGGCTATTACGGGCTGGACGCGGGGCCTGGGTGCCTGCCCTGTAACTGCAGCATGTCAGGCTCCTTGTCGGATGACTGCACCGAGGAAGGCCGGTGTCACTGCGTCCCAGGCGTAGCTGGGGAGAAGTGCGACAGGTGTGCACGCGGCTTCCACGCCTACCAGGACGGTGGCTGTACACGTAAGCTCCAGAATTCAGTATCTGAGGCTTTTTAGTAATTCCCAGACTTTTCTTTGCACTCTCCTTTGACTTCTAATTCTGTTACGTTCCTTTGCTTTTTCTCTTTTTAACATGTAGGATTTCATACCTTTTGTTCTGTTTCCTGATCCCTGTGCTTAATTCGTCTGTAATCCGTGGTCAGGCTTTACTGATTGCGGGGACTTAGATTAATCACTTCACTTAGCTCTAGTTTCCTCATCTGTAAAATAGAGAAGCTAATTATAATTTCCATCCAGAAGTTACTTTTTATGTTGGACGTAGAGTCCTTAACACGGCATTTGGCACACAATAAATGCTCCAGAAATACTAGCTGCATCTGTTCTTCCCACCTATTTCTGTTTCTCTGTCCTGATTACCCCTTTTCTAACACCATCTCTCGACAAGGAGGAACAGCCCCCTCCCGAGAGACACAGACAGGTCTTGGGAATCACGAGGTCTCTGTTAGGAACTAGAACAGTTTAGATAATTAATCAAAGGGAGAGAATCTATAGCATCAGCTGTGACCCCTTCGGTTGCATGGGGGTCCTGAGGCGTAACAACACCATGTGTCTCTGTTGCAGCCTGTGACTGCGCTCACACACAGCACACTTGTCACCCGGAATCGGGGGAGTGTATCTGCCCTCCTTATACTCGGGGCACCACCTGTGACGAATGTGAGGACGGATACTGGGGCCACGACCTAGAGCTCGGATGCCAGGTATGCACCACCATCTGCATCTTCTTAACTGGGAAGCACTTCGTTGGAGCAAGTTTCACTCCTTCTCTTTGATCCATGCACTTGACCTTGACCTGCTGAATGGCTCCATGGTTTATATTTAAAACTCAGTACGGGTTCAGGCATCCAGGTGGAAGAAGCAGCTGCCTTAAAGTACATTATTCTAAGTTTTTTTTTTAAGAACCCAGCCGTGGAATTGATGGTTTGGAAACTTCAGTGCTCTTTAAACCTACGCTGCTGTGTACATGATCTTCCAGGAGGAGGGCAGAAGTCACTTTATTGGGGGGTTACAGCCCATCTTCAACGGTTCTATTTTCAATGTAGCTTTCCTCAGTTGAACTTGGATGTGGTTTGCGTTTTAAAACCAGACTTGCCTTTGACGTGTAAGATGCTGCCGCCGGGCTGGCCGTCAGGTGACAGGGTCAGCCCAGTGCACATGGGCCCCAGAGAGGCACAGCGGTCCAGCCTGGCAGCCGCTGCCTCCTGCTTGGCCGAGTGAATCCTTGCAGCCATAGTGAAGGAGACCCACGTATTTGTATGATGTCCCCACGTTTAGTGTTCTCCTGTAATCCCAACACGTGTGCATTATACGAATGTACAAGGCACCGTTTTATTTGTGAGTTTATTTTCCCAGGCCTGCAACTGCAGTGATGTTGGGTCCACCGGTCATGGATGCGACGCACTCACTGGCCACTGCCGATGCAAGCCTGCCTTCGGTGGCCCAGGCTGTCATCAGTGCTCCCTGGGGTACAGACACTTTCCAGACTGTGTGGCCTGTGACTGTGACCCGCGAGGGACATTGGCAGACGCCTGTGATGAGGAACAGGGTCTGTGCGGCTGTGCAGAGGAAACCGGCAGCTGCTCTTGCAAGGTAGCAGCCTCGGCGTCCCGCTCTCCCCCTCACTCATCACTACGACTTTGGGGCTTTTAACTAGTTAAATCAAGGGTGCCGGATGAACGTCTGCCTTTGGCTCGGGTCATGATCCCACGGTCCTGGGATCGAGTCCCGCATCGGGCTCCCTGCTCAGCGGGGAGTCTGCTTCTCCCTCTCCCTCTGCCTCTCTCTCTGTCAAATAAATAAACGACATCTTTAACCATTTAGATCAGCAGCTAGGTTTTAGACGCTTTTCATAGTGAGTCCGCACTCCCTTCCAGGTTTAAATTCCGTGTAGGCTCTTCGAGAACAATGGCTGATTCTTCAAATGGAATTTTTACTGGTTATTGTGAGTGTCAGATGATAGAACTGAATCGAAACACACTCTGAGTTTTCTGTCAGGTGTTCCAGTCGGCTGAGCAGCCGGTCTGTCTTGAGCGTACAGCTAAAACAGGTAACACAGGGCTTCAAGAAGATCTGTGATTCGGAGCGCCTGGGTTAAGTGTCCCACTCTTGATTTCAGCTTAGGTCATGATCTCAGGTCAGCGTGGAGCCTGCTTGGGATTCTCTCTCCCTCTGCCCCCCTTAAAAGAATTTTAAAAATATAAATAAATACATAAATAAATAGAAGATTTGTGATTTTCTAACTGGTAAGTAATTATTCTTTTGTATGTGCTGGCCAGAATGAAGGAAATTTGTGTGTTTTATTTTCCTGGCAGGTAAGATGTCAACATCATGTTTAATTCCATGTGTTTCCACTGATTTCCCCATTGTGCTTTGTTATTAGGAGGTAATTGGCTACCTCCTCTGGTCCTTTTCCAGGTGCTGGTGATACGGAAGAGAGAGAGAGTAGTGGACTGATCAGTGACTAGGGATGAGGAAGGGAAAGCTCATCAGATACTATGGCCTGGGAGTAATGGAAACATCAGTGAACTATTTTTGGCTTACCCCATCGGCGATAGCAGCTTTCATTACAGACGGTCAGAACAGGAGGGGCCTGCCTTAGTGATCACCTGGTCCATGGCCCACCACCTGTCCAGTCATCAGAGTCACCTGGGGCCTCAGGGTGGTGTCTCGGGTTCGCTCCAGGAGAGGCTCATCAGGGAATCTATATATTCCCAAAGCTTCTGAGATGATTCTGCTGATCAGCTGCATCTGGGAATCACTGGCAGTGCTGAGAGGGTGGATGTTCCTTGAGGTTAGGGAGCTTGCCTAGGGAAACAGCTGTTTCGGGGATGTTTGTGGGTCCAAAATTATTTTTGTGTTTTATTTCATTTCTGTTCGGAAGTCGTGTCTCTTTTTTTTTTTCCAGGTAAAAATAAACGAGTCTATTGCTTTCTCTCCTTTAGGAAAATGTGTTCGGTCTTCATTGCAGCGAGTGTCGAGCTGGTACCTACGCCCTCCGCGCAGATGACCCTCTAGGATGTAGCCCCTGCTTCTGCTTTGGGCTGTCACAAGTCTGCTCAGAGCTGGAGGGTTATGTGAGGACGCCGGTAAGTTACACATGCGGGAAAACGTGCTAATGTGCTGTTTTTAAACACTGCCTCCTTCCCTGCCCCCCTCCCATGGAAGTTGGGTGACCGTAGGGGAGATAGTCAAGAACTTACTTTAAATTTTGCTCTTATGGCATCAGAAATTCCAGGAAACTAATCTGGGTTCATTATGAATCCGAGCTCTGTGTCTGCCATCCGAGGAAATAAATGAAGCTGGAACTAAAGTGCTCAGGGTTGCTCCTGAGCTAATCTATCAAAAGCTTTTGTTGGAGATAAAACTGCAATACACAACAGCTTCCTTCCTATAACTGAATCCTGCCCCAATAGAGCAATAGTTTGGCCCTAAATGCAAGAGTGTAAAACACATGCAGTTTTCCTATTAACCCAGATGTTGGAGTTTGAAGGAACTGTCTTTGTTACTCCTGTTTTAATACTAAAGCTGTCTGGTCTGTGAAACAGCAGTAGAAGCTGACGAATCGAAGGTGAAGAGTGAATTCGTGCTCTCAGGTCTGTTTTTCTCCCCTTCCATGACCAGGTAACGCTGGGCTCAGGGCAGCCCCTCCTGCGTGTGGTTTCTCAGAGCAACCTCCAGGGTACGGCTGAGGGGGTGTATTACCAGGCCCCTGACATCCTCCTGAACGCTGTGACCGTCAGGCGACATGTCCACGCAGAGCCGTTTTACTGGCGGCTGCCAGAGCAGTTCCAGGGAGACCAGGTGAGGCCCCCACCTGGCCTAGAGCCAGTCCACGTTTCCCGGAGGAGACAGGTGTCACTTGAAATCACGATGGACTGTGTTAGCCGACCCTTAACCGAGGTGCTTATTCCCTCTAGGTGGAGATGGAGAAGTTTAACACTTATAAAAATCCCCCCAGATGTATATGGCTCTCAAGTAATTTTCATTTGAAAGTCTTTTAGGGGCACCTGGCTGGCTCAGTCAAAAGAGCATGCACTCCGGATCTCGGGGTCGTGAGTTCGAGCCCTTCATTTTGTGTAGAGTTTACTTAAAAATAAAATCTTAAAGTCTTTTAAAAATCAAATCATGTTATTTTTCTCCTTCCTCAAGCAGTCCTTCAATAAACCCTTTTCATTTTTATTAACATAAGCTCAGGTGCTGTGGTTCTTCTCAACAAATCGATACTCATTTAGGGGGAAAGTAATACCCTACTATAACAGGGTATTTAGGGCATCACTTGCATTTTTGTTTAAATAAACATTGGAATCTATGTGTGAAATCACCCAGATCTTTAAATTTGCCAGTATGTATCCAGTGTTCCCATAGCTCTAGGTCCCTTTTAATTCAAAGGAGCCTGAAAATAATCAGGGCCATTACCACACTGATTTGTTACGTTTACTTCCTTTGGTGCCATGGAGAGGAAGCTGAGGGAGGTGACGTCTGTGGCCTTGATGGGGGTGGGGGCTTCATGGGTGTATCCTCCTCCCCAGACTCCTTGAGTTGTACACCTTAAATATGTACAGCCTTTTATATGCCAGACATGCCTCTAAAAGTTTTTTTAAAAAACTTTTAAAACCTCACTTAAAAAGCTATGGCTTGAGTTAACGTAATAATCCATAATTAAGTAGAATTAAAAAGACACAAATTCCAGGGTGCCTGGGTGGCTCAGTTGGTTAAGCAACTGCCTTCAGCTCAGGTCATGATCCTGGAATCCCAGGATCGAGTCCCGCCTCAGCGGGGAGTCTGCTTCTCCCACTGACCTCTCCCCTTTCATGTTCTCTCTCTCTCTCAAATAAAATCTTTTCTTTTTTTAAAGACATTCCAGACAACCGATTCCACCCTTGTGATGTATTTTTAAGACACAGGATTTCTTGCAAATGACAACAGGCTTGTAATGAAATAGTTTTAAGCCAGGGCTATGTCAGAGAAGTAAATCATTTACAATCCCATAGCTCCTGGCCTACGGTGGCAGCCTGAAATACAGCGTGGCCTTCTATTCTTCCGACGGCATCGGCACCTTCAACCTTGAGCCCCAAGTGCTCATCAAAGGGGGCCGGACCAGAAAGCAGGTCATTTATGTGGACGTGCCCTCCCCGGAGAACGGAGTACGACAAGAGCAGGAAGTGGGAATGAAAGAGGTGACGATGTCCTCCTTTCCTACGCGCCCCTTAACGGTGTGGAGTTAGCTCTGGATGCAGTGGAATCCCAAAGCTGCTAATAGAGTGAGCTAGAAGACCTGGGAGTCAGAATTCCAGTGGGCTTAGCAAGATTTGTAAAGACAATTCAAATTCCATATGCTCAAGAACCGTACACTAGGCTTATGTTACCTTGGTGCGAATTGCATCCTAAATCCTTTATGTGTGAAATCATGGTGCACACGTCTCCATCTGTGTGGATGTAATGGTGCGAAGTCTCTGGACTGGCTGGGCTCTGGCAAGTGTGCACGCGCACTCGCCGGACTGTGCGGACAGTCGGCCGCGCGGCGGGTGGTGCGCAGGTGACACGTGTCTGCTGCTCCGTGAGGGGGGCACCGCGGCTGCCGCCCCGGGAGCTGACGGGAGAGCGGGCTCCCTTCCGGAGACATTTATAAAAGAATTACTAAATTCATAAGCCTCTGAGGATTTGTAATCGGAATGTAATTGAAGGTGTTTCTCATCCACAGAATTTTTGGAAGTATTTTAACTCCGTTTCTGAAAAACCTGTCACACGCCCTGATTTTATGTCTGTTCTTAGCAACATTGAGTACATCCTCATCAAAGCATCTTATGGTCAAGGATTACAGCAAAGCAGGTACTCGGAACCTTCTATAATGAAAAAAACTTTTTTTATTTGAAATAAAACTGAAGAGATTTGATTCACCCTTATTACTTCGTATCTTTATTAGTGTGTGTGTATGTGTGTGTATTTATGTTCCTCACCAAAACTTTATTAAATAGTAATGAAATATGTGGAAAATGACCTAGATTATCCATCCTCCAATTAATGTGGATATAAAATATAAGTACATATGGTGATATCTTAGATGAGGTTAAAATATAAATGAAACAAAACAAAAAAAGTTCTATTTTCTGCCCTTAAATTTCAATGACATTTCTTTGTCATGACACATCAAGAATGCTCAGTTGCTCATTTAGTACTTATCCCATAAATGGAAGCTACTGGGTTATAGCCAAACTAGTGCTGCAGGAGTTGTTGCTTTGTGTAATATTATTTTTAAGTTCTAACATGTTGGCGGGGGCCCGTCACTGTGTGATGACAGGACTAATGTGCTCTTATACATTCCCTTTATAATCGGGTAGGAGCTACTCCCAAACTTGTAGGAAAGCTCTGGCTTAATATATGTGCCAATTCATTATATAATGTGCTAGATTTCTAGAAAGTGTCTTTCTCAGTATTAATGTTCCCTCTCACACTTCTTAACGGTTTCACAGAATCTCAAATATTTCAATGGAGGTTGGCAGGAAGGCTGGAGAGTTGCACCCGGGACAGGAGGTGGCGTCCCTCCTAGAGAAGTGTCTCTGTCCTCCTGGCACAGCTGGATTCTCGTGTCAGGTAGGCAGACTGTGGTTAAAATCCACTACCTGTAATGATGTACTACATGTTGGCTAATTGAATTTATTTATTTATTTTTTTAAAGATTTTATTTATTCATTTGACAGAGACCGTGAGAGAGGGAACACAAGCAGGGGGAGTGGGAGAGGGAGAAGCAGGCTTCCCGCTGAGCAGGGAGCCCGATGCGGGGCTCAATCCCAGGACCCTGGGATCATGACCTGAGCCGAAGGCAGACGCTTAACGACTGAGCCACCCAGGCACCCCAAGGCTAATTGAATTTAAAGAAAAAAGAAAAAAAAATAAATAAAATCCATTACCTGGTTCTGAGCTGAAATAGGCTTGTTACAGCAACTCCTAAGTGATGATCAGAATTTGTATGAATTATATGAGTTTTCTCTTCGAAAAAACTTAATTATGGTTAAATACTGCATAAACATAAACTTTACTGTCCTAACCACTTTTAAGTGTATCATTCAGTAGTGCTAACTACATTCACACTGTTGTACAACCAATCTCCAGGATCCTTCATCTTGCAAAACTAAAACTCTGTACCCATTAAACACTAACTCCCCGGTCCCCTTCCCCACAGCCCCTGACAATCACCATTCTACTTTCTATCTTAGTGAATTCAACTACTCTAGGACCTTCATTTAAGTGGAATCATGCAGTATTTCTCATTTATGACTACCTAGCCTAATGTCAAGGTTCATCCATGTTGTAGCATGTATCAGAATTTGCTTCCTTAAGGCTGAATAATCCATTTTATGTATATATCACATTTTTTTTTGTTAATTCATCCATCAATGGACACTTGGGTTAACCTTTTGCCTGTCATGAATAATGCTGCCAAGAATATGGCTATACAATATCTCTCCAAGACCTTGATTTCAGTTCTTTGGGGTTTATGCTCAAAAGAATTGCTAGGTCATGTCGTAATTCTGTTTTTAACTTTTTGAGTAGCTGCCATACTGCTTCCCAAAGCACGGTCCCATTTTATATTCCTACTGGCAATGCACAAGTGTTCCATTTTTTCTATATCCTTGACAACTCTGATTATTTTCTGTTTTTTGATAGTAGTTCTCTTGGTGTGAGGTGGTATCTCATTGTAGTCTTGATTTGCAGTTCCCTAATGATTGATGAAAGCATCTTTTCAGGTGCTTATCAGCCAATTGTATCTTCTTTGGAGCAATGCTTATTCAAGTTGCGACACTGTGATTTATAAGAAATAGCTATTTGGTCTTCATCCCCCGTTTCCTAGCACAGAGTTCTTAAATGCTTAGAATTTCCTAAGTGATGAGATCTATAAAAATGTCTTTTGTTATATTCATGAGGTAACTTTTGAAAAGTTCCTAGATCATCTAAGGATGGAGGCTGGTCACCAAAAGAACCAACCATGTGGTTGGAGAACTTTTAGTCCTTTCCCCAGACCTCAGGGGAGAGGGAAGGGGCTGGTGGTTGAATCAGTTGCCAGGGGCCAATGATCGCCTCACTCATACCTATGTAAGGAAGACTCCATAAAAACCAAAAGGATAGAGTTCAGAGAGCTTCCTGGTTGGTGAACACATGTAATGACTAGAGAGGGCCTGGAAGGCCCAAGGCCCCTTCCCCGCACCTTGCCCTGTGCCTCTCTTCCATCTAGTTATTCCTGAGTTACATCCTTTCATAATAAACCAGTGACCTTGTAACTAGAATGTTTCTCTGCATTCTGAGCTCCACTCTAGCAAATTAATCAAACCCAAGGAGGGGGTCGTTGGAACCTCCAATCTGTAGCCTGTTGACAGAAGCACAACCTGGACTTGTGATTGGCGTCTGTAGTTGGGGGGCAGGGCCAATCTTCTAGAACTGAGCCCTTAACCAGTGAGATCGGATGCTATCTCCAGGTAGGTAGTGTCAGAATTAAATTGTGGGACACCCAGATGGTGTCCAAACATTGCTTGATGTGGGGAAAAAACACCCACACAACAGAACTGGTCACAGAATATACTGATCATACCTGGTGATCAGAAGTGGAATTGGTGTCAGAATCGTTACAAGTCCTCTGTCCATTGTTTTAATTGTGTTTGTTCATTTCCTTTTGCATGCGCTCAGGACTGTGCACCTGGTTACCACAGGGGGAAGCTCCCGCAAGGCGCGAGCCGAGGACCCCGCACTCTGCTTGCCCCTTGTGTGCCCTGCAATTGCAACAACCACAGTGATGTCTGTGACCCCGAAACTGGGAAGTGTCTGGTAGGTTTGTTTGTGCGGGTTCTCAGAGGAGGCACTGAGCCTTTGAATTTCTGCTCCAGAGTCCTATGAAGTTCATGGTTTAGAGAGAGCCTAAATTTAACTAACTGTAACATACATGTAAATTTCCTTCAGAAAGGCTCAGAAGTCAGACGTTGTTAGTGCAAAATCTTTTATAAGTCTTAGTTTCATGAATTTGTTTGTGGGCATCAATTTGGGAGTTAGTTAAGTGTACTTGCAGTATTGGTGGTTATAGTCAAACTAGATGAGACCTCTGTCATAGAATTGGGAGGGCCACCTGGGGTCTTAAAATACGTTAATGCCCATGTTGCAAATTTATTTGTCTCCTTGCATTTTTTTTAAAAAATACTTTCTTGATGTCTTAGTATGCTTTTGCTTCTCAGTCACCTCTCCCTTATTAAAAAACAAAATTCAGAATTTGAGGATATAACTGGCTTTATTGAGTGATTCATGAATTAGGCAGCATCCCATCTATCAAGGTAGAGGGGAGCTCCGAGGAGTTGTACAAAACAAAAACTTTTTTTAGGGAAGAGGGTGGGGCAAGGAAGTTATCAACAAAAAGAAAGGATTGTTCCAGACAAGGTCACTTTTCCTTAGATGGGAGGGCAGGGGTCTTATTAGGTGGATGACTTCATCTTCCTTTCTGGGGATGAAGGGCCCACGTGACAGGTTACCTCACTGATGCTGATCAGAAAATTCCTGACTGGGATACGCAGGCTGTGTTCTTTCTTGGGGTGGTTGAAACTGTAGTTAGGCTCTGCATTAGCCCCAGTTTGGTGTCTTGGCCTAAGTGATGCCATATTGGGCCTGTGGTTTTCTTTTTAACAACCTAGACCAAGATTGGTCTCAGAAACGTAAGGAGAACTCTGATCACTGCGAAGAAATGGCCCAGATGGAAGTCTTGTGGCCTTGACCAAAGACAAACTCTTGTGTCTGTGATTTACTTAATCTGACAAGGCCTTACTAATAACCTAGAATAATCTGATATTCTTTCCCTACTCTGGAAATCTCCTTTTTTTATAATAACTCTTGTAGAAACATTGGTTACTTGTATAAATTGCGCCAAGACCACCTCACCTCAGGTAAAATAACTCAATGAAGGGAAATGAGCTGCTCACCAAGAAAGACCCTCCTGAAGCCTTAGAGCTCCTGGATGTGGCCTAGTCACAAGGAATGGGATGAAGGAATTAGGCAGGCTCCCAACTGGACTGCAGCCCTTCTAGATCTGTCTTCTATTTGGATGCATTTTTCATCTGTGGAATTGAAAGGTCATTTCCATCGGGGACACTGCTGAGCAATGGCAGTGCGCAGGTGAATTTAGAAACTGAAGTATAGCATGATTTTCCTCCATTAAAAAGATATGTGTTAACCTTTGCTGACTCCATTATATATGTGGAATTAAAGGATTATTCCACAGGTAAAACGACCTTAATGAAGATGCAGATAGCTACAACACTATTAAAAAAAAAAAAATTCACTTTAATCAGCTCATGCTCCAGGCAAAAAGTCTTAAAAGAGAAAATGAGAAAAATCTCATTTAAGGATTTAAGGAGAACTGATTTCAGGCAACTTAAATCAAGATGCAATTAGCTGGGAAGGTCTCTTGGCCAGTCATGGGGACAGAGGTCTCATGGACACTTAAAGAAGTTGATCAGTTCTTTCACGCTGCATCTTTCCTTGATGCACTGTTTTAACAAGATTAAATACTTCTAGGACATTAAATTACTACCCTGCCTTCCCTGGCCGGAATCCACCAGAACAGAGTTCTAAGATCAGCAGCTGACCTGTCGATTCGTAACCAAGAAAGAACACAGCCTACATATCCCAGTCCAGGAAAGACTATCCCAGGCAAGAATTCTCCCTAACATCAACAAAGAGCGCTTTCGGACAGCTCCCCGCTCTGGGGGGAGAGGTTGGCCAGATGTTACCTGGAACCCATAAGAGCTCTCAGCTGGATCTGTTAATTTTTACAGTACACAACAATGGATACATCTGCTGCAAAGCAGCTTAAGTCTGAACTACAGCATTCAAGCCAAGCAGTTATTTAATGAATGTTTACACACCTCCAGCCATGGGAAGCTCACTCCCACAGCAGCTCAGCTCATCTTGGGGCAGCCCTGATTATTCCTGGAGTTGGTGCACTTTAATCTTTGGAGCCACTAGGACAAACCACTAGGTCAAGTTTGTGCATGAAAAATGGCAGTATCTTATCTAGTAACTTGTGAAACGGGTTAGATTCCTCTTTCACATATCCATGGGCCCTGAATCTTTAGCCCTCCTGGTCAGATAGCCTCAGTTTATATACCTGATGATTCTGTGGAATGGTTGAGTCCATGCACCATCCTGCGGTTAGAGTATCCTGCCCAGAGCCCAGCGCCTTTACCCTAGGTGTGGAAGAAGCATCTCTCTCTGATGCTAGGTGTGCCGTGAATGCAGCCCGTGGGTTTTGCCAGCCTGGTCACTGCTGCCTCTGCTGAGCTAACTAGACATGAAGATGCTTACATACTTTCCACATGTTTAGCACCTGAGTCCTTGCGCTTTGAACTTGGGACCTTATCTTTTCTCTCCAGTCTTCATCTGGTGAGGTCTCCTTGTGGTTTAGTGCAACAGTGCACTTCCATTTGACAAAATCCCTTAAGCACTGCCTATGGATTATTACATAGGTGGGCATCAAGACCATTTTGGATCTGATTTTGTCATTCGGTATATAGGGCATTCCCCCCCCACCTCATGTCACTGAGACTTGGTATTATCATAAAAATGATTGGTCAGAAGTGTGACCTGGAAAGGAGGTAGAGGGAGACTCAGCACCACCAAGATAGCCTGGGAGTTCCTATCCCTGGGTATCCCCTCCCAGGAGATACCACTTAATGGTTTTACAATTGAACAACTGACAAGCCTTTTCTGTGCACTTCCCACAGCAAGGAACTCATCCTACAGGTTGGTTGACATTAACAGGTTCTCCTATCCCTGCCATTCTCGGGCAGCTTGTCTTCAGTTCTCTGGAATCATGAGAACCAGGAAGTCCACAATCGTTGTGTATTTGGGGAGTTTTTAGTGCTGAAGTTGGTGTTAACAATGAAAATCTGCTCAATCCTCGCTCATCTAATATTTATTCTTCATCAGATTTATATTGTATCATTAAAACAAGTATTTAACACATTCTTTTTAAGAGAGCGGTTGCAAATTTTACTTCTAAAGAGATAGCACTTTTAGGGACCACGTGGATCCTAGTAAAATCTACTTCCATCAGGTGAGATAGGAATATAATTTTAAAACAGAAAATACTGGAATATTTTTTAATCAAAAGGAACTTGAGGGGCGCCTGGGTGGCTCAGTCGGTTAAGCGGCTGCCTTCGGCTCAGGTCATGATCCCAGGGTCCTGGAATCGAGCCCCGCATCGGGCTCCCTGCTCAGCAGAGAGCCTGCTTCTCCCTTTCCCTCTGCCTGCCACTCTGCCTACTTGTGCTATCTCTCTGTCAAATAAATAAAAAAAAAAAAAGGAACTTGAAAATAGTGTTTAAAACATATAAAAGGGTGTCTTTCTATAGCCTCTCTTGCTGCCAGGGATAGAGTCTGCTTCAGTTTGCCAGTGTTACCCGTCTTTCTATCCCTCCATCCGACACAGAATCCAGTGCCCAGGGATTGCATGGACAGTGATTCAACTGGGCCAAAGCAGATTTCACCTTAGAAATGGATGTCGACAAAAACTTGCTCTTTTAGCTTCAAAAACTTTTTTAATGGCAGGATGGTAGGACCTGTCATGGAAACGATGACATCAAATGTAACTAGAAGTGATTTGGTTATTGCAAGAATCTATTGGTGGTGCTATAACACCGGACATTTTCTTCCCTGTTTCCTAAATCATCTTATCTGTTCACTTCTTTCAGCACCCCACATGTGATCAATGAACCCCAACCATGTGCAAAACCAATGTGCTTCAAATCAAATATATTTAAATCCCTCTTTTAAGGAACTGAAAGTTGACTGCTTTTAGGAGCCCTGTGTGTGTGTGTGTATAAAATATATATTTTAGCCCTGTGTATATTTTCCATAAGAAGAATGTATTAGTAATTTATAGGCTGTATTATAATGAATGAAGGTCAGAGTTGGCAGTGTTTATAGGATTTACAAAATATGAAGAAAAAAATGTTCTCCCTTCTCTATTAAAAAAAAAAAAAAAAAAAAATATATATATATATAGTACTACCTGACATTAACAGTGGCTTGCTTAGGTATTAGCAGGTAAGAATGATTTCTAACCATTTCCCATTCTTCTCTCCTCTTGAAACCCGGGGCTCCAGAACTGTAGGCACAGCACCGCTGGGGACCACTGCGATGTGTGCGCCCCTGGGTACTACGGGAAGGTGACCGGCTCCACTGGGGACTGTTCTCCATGTGCCTGTCCCCGCAGCGGCCCCGCCAGGTGAGCCTGCGCAGGTGCCCACACACCTGTGCCAACGAAGCTGGGCTGCTTCCTTCTCGGCCTCGTTTCCCAGGCTCTCGGGGTGGCCTGTTTTAACTAATCTCTATGTGTTGAGAAAGGCCAAGTTTAAGAGAAAGTGTTCATTATCGCAGTATTTGAAGAGAATCTTTTCAAAAGCAAAGTCTCTGTGTTGGTATTGGGGTGTTCAAATGGAACCAAGTCAAGAAAGGACGTTCAGGTTTTGTTTCTCAGAGAATAATTTTAGCCTCCAACCTCTGTTTCCAGCATGCCCGAAGACGGATTGTTACTGAGTTTATGAATAATGATACAAAGAATTCAGTTCCTGTTTAATGTAAGAGAGTGGGTTAGAATTTGTATAGGCCGATGACTGATGAGGTGCAGAAATGCTCCATAGTGATGACATCAGGGCCAGGCTCTGCCTTGAACTTGTGATGCTCAGAATTATCTCAACACCAAAAAAGAAGCAGAGATTTTATGTGGAAATTGGAATATCTGTGAGTCCTCTTTGGTTTAAATGAACTTGTAATTCATAAATAACATTTCATTATTGCCGAGACGGTTTGACAAGGCATTGAACGTGTACAGATAAAATACCAACTTTTGGTATACTAAAATGAAGTTTTCTTTGTAATCATTGCTTGAGTCTTCTTTTATTGTCTCCAAGTAAGTGATGCTTGATGGTGAGTGCTAAATGAGAGGCACTGTTAACTTCCTTCTAAACTATCAAGCTTCCTAAAATTTATAGTCACTACTATTTAACTTTTTGTGTTAAATATGTATTATAAATTTTGACTCATCAATTCTATTCCTGTCATCTAAGTTATAGAAATATTTGCATTTGTGTGTAAAGATGGATATATTTTGGCGTTGCTTATTCTCACCAGCAATTGCAAGGGAAACCGAAATGTACAGGGAATTGATTGATATATATCGTGGTGCACACCTACAGTGAAAGATTGTACAAACACTGAGACAAGAATAAGGTATATCTGTATGTGCAGAATTGGAGAAAATTTGCTATTTTGGTGAAAATTCTTATCTCCACGTGTATCCATATCCATAGTTCCATGGCTATATGAGCCCAGAGAAATGTTTGAAAGGATATTCCACCTCCTTCTTTGCACATTTGTGTAGTTTGAATATTTTACTTCAATCAAAAAGTTCTAACCAACCCCAGAGTGCACACTAATAAATTTTACATGTTAGGAAGCGACTGTGAGGGTCAGAAACCTCTATGTGAGCTCTGCATCTGCGAGCCCGTAGCAGACGTGCTTTACTTTCTACATATCTCGTGCTTCCACTAAGCCTGCCCCTTTAGTTTTTAAAGAGGAAGAAAAAGCCCGAACTGAAGTGGGGCTGATAGAGAACCCTGTCTGTCATTCTGGAAACTCAGCACAAGTCAAAACACCAGACAACCCCCCGCGGTTTTTCTCAGCGGCTTGCAGGTACCCATCTGAGCCTCTAGATGGCGCAAGGTTCCTTGATAATTTAAAATGCGGAGGGCGAGGTTGTGGAGAGGAAGGAGACAAAAGCTGAATCTCTGAGTGAGGGGATCTGAGAGGATTATTACATTTTGAGTGGCTCTGTCATTTTGCTTCTAATGGCGTATCACATGGCTCCTCCATGTCATGAGCCAGGTGATAATGCCCTGCCGTCACAGAACAAGACCCTTTCCTCCTGGAAAGCTTGCTTGTTTGGTGACTAATTCATTGTCAGGTGTGGGATGGTACTGATTCGTTGCAATGTGTCCATTCTTCCCCTCCGCGCGCACACGGTTGTCACTGGACGGGTGTGCAGTGAGTATCTTTTGGATATGAGAGATGCACGTGCTTGTGTTGATCACGTGTTTGTTTTCCTTCTTTTTGCCCCCACTAGATTTTCAGCCCTGAAAATGTTGTCTGGTGTAATCCCTTCACTCTCAGAGCAGTATCGTGTATCCTAAGAGTAATGAATAAGTTGCATAAGGAAGATTTGAAGCTGTAGATCTGAGAATTCAAAACACGATTTTTTTCCTTCTAGTTTCAGCCCCACTTGCGTCTTGGAAGGCGATGCAGATTTCCGCTGTGACGCCTGCGTTCTGGGCTACGAAGGACAGTACTGCGAAAGGTACGCTAGGGGGCGCCCCGCGCAAGTCGCTAGGCAAGTCCGTCGCATTCCGACGGACAGGACATATTTACTGACGTGATTTGGGAGACGTTATCAGTTTGGATGTGCGTGACTGATATGGGATCTTATTACTCTTCCGAGCCAGTATCTACATAAAATGTAGAATGAGGTCAATGGGCCCTTGTTCCTTGTATTTCATTTGGTAGAAAGGGTCGCTGTCCTTGGCGGGGAGCTGGTGTATCTGTTGGCTGGTGTTGATACTACAGTGCACACCTGTGCATCTTCCTCTCTGTAGGTGCTCCTCAGGCTATCACGGGAACCCTCGGGTGCCGGGTGGCACCTGCCAGAGGTGTGACTGCAGCCCGCGTGGCTCTGTGCACGGGGACTGTGACCGCAGGTCCGGGCAGTGCGTCTGCAGGCCGGGTGCCACGGGGCTCCGATGCGAGGAATGCAAACCGAGGCACATTCTCCTGGAAAGCGATTGTGTTTGTGGGTATTCTCCTCCTCTCAGTGTTTAAAGAGCTTTCTCTCTCTCCATTGTGTTCCTGCTATGGCACCAGCAGGATTAAGTAGATGTGTCTGCAAACTCTCTAAGGAAAGGACAGACCAGGCTCTGAAAGGAAATGCATTTGGAATTCATTGCCGTTGGTCCCAGTCAAAGATCCAGAGCAAATGCACTGTGAAGGTCAGAGCGGTAGAAGAAAACACGCACCAGGCCTGGGATCCGCGCTGGGCATCAGTTGTTTCTTTCTGTGGGACCCCGGGGAAGTCACTGATCTGATTTGAGGCTCAGTGGCATCGTCTGAGAAGAGGCTCAGTACTTGCTGCTTACCTCCCGGCACACAGGTGGTGGGGGAATGAGACTGGATGTGGTTTGTGCAAGCCTTGTCCTGTACTCTGCTCGTGGATGTTATTCTTGCAAAATGGCTTGTGCAAATCCACGCAAAACTGTGCACACCACCTTGCACTGACTTCAGCTTGCTTTTTCTTCTAGCTTGTGATGATGAGTGTGTAGGTGTGCTGCTGAATGACTTAGGGGATGTTGGTGACACCATCCTCTCTGTGAACCTCACCGGTGTTATCCCTATTCCGTATGGAATTTTGTCAACCCTGGAAAATACAACGAAATCTCTCCGGGTAGGTACTGGGAATACAGAGATTGGTAGAAACCTGTGTCCCCAAGTAAGAGAGTTGGTGAGGACAGTGTTCTGTCATTCTGTCTGTCCTCTCACAAGTGTGGAAGCCTCATTCCTGGCGTCTAGGCTTCTCTGCAGTGTGACTGGGGACTTCACCATCCCCACGCTAACCTGTTCTCCTATGGGACCGCTCTAATTGTTCAAGCGTTGTTCCATAGATGTCTCCATATCAATTTCTCCCCAACTGCCCTTCTGCCTTTGGGGATAAGACAGAGTCCACTCACCCCTCTGTGGATATTTGAAAGCAGCTGTCTTAATACAAATACAGAGGAAGAAAAAAAAACATGGATGGTATCTTCTTTAATGCTGGAATATGCTGAAGATCAATTGTTTTCTGTAAATGTATTATTCTTAACTGGATTTGTAAGCCACAAAGTTTCTCTTCCCTAGAAGTCTATCTAAAAATCTCTGGGGGTTAAATCATAGTTTTATGTTTAGTCAAAAGGATCTGGGTCCAAAAAAGGGGTGGGAAGTTAAGAAATTTCAGTATTTTGTATTCTGTAAGCATTTTTACTTCTAATTGGAAAAAAAAATGAGATTCTTAATTTTGCTTAAAACTTTGCATGAGAATTTGAGATAATCAATTCACTGTGTCATGTAGTAATAAAAAGGATAGTCATTCCTGAATGCCTTTTTTTTTTCCTCTATAAAAGCTTTTCTTAGACTTAACATTTCCTTAGGCGTGTGTGTGTGTGTGTGTGTGTGTGTGTGTGAGAGAGAGAGAGAGAGAGAATCTGGCTGCTCCAGCCATCTGTTCCTGTTTATAGTGGTCTTTCTCTATAGAAATAATGGCCATAAAGAAAGGTTAGGGAACTCTAAGAGATGTTTTTTATATTATTTTTCCTCAAATGGAAAAAAATGTTTTTAAAAGACAAAAAAATTCTCAAAAAAAGTTTAAATTTCCACTCACTATAGACACAATCAATCAATACTATTTTGTCATATGGACCCTTGCAATATAACTATATTTTAAATTTATCAAGTAAGATAAATACTTGATTTAAATTTTAACTGTTTTTGAATGACTTGCTCTTATTTAAACCACTTTGTCAATTTTTTAAAAGATTTATTTATTTGAGGAAGAGAGAGAGAAAGAGAGAAAGAGCCAGGGGAGAGGCAGAGGGAGAGAGAGAGAGAGAGAATCCTAAGTGGGCTCCACACCCAGCATGGAGCCCAATGTGGGGCTCAATCTCACGACCTCGAGATGATGACCTGAGCCAAAATCAAGAGTCAGACACCCAACGGACTGAGCTACCCAGGCGCCCTGACTTTGTCAATTTTTTAAGCAACTTTTTATGTTTATGTAAAGTATGCAGGTGAACTCTTAAACTGTTCATTGTTTCCACCTACACAGCCTCCGTGGGCAACTTACTTAACCCCCCGACCCTTCATGATAGTACAGCCCCTTCCCAGGCTTGTTATAAGGCTTAAATAAAATCATACAAGTAACAAAATTAGAGGAGTGTTAGCATAAATTAAGCACTGAATTGTTAGGAATCATAAAGACTTTTCTGTATATAATACTTTTGTATTTCAGCATTTTTAAGATGTTAGCAATTATAGTGAAAACTTATATGACTCTGATACTGAAATTAAATCAGACTTACCCCAGAACTGCGACAATATTTGATTCTGCATAACACACCAAACTTGAAGTTCATATCTATATAGGAAATGTAATGCAAAAAATGGCAGTACAGAGGCATGTTACTCTAATCAGCACTTAAGTAAATGTGATTCATTTTATTTCTTAATGCAATTTCAAGGAAAGAAGAATTTCTGTGAACAACAACAAAAGTGATTTAGTCAAGAGCCAGCAAATTTATTTTGAAGCACTGTAATTTGTTTACTTTGTTCTTTTTAGGAAGCTTTATTAAAAGAAAATCCACAGAAGAAACTGGCAAAAGATCAGCTTGAAGGTGTTGCAGAACAAACAGACAATCTGCTAGGGGAGGTAAATTCTTCACGTAGAGGGCCCGCTTCCCACCCAGCCCTTGAAAGCAATTGCATTGGGGCGGTCTGGAAGGTTCTATTAAATCAGGGCAGCCTCTTCCTCCCAGGAGCAGTGCTCCAGGTACTTTGTCATCAAATTGGTTTTAACCCTGTCAGTTTCTGTGCTTTAGTGGAAAGAGACTCCTGACTTAATTTCTGCTGTCACCTCTGCCGAGGGAAGAATTGGCAGTCGCTGAGCCATCAGCCTCTCATTTCCTCCTGTGAACCGAGGGGCAGGCGGGCGGGTGTGTGGTCTCTGAGCAACACTCAGGCCCTGGGCCGCGTGCTGCTGATTTGTGCAGTTTGAATGTCAAGTGAGCCTGTTTGGATGTCAGCAGAGAATTATTTATTCTGTTCAGCCCAGGCCAGATGAATGGTTTTTAGCCACCCAAAAAAGAATCTCATTCGCAGATGGTGAGGGAAGCCTATTGTCAAATTTATAATTTTCACTTTTGAATTTCATGTGTGTGTGTTCGCACACTTACACCTGTGTGTGTATATAGATATGTATATGATAGTATATGTATATTCATATATATATATATCTAGTCTTTGTCTCTCAATACACACACACACACTCACGCACCCTAAAGTATTAGGTTGGCTCCTCTTAATTTAGAATTAAGGATGATTTGGGAAGAGTTGAAGGGTTTAAATGTGGCTTTAAGTACCTCAGTGAGAGAACATTTGGTAGGAAATGATAAGCTGATTAAAATAATTCTCTCTATCCATTAAAGAAGATTCTCTTTGGATTTTGACTAGAAAACACTTTTATTTTTTTTAAAGATTTTATTTATTTATTTGACAGAGAGAAACACAGCAAGAGAGGGAACACAAGCAGGGGGAGTGGGAGAGGGAGAAGCAGGCTCCCCGCTGAGCGGAGAGCCCGATGTGGGGCTCGATCCCAGGACCCTGGGATCATGACCTGAGCCGAAGGCAGACGCTTAACGACTGAGCCACCCAGGCGCCCCTAGAAAACACTTTTAGAACCAGACTAGTTACTTTATGCTCCTGAAAAATCACAAACAACCTTTCCTTCTACAAATTAAAACATTCCTAATGAAAATAACAGCAGAGGACAGCTAAGTCTCTACCCTTGGGCTGCTGGCATGTTAGCCTCGTAAAGCCTCAGGAGGGTTGACATTACTCCATGTTATCAGTGAGGCTTGGGCGCTGCTGGGTCTCCAGCCAGTCAGGCCCAGTTTGCCTGACTCTGTGTTCTTATTTTAAGATTTTATTTATTTATTTGACAGAGACACAGTGAGAGAGGGAACACAAGCAGGGGGAGTGGGAGAGGGAGAAGCAGGCTTTCCGCTGAGCAGGGAGCCCGATGCAGGGCTTGATCCCAGGACCCCAGGATTATGACCCGAGCCGAAGGCAGACGCTTAACGACTGAGCCACCCAGGCGCCCCCTGACTCTATGTTCTTAACTCCTCAACTAAATTCTCATGGTCAATACAAATTAGCAAGATTGTATGTCCATATTCTGTCTCCTTGGGTCCTAAAATGAATATAAGGTCTTCACAATGGACATGGTGGGAGTTTGTGGTTTGATAGCCAATTAGGCTCTTTAAAAAAAAAATACCATCTTTTCTCACATAGAGTGAGTAGTAAATTATTTCATTAGCCCCTTAGTCAGTTTCCACCCTGAAATATTCACCTTGGCTTACATGAGGCGGTGTACAGCTTTACTCCAGACTCTGGGACGTATTTTGTTGCTTAAAAGAGACTGGAACACCAAAGCTTGCATATTAGTCCAAGTCAAACTAACTTGGGACCTTTATTTTCTGTCAGCTCGCCAGAGTGCTAACGAGTAGCCAAAATGTAACCAGGGCAACTGAAAGAATCCTCAACAAGAGTCAAGACCTCATGACATTTACTGAGAGGCTGCAGATAAATATCCAAGGTAGTGTGCTCGGTGTCTGGTGCTCGGTGTCTGGTTTGGGGTCAGTGTCTAGCTTGTGCTTATTTGGTAGGAAATGCTCCATTCACTTCATTAAACATGTGTGTGTGACTTGCACGCACTAGGCTTCCCAGAGCCAAAGGCCTGGAATATCCACAGTTGGGGATCCTGAATTGTCTGGATCATAGTCTTTCATTGAGAGTTTTTTCTTAAAAAAAAAAAAAAAGGATGGTTTTTTATTTTCTTTCTAATGCCTTATATTTAGTTCCTAAGGATCAGGTAGACATCGTGCCTCCCCATCTGTTATGAATTTGTCAAATTAGCACTTACTAAGTGGAGCACAGGGTGCTGGATGGTGAGCCAAACTCCCACAACAGACCACAAGAGAAAATGAAATACAGAAGTTTATTACTCACAGGTCCAGGAGGAAGTACCTGCCATGTCTTGAGGGGCCATACAGGAGAGGTCAAGGCAGGGGGCAGGCAATGAAAGAGAGAGATAGGACCTGGGCACATGCCTTTGTCGAGGTTCTTTGGTGGAGTCTTTTGGGGTCCCAGGCTAAGTCTAGGTTGGTCAATCAAACCAAAACAGAGGGGATCGGGTAAGCCCCACGGAGGTCTTACCGAAGAGGCCAATAAGTAGAAGGCCCTGGGGGTGGTAGGGGAGGCTGTTGGTCACAAGTGCTGTTGGGGAGGTCATAACAAGAACTGACATTTCCTCGTGACCCTGCCGGGGCTGTCTAGGCACAGGCTTGCATGAGGGACTACTGTCCGTTTAAGGTCACTGCAGGCTGCTTGGCCAAACAAATGGATACCAAGGCAGCAACACCATGGAGTGTAGCTGAGCTAAACTCTCAACACCCACCCCTTTGCCCAGAATAGATGCTGACGAGATCTGGGGCTTTAGTGTGGTCCCAACGGATACCCGCAATATTAGAGTACTGGGATGTCTCACCTGATTTGGCTGTTAGAGTGCCATTTTCAGTTCTCTGGCTACCAGAAACATATCCTTGCTTTTCTTGTTGGATTAGTTTAAGGATATAAAAGGTACAAAATCCAATACAAATCAGACTTTATAGAGCCAGAGGTAAGGAAATTATTAGAACAAATAATGTGTTTATTAAAAAGAGTAGTATTGAGTATTGGTGGTTCATTCATGCGGTAAATATTTACCAAGTGCTTCTATGTGCAGATGTTTGTGCCAGGTGCAGAAAATGCTGATGTAAACATGGCAACCCCAGCCCTTATGAGTTTATGGACACTGGGGCAGACCAACATTAAATCAACCAGTAACCTCAAGTCCATGAGTATTTTGATAAGGGACAACCAGAGCACATTGGGATATATGGGCTGGCCTGGGCTGGCCTGAGGTTCAACCCATTTGGGTGAATGAAGCCGGCCTCAGTGAAGAAGTTTCTAAGTTTTTTCATTTTAGTGCTGTCCACTTTTGAGAGACCTGTTAAATGATTGATGACTTGTCTCCATAGAAATTATTGAAAAAGCAGCAACTCTAAATCAGACCTTGGATGAAGACTTCCAGCTACCCAGTTCTACTCTTCAGAATATGCAAAAGAATATTACATCTTTGCTGGAAATCATACAGAAAAGCCATTTCATGCAGTTGCACCAAAATGCCATACTGGAACTCAAGTAAGTTTCTAAATACCATTCATGACACAATCAATTAGAGGTAGGAGCTTGAATGCTGAGGGGAGGGAGATGTGTGCAAGGAGGGGAAGGAAAGAACACTCTCACGGGGGCAGAATGTCATAAAGAGAGGGGCACAATTGTCAAAGAAATGAAACAATGGGTGCCATCCACTCTCAACAGAGAAAAGTATAATCAGTGCCAATATCTCTCTTTGTGCCATAGGCTTGGTTTTTCCCTGTGACTCCGGAACAATATTTCCACCTAGCACAAACAAAAGAACCTCACAATGCTATATTTATTGAAGATCAAGTATAATGCCGTAAATTCTCATGGAAGAAAATACAGTTTAGTGGCTGTTCCCTGGGCTGTAAGCTCTAAGACAGATTGACATTATGCCGAAATGATTTAGCTCAGTTGTTCAAACTCTCATGGAAAACCACCATGTGGAGTGACAGATCAGAGAATTGTGAGACATGCTCACGAGGAGCTTGTATTTCCTTTCAGGCTTTTTTTCTTAGTATTTTCACAGTTATTACTTGATGTAATGTAGCACAAGCTGTCTTTCTTCCGGGTTCTGATAAATATCTTCAGTAGGGTTTAAACAGTTACACAATATGCCATCATAGCGCCATTCCCTGTAGTGTGATATTTAACCTATATTAATATATTTTGCTATTTTAAATAATGTTGTGATGGACATCTTAGACAAAAATATTCTCCTCTATTTTACACTATTATCTTATTAGGGTAGATAATAAGAAGTGAAATCATGGAATTTGCATTTTGAAGACTCCTGACTTGCATTTCCAAATTATTTTCTAAAGATTTAAAAAACAATTCCATTACACTTCCACCGGCAACACACTGCAAAGTTGAGCTTACGTCTTTCTTCAACATTGAATATGATTTTTGACATTGTTGTTGATTTGTTAGGTGAAAAACAAGTGTCAGATGGCATTTGGAGAGAGAACTAGTAAAATAGTCACTAGAACATTGGTGAGGGCCCAGAACTAATAATAAATGCCCCCAAGGGGAGATGAGAGGAGGGCAAGGTCCCAGGAAATGAGGAAGAGGGCTGCCATCTGGGAGCACTTGCTCTGGGCTGGGGAGGGCGCAGGGTTCACTTCTCTCATCTTGTCACGTAATCTGCTCAGCTGCTTTGTGAGGTTGGGGAAGAGCTAGCTGGGGAAACAGGCCCAGAGACGCTAAGTACCTTGCCCGATGTTAAGCCTCCAGGATAATATGAGACCAGACCACACACTTAAATCTGTGTCGCTCTAAACCCTGATTTTCCAACCCAACACAGAAGGAAGAACCACTTGAGACCCAGTCTGGAAAAGACGGGTGGGTAGAGTTTTAGTGGCCAGGTCAGAGACCTCTGCTACGTTATGACCATGTTCCCCTGACCCTGACCACTCATGTGCATCCTCCCTTCCCCTGAAATGCATGGCAGAAGTAGGCAATGGAGGGAAAGGGGCTCACACTTCCATGCAGGTCTTACCAGGAACCCACCATTCTTCAGGCTCAGCACTGCAATGCTCTGCTTCCCAACCATCCTTAGCTCCCCGCTGCCTCCAGGATTACATATAAATGTCGTGTATTTGATTCCAACTCCATCCCTCTCCAGCTTGCCCAGGCTCCCTGGCTGGTCCCACTGTTTCCTGACACCATCCCCCCACCCCCGCCATGCATGGTGTGTCCTTTCATTGTTCCTTCCCTTGGCTGTGCGTCAGAGTCTTATTAAAGATGAAGATCCCCTGGAGATTCCTGGGAATCATTTGTGGGGATGTCTTCTCCCACCATTACCCCTCCACAATCCGTTCGTTCGTTCGTTCATCAGATAGATTGAAATCCCCAGGTGACAGGCACTGTGCTAGGTGTTGGGGACACAAAGGAGAACAGAGCCTTCCTGCCCACTTGGAGCTCATAGCCCAATTGGGAGGAGTTCATTTTCTAAGTAGTATTTGCAAAGAAGGGGAGAAGGCAGGGTGGCCCCTCTCCCACCCTATTCCCTCCACACCCCCGATCTGCCTCGCCTGCTAAGCCCTCCACCACCCTTTCTCTGGTATAGCTCTTTTGTTTCTATTTGGAATAAAGTTATCCAGAAGATTGCTGATCTCTCTCTTTAACTTTTGAGTGAAATCATTACTAAAGATACCTTTTATTTTTAAAAAATTTAAGAGTTCATCTATAATTTTAACCATTTATCCAAGATTCTGCATATGTGTGAAATTATTTAAAGTCTATTAAATTGATTTTTACATCCTGCATCCTATACCATGTCAACACATGATATAGAAAAGAAACACATGAATTTTTTAGTGAGTTTGACAGATTGAAAGGCAATGTCATTGGTTTTTTTTATTAGGGGACAGTATTTACCATACGTGTGAATAAAAACATTTAAATTTAATCATTGTTCACTTTGTTATAAGTTCCTAAGTTAACATGTCCTTTATTAATTAATCAGACAAGCTTGGGAAATTTTTTCTTTGAATATATAATATGGCTTTTTTTATCCTAAAGAATTATTATATTGTCCAAATTTTAAAGAAAAGCCTTAAAAATCTGAATGTACTAAATATATTAAATTGATTATATTATTTGTAAAAAAAAAAAATTTAAGAGTTTAAAATGTGTTCTCTGGCCTCTCTTTCCTATTTTTCATAGATAATCCCTGTGTATTTATGCCATTTCAAATTTCACAGATTATTTTAGGAATTATGTATCTGCTTTTTAATTATAACTCTTAGAAAACTGGTCATTTACCCTGAAGTATGGCATTCTTATAGGTGAGAATATTTATCACACCTTGCAATTGCTTATCATGCTTGTATTGGTGTCCCCAAGACCATGCCCGCATTCAGAGTTTCCCTAGGACCTTCAGGACTCCTGGCCAAGATTTCTTAGGTGATGTATTAAGGATGCACAGCTGGATACACAGGGAAGAAGACACAGCAGAGCCTGGAAGAATCCGTGCAGCATTCCCTAAGCTCTCTCGCCCTCATGAGGGGGTCACATCACACTCTGCCCCCAGCAAGGAAAATGCAGCACCGCATGTGTAATGTTTCTGCCCAGGGAAGGCCATTAGAAGTTCAGCATCCAAGGTTTTTATTGGTGGCTAGCCCCATATGCACCCTCCACCTAGCACAGACCAAATTCCAGTCTCCGCAAAGGAAGGCAGGTGTTCGGCATAAACCACCTTGCTTGCACAGATGGTCGAGGCAGTGAGCCACCGTTATTGGCTAGGGAACAGTGGGGCCACTTGCAGACACCAGCCACGGCTGGCAAAGGAGGGCGGAATCCGGCTTGCTGCTTCCCTGCCGCACACCGTACCACTGACAGCACACTTCACCTCACCATCCCTGCCTGTGTCTCCCAGCTGTTTTCCACGCTGGGGTTCCTCAGAGCTATCCAAAGCTGCTTCATTAAAGAAATGTGTCCTGGGGCACCTGGGGGACTCAGTCAGTTAAGCGTCTGTCTTCGGCTCAGGTCATGATCTCAGGGTCCTGGGATCGAGCCCCGTGTGGTCTGAGGTCCCCAGGTGCTGCTGAGGTTTTTTGTTTTTAATCTTCAAGTCACTGATGATTCTATCATTGCCTGTGATCACAGGTTAGGTGGTAAAGCCACTTCATAGATGAAAAGTTGACCTCTGTTTTAAAATTTCTCAGATTCGGGACACCTGGGTGGCTCAGTCGTTAGGTGTCTGCCTTCGGCTCAGGTTGTGATCCCAGGGTCCTGGGTTCGAGCCCTGCATCAGGCTCCCTGCTCGGCGGAAAGCCTGCTTCTCCCTCTCCCACTCCCCCGCTTGTGTTTCCTCTCTCGCTATGTCTCTGTCAAATAAAATCTTTGAAAAAAATAAAATTTCTCAGATTCTTTGTTTAATGGTATGAAGGGATCCATGGTCAGACATCAGAAATATATTGGATTTACTTGTGTGTTTCCCATGTACTTTTAGTTCTTGTTGCCTGTATCCTAATTATGAGAAGTTGTAAAAATGTTTGAATAATTCCTGGTGATGTTCCAACGATGTCAGTGTTTAAGTATGTACCTTTGGAAAATGTTTTCTGTCTTAGGCCAGCGTTATGATGTCTGTGGAATCTGAGGGTGACTTACAAGGCATTTTCCATGAAATTTTTCAAAGTTTTCCTGACAAATTGAAGCAGGAAGTTAATTGGATATATTCAACCCCTGTGAAGGTTTATAGTGTGAAAATTGTATTATTCTGTGTAACTTTAAATTCAAAATTGATTTAAACAAGCAATTTGATAGCATATTTGCAAAAGAATAGGAAAACATATCTTTTGATTTCCTAAAGCTTGCTCTTTCCAGTGGTACAAATTAGATCTTTCTGGCATTTGAATTTTCAGTTTTTATAAAATCTATTTTTTAACTAGCTGCAGAAAAACCTTTATGTCCTCTAAATACATTTATAACTTCATAGCAAATGAAGCAAATCACTGAATAGCCTCTTTTCCATTTCTTGCTGTACTGAAAAGCAAGATGGCAGTTGTCATCATCCACAGACTGTGGTCCCAATTTTCTGCATCCTGACCCACAGAAATGATTTCTTTTAATTCCTTTACTAAAATATGTTAGGAAGTTTGTGAATAAAGATTGCTTGTGAAGGACAAAGTGTAAATAGACCACGCCTATAGCTGTCTTAGAAAAATTACTACCTTTAAGAGGTAACGATGTGCTACTCACGATGGCAAGAAGACACGAGGGAGGGAAATGCAGTCTTTTGCTGTCCGTTCACCACAGGAGCGTTGTTGTTCAGTACTTACTACCTACACCATCTATATTTAACAGGGCTGCTGAAGCTTTATTGTCACAAATTCAGAAGAATTACCAGAAGCCACAGAGAGAGTTGGAGGTCTTAAAAGCAGCAGCAAGCAGCCTCCTCTCAAAACACACCAGTGAGCTGCAGACAGCGGGCGACCTCGCGAGGGAAGCCGAAGTGAAGGCCCGGGAGAGCGACCGCCTGGTGCACACTGCCCGGGCCAACCTGCAAGAATTCCGCGTGAGTCTTCAGAAGGACGGTCTGCTTCCTTCTCAGGGCTGGGAGCCCAGCTCCCCTATGTCAATAATACCATTTTTAGCTTCTTTTAAGATGAGCCCCAAGTTCTAACTGCAGCACATAGTGTCAGGTACTAACGTTCAGAAACTGGCTCGCTTTTTTTGAAGCATCCTCAAAGGTGATTTTTTTTGTCCCAGGAAAAGAAGCTACGTGTTCAAGAAGAACAAAACTTGACCTCGATGCTAATTGCCAGAGGGAGAAGATTGCTAGAGGCTGTCCGTGCCCGTGCAGCGGCGGCGCGGGAAGCTCTGGCAGTAAGTTACAGCTCCGAGCGTCTTCACACACCTCATACACATGTACACAGGTACATTGTTCAGTAGGTGCATATATACTCACAATCTGAATTTCTCTACATAGCAGTTAGAGCGTCACCGGGATGAGCTGCTTCTATGGACTGCCAAAATCAGGCACCACGTAGATGATCTGGTCATGCAGATGTCCAAAAGAAAAGCACTTGACCTTGTTTACAGAGCAGAGGACCATGCAGCTGAGCTCCAGAGACTAGCAGGTGCTCTGGACAGGTGAGAGCAGAACTTGCAGGAATCCCAGGGTGGGTGATCTGTGGAGCAAAGAGAGTAAGAATGGCCACTTTGATCACAGTGTTGAGTCACTCTTCTTTTGTCTACAAACGAAGACTCCTATTTTATTCATGGGGGAAGGAGGATTTCCTCCCATGTCTGGTAATGTAGTTATCCTTCCACATATGATGGGGAAAATGCACACTGAACTGGATAGGAGGAAAACAAATATTATGATATCAAGACATTAAGACCTTGTTAAGTAACTACTAAGTGCTCGGGGCTTTGTTAGGTTGGACAGAATGAAGACATTGATTTCTTTACAAATCTTGTCCTTCTGGAGCTTATGATTTGGCTGGCTTTATGCGTGGACTGAGGTTGTGGTTGCCCCAGCTGGAAGACACCATCCCCTTTATTTTCTACTTCCTGAAGGTCTACTATTGTCTTATAGTTACCTTAACATATGTTTTTAGCATTTGTTAAATATGTCCTCAACTTGTGACAAAGTGCTTCTAAATGAGAAGCATGACTTGAGGACAGTGGTTCTCAAACTTGTCTGCACTTTGGAATAAACTGGGGAACTTCAAAAATACTGCTTTTGTCGCCTTGTCCTCCTCCCGCTCAAAGATTGTGACCCGGGCTTTGTCACATTTTTAAAGATCCCCATGTTATCTGATGTACAGCAAATGAAGGAACTAGGGTTTTGGCCTTATCAGAGATTCACACAATATTGTGAGTTAATTGGTAAATTTATTTCTTAAAAACTTGTTACAATTATAGGTAGAAAAAGTCTGGACTCACTGGGTATCCGTGTGCTGCTCTGTGTTGGGAGGGAAAAATAAATATCTTTCCAATTTGAGGAATGCTGCCATAAAAGATTAGCTCACACAAGGAAAGCAATTAAAAACGATATAGGATAGAATGTTGCATAAATTATGTGTTGCATGGAGCATTACCACCTACACATGCTATAGGAATCCGTAATATAAAATGGAATTAGATACTCAGCTTCTCTCTTTTCATCAGCTTTCATTATTTCCCAAAAGAGAAAAAAAATATATTCTGCCTACATACATAGCTAAGACAAAACCCATATTACCTAGTACGAATAGTAAGAGCAATGTGGTATGCTACACAAAGTTAAATAACATTATTATCTTTTATTTATAAATCACCAAATTTTGCCAATCAAGTAGTAACTGCTGGTGCCTGGTTTGGGAATCACTCAACTCGATAACCTTGGGGAGAAAATGAAGTGAGTTACTCAGCAGGCAAAGATATGTCAATTGTCAGATTTCATTTTCAAGATAGAGTGAGCTGGATGAAATTGCACCATTACCAGTTGGCAAGTTCATAAGTGATTTGCCCACTTGTACGAGTTGAAGTTCAGATGATTCAAATATTATCTGATCTTCCTCCCAAACCTTTAGTGAATTTCATCAAATTGGTATATACCTTTTGAAGAACAAGATTCGGCATCCTTATATAAGCTTAAGGAAGCTTTTTGAAAATTAGCAAGTGCAAGGCAGGAGAGATTATAGCCAAGGCAGACGTGCAGTGGTACCCCAGACATATGTGGGGGCTCTGAAAGAAATGAAAGAATGTTGAGGGCAGCTGGTGGAAACTGATGGACGGTTAAAACCATAGGAAACAGCAGTAGCCCCTTCTTGGGGTGTTAATTAAACAGCACTTCTGAGTGTTCTCGTGACAGTGTAGCTACTGCTTTCAAAGATGACGGAATCCCTGTGTTGTTACTCCTTGAACTTTTCTAAGGGTGAGAAACCGGGAAGCTTTCAGGAATAGTGAGCAAGTTCCATTTAATTTGTGCCAACATCTGTAAACATGCTGCTTACACAGTGGCCTCGGCAGCATTAGACACGTGTCCCCGAATGCCACCAGCGCAGCCCACGTCCATTCCAACACTCGGAGCCTGATTGAAGAATCAGAGAAAGTGGCAAAAGATGCTCTCGAGACAGTGACTACGGCGAGCCTGGTGAGAGCTGCCCCGGGGGCCACAGTGTGTGCCTTCCTTTTCTAGGCACTGTGGGAGATTGTTCCAGAAGGTGCTGAGCAAAGACTCAGTGGCTTAAATTCGTGCTTGTCAATATTCTTGTCTGGTGAGAGCTGTTTGGCTCTGTCATCATGTGATACAAGTTTTAATTTCTTAGGGTCATAGACACTTTCTTTTTTTTTTTAAGATTTTATTTATTTATTAGCATGAGCTGGGTGAGGAGCAGAGGGAAAGGGAGACCCCTGACGCAGGGCTTGACCTGCGATCATGACCTGAGCCAAAGTCAGCCACTGAACCCACTGAGCCACCCCGGCCCCCCTTAAGGTCATAAATACTTCTTTACGAAGACTAGGGACTGGTGATGTGGTAATGAGGAAAATCTCAGTTTCTTATAATGAAAGGATAATGCTTCTTAATATCTACTTGAGACATCTTCTCTTTAGAGAAATCTTCACTTAATGTCTGGGTTTTGTTTTTATATATTTAAAAATGGTTTGTGTTCTTTCTCCTCAGCCATGAATTAGGACAATTTAAATTGTCCCTACCCATTACCTAGTGGACTCCCATGTTTGGAACTAGACCAGAGACTATTCTGATAGAATTGCTGTCCCCATCTCCAGCAGGAGTCCACCTGCCCCTCCTCCCACACCTGCTCCCCCCATCCCCCCGCCATTGTCATGTTTAAAGTGTCCTGTTTTCCAGTTCTCAGAATCCCTTGTTTCTAATGGGAAAGTGGCTCTCCAGCGCAGTTCCAGATTTCTAAAAGAAGGCAACAGCCTGAGCAGAAAGCATCAAGGTAAGTTTCTAGCTTGGACTGTATTGATAAGCAGAGTGAATAAGACTCTCTGAGCATACTGCTGGAACATTCTCCTTTCCTGGGGGAATCTGAACATGAACACTTCTTTGTCACAATGACATTCCAATTTCCTGTCATAGAAACATCATATTTAAATTTTTATTTTTAAATTTTTATTTTAGTGACCTCTCTTAATGTGCAGGCACCTCTAATCTTCCAAAGACTCATTGAGCCTTCTTTGGTACCTGAATCCTCCACACATGGCGTTAGCTCGTGGGCTGTCAGTGTTTTGCAGTGTGTGTCAAGTTCTCTTTGGTTTCACATGCTCCCCTATTCATATCACACTGTTTCACAGTTTCTTGAAGAGTTGTATTATATGTGATGCATTTCTTTTGCCAATGTTGCCAAACAGGGCTAATATAATGTTAGACTCATGGTAACTTCTCATTAAATCATTACTGACTTAAATCATAATAGATTTATCAGCTTTTCAAGAAATCCCAATGCAGTGAGTTCTTCCTGAAGGGTTCAGTAAGCAATGATTTCACATGTGTAAGGGCTGTCCAGTAAACACAACACAAAATGGCAGCAGGAATCTGTGGTGTGAGAAAAACATACACTTTTCACCTTAATATATTCTAATCAAAAATATCAAGTCCCTTCCTGTAGGAGTAGACAGGGCTATAAACCAAGCTCACACCCCTCTAAGAACACTTCCATGCCTGTACTGGATCCTCCCATAGCTGTTTGAGCCAAGGGCCCAGATGTGTGCATAGTTTTTGTTCTCTGTGAGTGACACAATTTAAATTTTATGTCATCATCTTATGGAATAGAAAGTCCCTCACACTTGATCGTAAAGCAGATGAAACACAAACTCTAGCATCGGTGTTGATGGGCTGTGGTTTCAGCTTACACGGCGAAAGGTGTGTCAGAGGCCACCAAATAGTGAACTTTCTGGCAATTAAAATTTTAAAACCATCGTGTTCATCAGATATTTTATCCATAATTCATTTTTTAACCGTGTGTCCAGCATTGAGATGTGTGTATTATGAACAGAAATATTAAAAGTAAAAGCTTTGATCCCACAGCTTTGATCAGACTTGAAGGAGGCTGAGCTGAGCACGTGTCCTGCCATGAGAGGATGGGGGAGGGGAGGGGCCCTGGCTGGGGAAGCAGGGCTGGGCATGGGGGAAGATTCCTGGGTAGGACAACCTTTGGGGTTTTACAACCCAGAGAAGAGGGGTGGACAAGATTTAGGTGTAGGCAGGAAGTTAGCGAATGATTAAGACTGAGGGATTTAAACACAAGTCTTCACCTGAGCTCTAAATTAAATTGGACATGCAATTCAAGAAGAAATATTTGGGAGAAGGGCAACAAGTGAAATAGAAAAAATGATCAAGCAAGCTAAAAACACTCTTCATTTCTCTAATGAGTGGTGCTAAGTCTTGTTGGAAAAATTTCAATATTGGGGGGGGTGTCTGTAGAAAGCTGTTGATTCTGTAGATGGGTCAGAGTGATGAAGGAACCTGTTGCCTAAGCAACTTTTGAGTAGGTTATCCTCAAAGAGGACAATTTTCCCCCCCTTTAAATAGGTATCACATTGAAACTGAGTGAATTGAAAAATACAGCAAAGAGATTTCAAGGGAATGCTGATACAATTACTAGGCGGACCAATGAATCACTCTTAATACTCAGAACAATTCCTGGAGGTAAGTGGAAAGGGGGTTCTTGATTTAATTAATGTTTGCTCATTGTAAAGCCATTACACAGGAGCAGAAGGAAGTCCTGCTGCGAGTCTGATTAATAGCCCTCACTCAAAATCGAGACCAAGATGGATAGAGTTTTTACTCGCAGAGGAGTATGATTTGGAAGTGAAGATAACTATTTTTTAAGTAACTCCAGAATACCTGCATTGGAATGCTAGAATCCTATTCTGAAAAGCAGAACCTTGGGAGACTTGATGCTACCCCATGAATTACTTTCTTTTAAAATGCCTTGACACATCCCTTCAATGAAAGGGTCATTCGAAGATGTCAGCAAGAAGCTGAATGTTCCCGTCTTAAGGGAAAATGCTAGTACATTATAAATGGGGACAATTAAAGAACTCTTGCTTGGTGATCTTCCTTCATGAGGCAATATAAAGCATTCTAAAATAAGTTCAGAAATCACTTTAATATTGATGGGTTGGAAATGTACTATTCATTACAATCTGAAATAGGATAACTATTTTAAAGTATAATACAAATGAGTCCAGCTGCACTGCATCATTTACATCCCCTCGACCTTCTCTTCTTTTCTTAATAAGCCTTACAAGATGTCCTAACAACTCTGGAGTTCTTTCTGTGGATTCACTGGTGAACATGGAAACCACTGTAGGGGAGCTGGGCTTGGGGCACTTTGGACTGACTTCTAACCTTAAATCATGGGCACATTTTCTGACCTGGAAGTTTCTTTTCTTTCTTTTTTTTTTAAGGACACATGATGTATGTTGGTTAAATACTTACAAGTACCTTTTCAGGGGCGCCTGGGTGGCTCAGTCAGTTAAGCATCCGACTCTTGATTTTGGCTCAGGTCATGATCTCAGGATTGTGAGATCGAGCCCCGTGTCGGGCTCCATACTGGGCATGGAGCCTGCTTAAGATTCTCTCTACCCCTCCCCCCACAACCTCCCCCCTTAAAACAAAACAAAACAAAACACCTTTTTATTTGGAAGTAATTTCAAACTCGCAGAAAAGTTGCTGCAAGAGTAAAAAGAAACCTGTAGACTCTTTATCCAGCTTCTTCTAGTGTTTGTTTTTGTCCTGTTTGTGACTGGATATTTTAAACATGAATACTAATGCCTTTAAAAAAAAAAAAAAGCATCACCCAGATTTTCTAAAATAACTGAATTCCACTTTATCCATAGTGACCATTTAGTCTTTATTCTGTTCCGTCTAGCAGTCAGCTGATGTTGTGGGCAAATACCACTTCCTCTAGCCTACGACATGCCCATCCTACCTACAAATTTAAATTCCCCAACCTTCTTATCCACACACGGACTGATTTAAATAAGGTATTTAATGAATATGAGAAGGGAGTGATAGAAAGGAGACCAAATAAAGAAGTTTAGCTTATTAACATCTAAGACCCTGAGAACATGGCGATTAGCAGTTGATCTCACTAAGTATTGAAATTTCAATACAGAGGATTGTTACCAAAACCATTTCATTTGTCCCTAAGAGGGAGCAGTAAGGCATAGGACATGCAGTCTTACTACTGCCATTAAAAACCAGAAGCCCCATTTTGTGCTCAGCAGCCCATAAGAAATACTGTACATGTTTCCATGAGAAGTTACATTTATTGTGGTTTATGGTTTTCCCCATATATGATCACAGGGGTGCATGCTTGCATTTAAATTTATTTCAGGTGCCAGAGACAGAGGAACCAAAGTCAAAGAGCTGGCCACATCTGCAAATCAGAGTGCGGCAAGCACTCTAAAGAATGTCGTGGGATTGAGCCAGAAGCTGCTGAATACATCCACTGACCTGTCCAGGGTTAACGCCACCTTACGAGAAACTAACAGACTTCTACAGGACTCCTCAATGACCGGTACGTCCCGGTCTCCCTTCCCAGTGGGAAAGTCCGCTTTGTGAGATTTTCAACTGACCAGGTATACCATGGGGTCTTGTTGACAAACAGCATCCCTACGGAATAAAAATGCACTGATGTCGAGATTTGCATTTATAAAACAAGAGAAGGGCCTTGGGTAGGGCATGCTGCTGGTGCATTCTTCATATACAGTTGACCCTTGAACAACATCGGTTTTGACGGCACAGGTCCACTATACAGATTTTTTTCGATAAATATAATACAGAAAATATATTTTCTTTATGATTTTCTTAATAACATTTTCTTTTCTCTAGCTTTCTTCATTGTAAGAATACAGTATATAATGCATGTCACTTACAAACCGTGTTAATTGACTATTTACGTTGTTGGTAAGGCTTCCAGCCAACAGTAGACTATTCCTAGTGAAGTTTTGGGGGAGTCAGAAGTTACATGCAGCGTTGCGACTGCATGGGGGTTGAGCACCCCCACCCCTGAGTCGTTCAAGGGTCAACTGTACTTACCAAAATTTCAAGGATCTGATCATTAGGGTATTATATTTTATTCAGTGCATTGGTAATAATAAATAATTCACTTCTCTTGTTTCCTCCCTGCTGCCATCTTTCTTGCCACCTGATACTTGGTAGCTCTGCTAGCTAGAAGAAGAGTGAAAGATGCAGAAACACAAGCCAGCCTTTTATTTGATCGGTTGAAGCCTCTGAAGATATTAGAAGAGAACCTGAACAGAAACCTATCAGAAATCAAACTGCTTATCAGCCAGGCCCGCAAGCAAGCAGCTTCTGTGAGTGTGGGCTCCTGTGGCGCTCGGGGGCTCGGCCCTCCCACAGCGGGGCTCTCAGTAACTCCCGGTCTCAGGGGGCTCCTATAGAGGGGACTGTCACGCCGGCCCCTGGACTTCTACTGAGTCAGCTCTTATCTCCCACATTTCTCACAGCCTTGTCTACAGTACATTTAAATCTGTGTTAAGTATATTTACTTTGTGTGTGTGTGTGTGTGTAACCACTTACGACTTTTATGGTGCCTATGCTTTGTCTAGAAAATACCTTCTCTCCTGCCCCAGACAGTATATTTAAGTATACTTAAGTAGTCTCATTTTCTTTGTTTTTTGCTTCATTCAACCTGTTTCCGAATGTTAGCGAAGAGATCTCATGTCTTTATGGAGATTTATAATTGTAGCCTAGACTCATCAGTCCACAACTATTAGCTCAGCTGCTGTAGAGCTCGTGGTCTAAGTGTTTACATCTCCTTGGCCGAGTACGGCATTATTGCCAGCATTTTACCAACCCAGTGTCAGTAATCCAAGTGTTCTTCAGAATGTGTGCGCACTATGAGCCTCATCGTCCAGGAGTCTGGCGACACAGCCTATACACACACAAATGCTCACAAATCCAGGTCACTAAATGCATCGAACACTTGCCAGCTGGAAAAGTACAAGCTTGAGAAAATGTTTACGACCATCCATAGCGCATGGCATTGGTCGTGCTCTAAAGGGGAGGCATTTCAGGGAAATAATACTTTCAAGAGAATATGCCGTTGACACGCTGCTGGGGATTTATAGAGGACAGATGTGACCTCTGGTCTCATGTTCATCTGCCTGAACCCTGCTAGCTAAGAAAAAGCAGTTCTGGAGCCTTCCACTCCCCCTCCCCCGAGTGGCCTCAATATTGGAAAATGGCTGTCGGTTGACATGAGTTTGGTTTCAGTGAAAGTCACCAAATAAACGCAAGCCCCACAGACGTTTCTAAATGCTCTGATTAATACAAACGTATAATCTTTAAAGCTAATATAAGAAATATATGCAACTACTTAGAGAAACGTGTAGTAAGTGCAGAAGTTGCTCTATAAATATTTCCTGTATATATAAATAGATTATCCCTTCAGGTATTTGACACATGATCATCAAATATCCTTCCTGTGTCAGATGTAAAGATTCCAGGGTGATCTGGATAAGCTCCTGGTCTTAAGGAATTAAGTCTCGCATGAGCGAGACCGTTTCCTATGTAAAATACTCTTAAAACTTCAAGACTGACTTTTCCGTATTTAAGTAGTTCACCAAATAAAATAATTTTCATCACTGCCTGATATCATGTTATGAAACACAAAGCATTATGCATCCTCAGGAGAGGAAACCTGCCTACCAGTGAAAATTGGTTCTGGAACAGTAATTTTGACCTCCTGGCGTGCTGCCAACGTGTGTCACTGAGTGATTAGGACACTTCCTCTTTCCTTTCACAGATTAAAGTTGCCGTGTCTGCAGACAGAGATTGTATCCGGGCCTACCAGCCTCCGATTTCTTCTGCTAACTATAACACCTTAAGGCTAAGTGTTAAGACAAGTGAACCCGATAACCTTCTCTTCTACCTCGGGAGCAGCACCAATGTGAGTATGGACTGTAGAAAGCAACAATGACTCTCTTCTGAGCGTGTTATAGTTTCTGAATTGGCAGGGGTTTTTTGATGGAGAAAAAAAAGAGGGCCTTGGTGAAATCACTAATCCTTCTAAGGGAACCAAGCTTTTGCTAAACTAGTGGCATTAGATTAGAAACACACACAGTCCCAAACTGAATGCCTGTGAGGAGGACCGAGCTATTGAGGAGAGGGTCTTCCCTCCGCCATCTTAATTGCTAGCTGTGGGGTAGCCTTTCCTAATGTCTTCTGCAGCCTCTTCAGCCACCAAGTGTAGCCATGGGTGTGTAAAGTGGATCTCTTTGAAACAATCTCGGTGGTTGTTATCAGGAGTGGAGGTGTGCACTTTAATGGGCATATCAGAATTATCCATCTCCACCCAGTGAGATTCTGGTGGTTCCCAGAGGGGCAAGTCCCCTGTGGAAACCACTGATTCCTTTGGCTGCCAGTGGGAATGGGTCAGAACCCTTGGGGTTGTGAGAGCAGAAAATATTAACAAGCACAAATTCTGAAACGTCTTCTTGGGAGCTAAGGTGCAGAACACACGCAAGTCCCTGATGTGGGATCTCATGGCTCCTGCCTTATTACGTATTTCACGTTCACTCACTGCATTCTCAGACTGGGCAAACAAGTCTAGTAAACAAGTCCTATTCCCTGTAGGCTACTGGTGACCCCCAGTAAGTGTTCCTGGGGAACTTCCTGGGAGGCACTAATATCCAACAATGGCTTAATGGCCTCCAGTACTGAGGCATGCTCCAGCTCCAGGGAGGGGAGCATTTAAAGACAAAAGACAGTTTTTTGTTTTTTAAGAATAGAGAAAATGGGGGAGGGGGGAAAGATGGTGGAGGAGTAGGGGACTCTATTTCAACTGGTCCCCAGAATTGAGCTGGATAGCTACCAGACCACTCTGAGCCCCCACGAAACCAGCCTGAGATGTAAGAAGATCTGGATCTCTACAAACAGAATATCGCAGGCAGTTGGTTTTGAGGTATGAAGCGGAGAGCCGTGATTCTGCGGGCAGATATCGGAGGATAAACGGCGGCGGGAGGGTGCCTGGACTTGGGGATCCTATACCGCCGGTGAGTGACGGCCTCGCGCGCTGCGGACGGGGCGCAGACTCACAGACCGGTATCGTCGGGAAAGGACTTTAGGGCAGCCCCCGGGGTGGAGGACCAGACTGGAGGGGTCGCGCGCACGCGAACCGCAGGCCCCCCGGACAGAAACCGGAGCGACGGTCACGCGCACGCGAACTGCAGCCTCCGAGACGGAAACCCGGTGCGCCGGGGTCGCGCCGGTGAACTGCAACCCCCAGGATGGAAACCCCAAGCGGCGGAGTCCCGCGCGGAGGGGCTGGCGGTTTTAGAAGCACAAAGGGCAGAGATGTGCCCCGACCTGGAGGCAGGACTGGGGGCGCTGCGGAGGGGCGCACAACCCAGGACACTGCAGTTTATAGCAGCACGGACGGAAACGGAGACGGTGTGGCATGGAGAGCTCACTGAAGAATAGACTGAGGTCTCTCTGCTCTGAGGCAGAGGGTTGGAAACGGTCTCTTCTGCTCTGACTCGCGGAAGAGACACGGAAAGCCGCCAGGGAAAGGCACCAGAGACCAAAAGCTCCAAAGACCGATTCCCACTGAGCCCATCCCCCGCCACAGGGGCGCAGGGCAACTCTGCCCAAACAGGGTTGCCTGAGTAACAGCACGGCAGGCCCCTCCCGCAGAAGACAGGCTGGGAAAACAAGAGACCAGCAACCCTAAGGTCCCAAGAAAACAGGTGCATCTTGCTTGGGTTCTGGTCAATAATTTGGACTCTATACATTCCCTCAAACACCCATCAACAGAATGACTAGGAGGAGGAGCCCCCAAAAGAGAAAAGACTCAGAGATTATGACTTATGCTGCAGATTTACAAATGGATGCAGATATAACCAAGATGTCAGAGATGGAATTCAGGCTAGCAATTATGAAGACAATGGCTAGAATGGAGAAATCAATTCATGGCAACATAGAGTCTCTAAGGGCAGAAATAAAAGGTGAATTGGCAGAACTTAAAAATGCTATCAATGAGATCCAATCCAATCTAGATAATCTAACAGCTAGGGTAACTGAGACAGAAGAGAGAATAAGCGATCTGGAAGACAGTATAATAGATAAAAAGGGAAAAGAGGAGGCCAGGGAAAAACAACTCAGAATCCATGAAAATAGAATCAGAGAAATAAGTGACACCATGAGGCGTTCCGATGTCAGAATAATTGGAATCCCGGAGGGAGTAGAGAGAGGGAGAGGGCTAGAAGATGTATTTGAGCAAATCGTACCTGAGAACTTCCCTAATCTGGGGAATGAAACAAACATTCGAGTCCTAGAGGCAGAGAGGACCCCTCCTAAGATCAAGGAAAACAGGCCAACACCCCGGCATGTAATAGTAAAACTTGCAAATCTTAGAACCAAGGAAACCATCTTAAGGGCAGTTAGGGGGAAGAGATTCCTTACGTACAGAGGGAGGAACATCAGAATAACGTCAGACCTATCCACAGAGACCTGGTAAGCCAGAAAGGCCTGGCAAGACATATTCAGGGTACTAAATGAGAAGAACATGCAGCCAAGAATACTTTATCTGGCAAGGCTTTCATTTAGAATGGATGGAGAGATGCAGAGCTTCCACGACCGGCAGAAACTGAAAGAATCTGTGACCACTAAGCCGGCCCTGCAAGAAATATTAAGGGGGGTTCTATAAAAGGAGAAAGACCCCAAGAGTGATCTACAACAGAAATTTACAGGGACAATCTATAAAAACAACGTCTTCACAGGCAACACGATGACAATTAATTCATACCTTTCAATAATCACTCTCAACGTGAATGGCCTAAATGCTCCCATAAAACGGCACAGGGTTGCAGATTGGATAAAAAGACAGGAACCATCCATATGCTGTCTACAAGATACTCATTTTGAACCTAAAGATACATCCAGACTGAACGTGAAGGGATGGAGATCTATCTTCCATGCCAGCGGATCTCAAAAGAAAGCTGGGGTGGCAATGCTTATATCAGACAAATTAGATTTTAAACTAAAGTCTGTAATAAGAGACACAGAAGGACACTATATCATTCTTAAAGGGTCTATCCAACAAGAAGATCTAACAATTGTAAATATCTATGCCCCCAACATGGGAGCAGCCGTCTACATAAGCCAACCGTTAACCAAAATAAAGAGTCATATTGATAACAATATGTTTATTGTAGGAGACCTCAATACTCCACTCTCAGCAATGGACGGATCATCTAAGCAGAAAATCAACAAGGAAACAAGAGCTTTGAATGATACATTGGACCAGATGGACCTCATAGATATTTACACAACATTCCACCCTAAAACAACAGAATACTCATTCTTCTCAAGTGCACATGGAACTTTCTCCAGAATAGACCACATACTGGGTCACAAATCAGGTCTCAACCGATACCAAAAGATTGAGATTATTCCCTGCATATTCTCAGACCACAATGCTCTAAAACTGGAACTCAATCACAAGAAAAAATTCGGCAGAAATTCAAACACTTGGAAGCTAAAGACCACTCTGCTCAAGAATGTTTGGGTCAACCAAGAAATCAAAGAAGAACTTAAACAATTCATGGAAATTAATGAGAACGAAAACACATGGGTCCAAAACCTATGGGATACTGCAAAGGCGGTCCTAAGGGGGAAATACATAGCCATCCAAGCCTCACTCAAAAAAATAGAAAAATCCCGAATTCACCAACTAACTCTACACCTTAAAGAACTAGAGAAAAAGCAACAAACGACGCCTAAGCCACGCATCAGAAGAGAAATAATTAAAATTAGAGCAGAAATCAATGAATTAGAAACCAGAAACACAGTAGATCAGATCAACGAAACTAGAAGTTGGTTCTTTGAAAGAATTAATAAGATTGATAAACCACTGGGCAGACTTATCCAAAAGAAGAGAGAAAGGACCCAAATTAATAAAATTATGAATGAAAGGGGAGAGATCACAACTAACACCAAGGAAATAGAAACAATTATTAGAAGTTATTATCAACAACTATATACCAATAAACTGAGCAATCTGGATGAAATGGAGGCCCTCCTGGAAACCTATAAGCTGCCAAGACCGAAACAGGAAGAAATTGACAACCTGAATAGGCCAATAACCGGTAACGAGATTGAAGCAGTGATCAAAAACCTCCCCAAAAACAAGAGTCCAGGGCCTGATGGATTCCCTGGGGAATTCTACCAAACATTCAAAGAAGAAATAATACCTATTCTACTGAAGCTGTTTCAAAAAATAGAAACAGAAGGAAAACTTCCAAACTCATTCTATGAGGCCAGCATTACCTTAATTCCCAAACCAGGCAAAGACCCCATCAAAAAGGAGAATTTCAGACCAATATCCCTGATGAATATGGATTCCAAAATGCTCAACAAAATCTAGCTAATAGGATCCAACAATACATTAAAAGGATCATCCACCACGACCAAGTGGGATTTATCCCCGGGATGCAAGGGTGGTTCAACATTTGCAAATCAATCAATGTGATAGAACACATTAATAAGAGGAGGGAGAAGAACCATATGGTCCTCTCAATTGATGCAGAAAAAGCATTTGACAAAATACGACATCCTTTCCTGATTAAAACTCTCCAGAGTATAGGGATAGAGGGAACATTCCTCACGTTCATAAAAATCCATCTATGAAAAACCCACAGCGAATATCATCCTCAGTGGGGAAAAGCTGAGAGCCTTTCCCTTAAGATCAGGAACACGTCAAGGGTGCCCACTCTTGCCACTATTGTTCAACATAGTACTGGAAGTCCTGGCAACAGCAATCAGACAACAAAAAGAAATAAAAGGTATTCAAATTGGCAAAGAAGACGTCAAACTCTCTCTTTTCGCAGACGACATGATACTTTATGTGGAAAACCCAAAAGACTCCACCCCCGAATTACTAGAACTCATCCAGCAATTCAGTAATGTGGCAGGATACAAAATCAATGCACAGAAATCAGTTGCTTTCTTATACACTAACAACACAACTGTAGAAAGAGAAACTAGAGAAACGATTCCATTTACAATAGCACCAAAAACCGTAAGATACCTCGGAATAAACCTAACCAAAGAGGTAAAGGATCTATACTCTAGGAACTACAAAACACTCATGAAAGAAATTGAAGAAGACACAAAAAGATGGAAAAATATTCCATGCTCATGGATCGGAAGAATAAACATTGTTAAAATGTCTATGCTACCCAGAGCAATCTATATCTTCAATGCCATCCCGATCAAAATTCCAATGACATTTTTCAAAGTGCTGGAACAAACAATCCTAAAATTTGTATGGAATCAGAAAAGACCCTGAATCGCCAAGGAGATGTTGAAAAAAAACAAAGCTGGGGGCATCACGTTGCCCAATTTCAAGCTATATTACAAAGCTGTGATCACCAAGACAGCATGGTACTGGCACAAAAACAGATATACAGACCAATGGAACAGAATAGAAAACCCAGATGTGGACCCTCAACTCTATGGTCAAATAATCTTTGACAAAGCAGGAAAAAACATGCAATGGAAAAAAGACAGTCTCTTCAATAAATGGTGCTGGGAAAATTGGACAGCCACATGCAGAAGAATGAAACTCGACCATTCTCTAACACCACTCACAAAGATAAACTCAAAGTCGATGAAAGACCTCAATGTGAGACAGGAATCCATCAAAATCCTAGAGGAGAACATAGGCAGTAACCTCTTTGACATCACCCACAGCAACTTCTTTCAAGATACATCTCCAAAAGCTAGTGAAACAAAAGCAAAAATGAACTTTTGGGACTTCATCAAGATAAAAAGCTTCTGCACAGCAAAGGTAACAGTCAACAAAACAAAGAGGCAACCCACAGAATGGGAAAAGATATTTGCAAATGACACTACAGATAAAGGGCTGGTATCCAAAATCTATAAAGAACTTCTTAAACTCAACACCCAAAAAACAAATAATCAAGTCAAAAAGTGGGCAGAAGAGATGAGCAGACACTTCTCTGAAGAAGACATACAAATGGCTAACAGACACATGAAAAAATGTTCATCATCATTAGCCATCAGGGAAATCCAAATCAAAACCACATTGAGATACCACCTTACACCAGTTAGAATGGCCAAAATGGACAGGGAAAGAAACAACAAATGTTGGAGAGGTTGTGGAGAAAGGGGAACCCTCTTACACCGTTGGTGGGAATGCAAGTTGGTACAGCCACTTTGGAAAACAGTGTGGAGGTGCCTCAAAAATTTAAAAATAGAGCTACCCTATGACCCAGCAATTGCACTCCTGGGTATTTACCCCAAAGACACAGATGTAGTGAAAAGAAGGGCCATATGCACCCCAATGTTCATAGCAGCAATGTCCGCAATAGCCAAACTGTGGAAAGAGCTGAGATGCCCTTCAACAGATGAATGGATAAAGAAGATGTGGTCCATATATACAATGGACTATTACTCAGCCATCAGAAAAGATGAATACCCAACTTTTACATCAACATGGATGGGACTGGAGGAGATTATGCTAAGTGAAATAAGTCAAGCAGAGAAAGTCAATTATCATATGGTTTCACTTATTTGTGGAACATAAGGAATAACATGGAGGACATTAGGAGAAGGAAGGGAAAAATGGGCGGGGGGAATTGGAGGGAGAGATGAACCATGAGAGACTATGGACCTGAGAAACAAACAGGCTTTTAGAGGGGAGGGGGGAAGGGGGGATTGGTTAGCCCAGTGATGGGTAAAAGGAGGGAGCACTGGGTGTTATACGAAAACAATGGATCGTGGATCACTACATCAAAAACTAATGATGTATTGTATGGTGACTAACATAACATAATAAAATTAAAAACTACAAAAAAAAAAAAAAATAGAGAAAATGCTCCAGGAGCTCATTCTTTAACATGTTTTGGTAGTCGTGCAAACAGTCGGCACGTGAACTCATCCCAGCTCATGCCCGCACCCCAGTCTGATTTCTTGGCAGTGGAGATGCGGCGAGGGAAGGTGGCCTTTCTCTGGGATATGGGCTCCGGGTCAACGCGGTTGGAATTTCCAGACTTCCCGATTGACAACAACAAATGGCACAGTATCTATGTAACCAGGTAGTAGAGAAAGTTCTCTCCAAGGGTCTCTTTTTTTAAAGCTGTATCTTATACGTTTGCAACATGTTTGTCACATCATATAATAGTCTTTGAAACTTCGGGGAAGTCAGATTATAGTAAAAGGATAGTTGGTTTAGATTAACTATAGAAATAAGGGCTTTTTTTCCCTTATTACAGAAGAAATAAACTTTGTCACCAAAATCAACAATCAAAAGAAGAAAAAAGATAAAAATTGGTTACGTTTAGAATGTTAGGTCTAAAGCTGAGGTGGCTATCCCAGTAAATTGTGTTCTCCCCAGTAGAGGGGAGTGAGAAGCAACACAGCAGAAATCCCACATGGCAGGTGTGGTATGTACATAGAAGAGGAAAGAAGGCAAGGATCCAAAATTCAGACACAAAGCAAAATTCTTCCTTATAAAGCCTCTCTCTAGTGGTAACTCCTTTTAAGCAGGTTTAGGTATTTTTACTTTTTCATAATACTATGGTTTGTTGTTGCTGGAAATTCTTGTCTTTTGCTTTGTTATTTATGGAAATGGAGTAATACTGAAGGCAGTAGACTGTTTCAAATAGAGTTAACTCATTATTTGTAACTGGTTTAAGCAAGAAGGTAGCACGATGCAATTTATGACTTAGAAGACCTTCTCCACGAGGCTTTGCGACTAGACTGGGGGCGGGGTGGGCAAGATTGGAAGAGGGAGATCAGTCGGGGGGGCAGGGTGGGCAAGATTGGAAGAGGGAGATCAGTGGGGGGGCGGGGTGGGCAAGATTGGAAGAGGGAGATCAGTGGGGGGGGGCAGGGTGGGCAAGATTGGAAGAGGGAGATCAGTCGGGGGGGCGGGGTGGGCAAGATTGGAAGAGGGAGATCAGTGGGGGGGCCCGCTGCAGGGATCATGGGCAGAAGCAGCTGGAGGATGTGTACATACACTGACAGACTCGGAATTCTGAAAGTGTTCTTTTTGCAATTCTTTGTGACCCTTAGATTTGGAAACGTTGGTTCATTGAGTGTAAAGGAAATAAGCGCAACTGAAAAGCCACCAACAAAAACAAGTAAATCCCCTGGAACAGCGAATGTTCTGGATATAAACAACTCAACGCTCATGTTTGTTGGAGGGCTTGGAGGACAGATCAAGGTAACTTTCCAGACGTTCATCTGAACGGGACTGACAGGCTGCTTTTACCTAAAACTAGTGTGCTTAAATTATTGAATATATCCCAGGTAGATGAATATTTCTGGTTTCTATTATTTTGCTTAATGACAGTAAATTTGCAGAGTTGGGCTGGTTTTATAAAGCAAAGGATCCTGTCGAATAAAGATCGTAAATGGAAAAGAAGCCAATGTTCCATTTTGCTATTTGAGTTTCTTTTCTAGGACTGAAACAGGAAATTCAGTATTCTGCATTCATTTCTGTAATTTCTCTTATTGCTATTCTGACTCCAGTGGTAGAATAATGGTAATTAGTGTTTAGCACCAGAGCCAGTGGGATTTATTTTATTATACCCATTATCCCCTTACCGGATCAAGTTGAGTCACCTGGATTTGGTTTGGTGCTCTAAGAGTAAGGGTGTCAGTCCCAGCCAGGCCCTCACCACTGACCAACATGCTCTGAGCCTGTTTCCTCACCTGTAAAAGGGGCTTCTCTCCAGGGACCCTGGTAACCCAGGTGATCTTTAAGATCCTGTCTGGTTATCACTCATTCTACGATTCCACTTAATAATTGGAAGAAAATCCAGTGATCACAACCCAGCCATTTTTCTGGATGTTGTTTTCTCAGACTTTGGATGTTAAATTTGAGCTCCCAGGAAGGAGTTTTGTGTGCACGGAGAATGCATTCCTTACCCTGATCCATGTGGCTTGTGTTTATTTTGTTTGTTTATATTAGAAATCTCCCACTGTGAAGGTTACTCATTTTAAAGGCTGCATGGGAGAAGCCTTCCTGAACGGACAGTCCATCGGCCTGTGGAACTATATTGAACGGGAGGGCAAGTGCCATGGCTGCTTTGGAAGGTAACGGGCCCCACAATTTACTACACGGTGTCATTCACATCTGAGAGCTGCTTAGAGAATTCACATGCCCATCACGGTGGCACAGAGTTTGTCATGTCGGTCGTGATAGGTCATTTACTAATAGGAGCATGGGCATCATTTTTAACCTTAATTTAAGAAGTAGTTTTCACTGTGTCTCGTATGCTTTCATCATGGATCATACCACTGAGAAGCATCACACATCCTCTCAAACCACCTTCTGTCTCAGCCGCAGGGAAATCTTAGGTAAATCACTGTACATCTTTATTTTGAAAATATCTCCAAGGATGAGGATTTTGTTTGTGCTGCCAGTTTTTATAGATAAGTACTTTCCCATTCTTAAATTCTAGAATCCTAGAAATTAAATGCCTTTGGCAATGGAGAACAACTACCTGACATTGTTTGGCAGATATTGATACATAATAGCAGGCATTTAATAATCTCACTGAGCTCAACAGCCCCCGTTTTACTTTCTAAAAAAATAACTGCAACCCCAGAAGTATATAAGACTCGTTTTCTAGCACTTTCATAATTAAGACAATAGATTGCCTCTGCCATTAGAGAAATGTAACATCTGATATAATTCTGTCATCTAATGGGCTGCTCTGTCCAGATAGATATCTGCAATTAACACTGAGCTGTGACAAGATCAGTTGAAAGCAACTCCCATTACATTTAGAAACGTGGACAAGTTTTCATTTTGTTACTGTCAGATCTGTTTTCTCTTAGGGCTCATAGCTTGGGATTTCAAAAAGGTTTGAGCCTTTTATTTGCTGCTTTCCCTTGACTTTGCTTGCTTTCAAAGTCATGACCAGAAGCTTGGTTATTGGAGCCTTATGACTGAAAAAAATATTAGCTTTGGAGTCTCAGTTTCTCAGGCTCCCTCTCCTACCAAATCCCTCTCAGTGACTTTGTAATAAGTCACTTCACCTCATGGAGACTTGGCTGCTTCTTCCAGAAAAGGAAAATGAAAATCCTGTTGTCCTACCTCCCAACACTGGTGATGAGCACTTATCATGATATATGTGAAAATACTCGATAAATTTGAGACACTGCACCAGTGTTCACCTCTGATCTTCCTGCAGTCACAGTCTGTTGCTTTTTAGGTGGACATCTCAGAATTATTTGCTTGACAATAAACGTGTTAAACCCAAGGTTTTGTAACTGGCAAGTGAGATCAAAAATGATAATGACACCAGCTCTAGAACTCTAGGAGCAGAGAACTCCCCATCACTTTTTCCTCTAGCTGTTTTTTTAGCAGGGAAGTTACCCCAGCAATTTAGTGATTCTAACTTGAAAATTGTCCTGACGCCTGGACTCTGGGCCCCACATTGACCCCAGATCATGAATCTTACTTGTGGAAAGTAACAGAGTAACTTACTTAACAGAGCTCGAAAATTTCTAATATGGAAAATGTCCCCCTACTTTAGCTGTTACAGTATCCCCAATTTAACCCATCACTTTCAGGGTTATTTTAAAACCTCTGGCCTTGAATTGCAGCAATGAGGGAATTTAATGACTGCTAGCTCTTCTCCTCTTTTGTTGGAATGAGGAAGTCAATTGTCTATGTGGCCTTTCTTCTTCAAAGAGAAGAAAAACCTCCCACCACATGTCCAACCCCTGGGACCCCCAGCAGAACATGAAGGTTGCTACAGACCAAGAGGAGGGATTAGCAGGTGCTTCCATCCTCCTGACCCTATTCCTGGAACTGGCTTTTTTGGTAGAGGGCTGGCCACCCAGCTGAACCTTAGGGCCAGACTGACTGATTAGCTCAATCAAAAGTTTGATTAAATGTTTTTCTGAGTACCGAACAAATCAGCTGGCTATCCTTACATTGACTACTGTATCTAAAGTATGCTTTTTAAAAGAACACTAGTTTGATAGGATATTAATAGATACTTTTTTCTTTAAAAAAAAAGATTTTATTTATTTGACACAGAGAGAGAGAGCACAAGCAGGGGGAGCAGCAGAGGGAGAGGGAGAAGCAGGCTCCCCGCAGAGCAGGGAGCCCGATGCAGGACTCGCTCCCAGGACCCTGAGATCATGACCTGAGTTGAAGGCAGACGCTGAACCCACTGAGCCACCCAGGCGCCCCTAGATACGTTTTTCTAAGTGGGGGTAGAAGGTGTGTCCTGACCATAAATGGTTAGGAAGCCTTGAGTTAAACAGTTAAGTACACTTCCTTATTGTGAGGCCATGAGAGCCTCTAATATGCTAACACGCATTAACCGTGTCCTCAGGACAGGTGGAGTTGCAGCATTCCCAAACTCACCTGGTCCCCAGCTTTTTAAAAAGCAGCATTTCAGAGTTGCTTATGTTCCATAGAACATACAGTGGCAGGTGCAGAGACAGACAAGCTGGCGCTCTCTGTCCGTGTTTGTAAATTGATTTGTCTTCATTTTAGGCAACCTCCCGTACTTATTAGACGAAGACTTTAGCTTTGAATTAACAAACTAATTCTAGGAAATGAATCACTTTTAGCAGACTGGTGATTAGAATTCAATGTGCTTTTGACCTTTTTGTGTAATCTGCCATTATTAAATCATTAGTGTGGTCCATTGATGTCCTTTAGATTTAAAAAATGATTTTCTCAGTATGAACATTTACCTTTGACTTATATTACCAAGTAAATGAATTGAAATTTTTTTTGCTTTTTTATTCCTCTTTGAATATATGTTTATAATTATGAATGATCTCTTAAATTCTTAAAGGATATTATACAATAAGCAACGGATTCTAACAGTTTTCATCTAAATATGGAAAAAGCCTTTTTATTAGCAGGTCTTTATTCTTGTATTAGTTATGAGTGGCTGTTGTGACAGGCTGTGTCGGGACCTTTGGGACAGGCCGGTCACCTGTGTTCCGGGCCCCCTGCTAGCTGTTGGCGATGTCAGCATTAGTCACAGGAGGTGACCTCCTCCAACGTCTCCTGGTCTCTAGGAGAGACACCTGTGGGAGCACAGAGGCGGTTCTCTGCGCTGCGGCGAGCGGAGGCGCAGGTGAAGCGGCTTCAGAGGCCGGGGGCCCAGGCAGGACCCCGCTCACTCTCGTACAGCTGCCCCGAGTGCTGATGGGTAGTACGGCAGGCATGACCCCCTGGCATGAGAGCTTGCATCAGAGGTTTAGTGATTCTTGACGGCTCACTGGGCTGAGAGCTGGGGAGCGAGGGTTGCTTTGGCAATGCAGCTTTCATTTGTCCCAGAGTCCCCTGCCTGGGCAGGGGCTGGGAACTGCCTTCCTGTGGCCCACCTGGGAACAGGCACCTGGGCTCACTGGTGAGGCTTGTGGGCCTCGTGGTTATAGAACGGAAGCATGGCCACAAGGGGACAAGCCCCAGAAGAGTGTCATTGACCTGGGAGCAAAACCTTCTCAGGAGATGCGCATTCAAACATGGTTTCATTTGAATGTGTCCCTCTTTGTGGCCACCGCATGTGGCCAGGCCCTGCTGCTGGAGAGAAGCCAGAAGCAGAGCATTCCCATTCTCGAGAACAGAGAACTCACGAGCTCTGGAGAGGGACAGGGCATGCACAGCAGGACAAGACAGATTTCTGGAGTTTTGTTTGAAACCTGGTTTCTCCATTATCTTGGGTGTGGCCTTGGACAGGATATTTAGTCTTTGAGGCTCAGCTTTTTTTTTTTTAACTGTTCTTTTATTTTATTTTTTTTATTATTATGTTATGTTAATCACCATACAGTACATCATTAGTTTTTGATGTAGTGTTCCATGATTCATTGTTTGTGCATAACACCCAGTGCTCCATGCAGTACGTGCCCTGCTCAATACCCATCACCAGGCTAAGCCATCCTCCCACCCCCCTCCCCTCTAGAACCCTCAGTTTGTTTCTCTGAGTCCATAGTCTCTAATGGTTCATCTCCCCCTCTGATTTCTCCCCTTCATTCTTCCCCTCCTGCTATCTTCTTAAAAAAAAAAAAAAAAGAGGCTCAGCTTTTAATAGGCAAAATGGTGACCCTTCAGGCAACTTTGAACAAAGCAGAATAATCAGAGCTAACTGGAGTGAACATTTAAGTGCCAAGCATTGTTTAATTAAGAACTTTACATGTATTAAATCATGTATAGCCCTTCCTGAGAGCTTCTATTATTTTCCTTATTTTATAGATGAAGGCAATGAAGCACAGAGACATTAGGTAACTTTCCTGAGTTCACACAGCTAGTAAATGGGGAGGCAGGGATTTGAACCCCAGCAGTCTGGTTCTAGAGTCTGTGTGCTTAGCCGCATGAAACTGTGACCAGCCAAGAGACAGAGCAATGGAACATGACTGCGCAGGAAGTCACAGGTTTCAGAATGAAATAATAGAGAATTCAGCCATAGCTTCTTCATGCAGAGTGCATTTCCTTTAAGTTATACTTCTAAGAGATGTCAAAAGACCGAAATCTTTGGAAAAAGCAGGACTGTGGGAAGCTATCAATTTGAAACCTTGGGTTTCACAAAGCACTGCTATTTTTGTTAATGGAAACAGTGTCACCGTTTGGTTACATGTCCTGGTTGGAGATGTGGCACTGAGTTTGGGTATTATGCCTTCAACTGGGAAAAGTGCAAATTCATATCCTCCCCCAAAACACCCGAATCCAGGTTTCACTGTGAAGCCCAGAAACGTATTTTTAAAATGTATTAGGATATATTCCAGATAAACTTACTTTATACTTGAAGAATGAATAAAGTCAGCCTTTTGAGGTATGGGGGCAACCAGAAAACACACACTGACCTGAGAAGTACTGAGGTCTACTTTAAATAACTTTGTTGTAAGCTCATCCTGCAGACTTTTGAGATTTTCATTGTTGTCAATGATTTTTTTTTGGTAAAATGGTCCTTCTGCTATATTAGTACATATTTGTTTTCCATCATTATTCCAGGTTAGCTGAAGTATTGCTTAAAACCAGCAGAAGGTGATAAAATGTTAATATAAAAAATTACTCCGAAAGCTTTGGAATTAAGAAAGGACGGTGACATTAAAGGAAATCAGAACAAATGAAAATCTACTTGCTAAGTAGAAATATTTATAGCAGTTATCCATCCTTTGAAGACCTTTCTTCTTACTACAGTGAACACTGCCTACGTTAACTTTCTTTTCCTTAGAAAGCAACTGGCATTTGTCTTGCATACTCTCATGGCAACATATTTTAAGATATGACTTACACCCGTTATCAAATTATGGAAATAATAGCTCTACCGCAATGTTTGTGAGGGGAAGCCCTCAGGAAAGGTGTCGTTTCTTCTCTTTAACCACCTTCCTGAGAATAGATTGTGTTTCATCTGCTCTGCTTTGCAGCCCCCAGAATGAAGACTCTTCCTTCCATTTTGATGGGAGTGGGTATTCGGTCGTGGAGAGAACGCTCCGAGCTACGGGGACTCATATAATTATGCTTTTTAGTACATTTTCACCCAATGGTCTTCTTCTCTACCTCACCTCAAACGGCACTGTAAGTATATACAGTGAAATTGCTATGAGGATATTTATGTTTAATGACTGCTTTATGAGCATATACGAATATAAGATATACATATGTATGCCATACTGTTTCCCCATTTTAAATATTTATTATGTTATAAATTCACTGGAGAACCATTGCAAAATACAGGAGAGCACCAAGTAGAAAAGAGCCATCCTATCATTTATAGATTATCAATGATACTTGTTATTAAATTTTGACTTTCCTCTATCTTGTTCCATGTTACTCTGATCACTGTGGCCTTCTTTGAATTCCATCTACAGGACTTTAATGTTATTTTTATCCTATTGTGGGGTGATTTCTCTCAATCTTCTAGTTTTATTTGTAGGACTGGCCCATTTGTCGATCTAAATGAAGAAGATACAAAGATTGCACTTCTCTTACTGTAGATTTTGGGAACAGTGTGTTTCTCTCCTTTATATCTGTGTAGTATTCTAGAAAGTCTTCCCAGATACTTCAGTTTCCAACAGAGACCTCTGACTGTTGGGCCAGATCCAGTTTTCGGAGTTTGACTTTGGAAGGTTTCTACCGTCCGCAACTTGAAAGGAAAGGGCATCTGTGAGAACGATATAGCCCTGGGTAACTCTTTTCTCTTCTTCACAGAAAGACTTTTTATCCATCGAGCTGGTGCACGGCAGAGTCAAAGTTACAGTTGACCTGGGTTCAGGGCCTCTTGCCCTTATTACAGACAGACGCTATAACAACGGAACCTGGTACAAAATCGCCTTCCAGAGAAACCGAAAGCAAGTTAAGTACACAGAAGGGCAATGAGATGTTACAGGTCACCCTTGTAGGAACAGAAATCCTTCCAAAATCAGGGACACCTGAGTGGCTCAGTAGGTTAAATGTCTGACTCTTGATTTTGGCTCAGGTCATGGTCTCGGGGTTGTGAGATCGAGCCCCGCGTTGGGCTCTCCACTGGGCATGGAGCCTGCTTGGGATTCTCTCTCTCCCTCTCCCCCTTCTCTCTTGTCTCTAAAAACTTAAAAAAAAGAAAAGAAAAGAAAGAAGGGAGGGAGGGAGGGAGGAAGAAAGGAAGGAAGAAAAAAAGAAATCCTTCCAAAATCAGCAGTCTTTATTTAATTTAGCTTCTTGGGTACACTTGAATGATATTCTGATAGAAAGCCATTGTTTTCTTTGAAATACTAAATGCCAGGATTCACATTTTGCTGGGGGAGTATTAGAATTCTATTTTTTTAATGGTTTCCAAGTGTATTACATAACATTAAATACTGTATTGGAATCAAAGATCAAATCCATTCTCTTTCCTGCCACATACATACTGCTGTCATTCAGTGATAAGTATTCTGAATTCATTGACTTTTGTACAGAGGATTTTCATGTGTCCTTTAATAGTCAAGAATACTCCCTGGTCAATATAAAGAAAGAACTTATAAGTGAACTTTGTTTTTACCTTAATGTAGAAAATGATTTTCATTTTCCTGTCTCTTCTTTTTAGGAATCCTAGCAGTTATCGATGCATATAACACCAGTTATAGAGAAACCAAGCAAGGTGAAACTCCAGGAGCATCTTCTGACCTCAATCGTCTAGATAAAGATCCAATTTATGTGGGTGGATTACCTAGGTCAAGAGTTGTAAGGTATATCACATGCCATAATTATGCCCGTAATTGCCAGATGTGTTAGCTTCCTAGGGCTGCCATAACAAGGCACCACAAGCGAGGGGACAGACAACAGAAGTGTGCTCTCTCACAGCCCTGGAGGCTACAGGTCCAAAATCAGGGTGTCAGCAAAGCTGCTTCCTTTGGAGGGCTGTGAGAAAGAATCTGTTCCATGCCTCTCTCCTAGCTTCTGGCAACTTCAGGAATTCCTCAACTTATAGATAACATTCTCCGTGTCTTATTACATTGTCTTCCCTCTGTGTGCGTCTCTCTGTGTCCAAATATCCCCTTTTTATAAGGATACCGGTCCTATTGGAACCACCCTAATGCCCTCATCTTAACTTGATTACATTTGTAACGACCTTATTTCCAAATCAGGTCACACTCACAGGTACTGGGGGTTAGGACTTTATCTTTTGTGGGGGACAAATTTTAACCCCTAACATCTGCTTTGATTCAAACCACTGTCATATTAATTGGGAGGTAAAGAAACCCTTCTGCAGTAAAATTAATGATTTTTCTATATGTTGCCTTTAGAACATCTAGAAATCATTACTAATTGTTACTAATATTATATAGTATTTGGAGACCCCATTTTCCATCTCAAGTTGTTCTCCTCACTAGAGATTTTAGTAGAATCTTTTTCGGGGCAAAAAAATCATGCTCTCTGCAGACTTGTCTGGATTTCCCCTTCGTGTGATGAGAATGAATAATGTATGTGAAAGCTGAAAGACCAGCATCAGGAAGGTGGAAGAAAGATGGCAGAGGAGGCAATGAAATTGTTTTGTAACACTGACTCATGTTTAGCTTTGTGACTTTACTTTAATAATTGACATAAGCTTTCTGTGGGTCATTGTCCTCAGTTTTGTAATTTTGGATTGGACAAATTAAGCCCTAAGTTTCTTTCACACCATTAAAAAAAAAAAAAAAGTCCTATATGAAAGGCCAGCAGTCAAGGCAAGATGGATTCCAGGGATGGGATTATCAAATGTCCAGACTGAGTCACCCAACCTAGTGGTCTTCAGGTAAGTTAGTAGCACTATCCCGTCTTCCAGCCGAGTTCTTGCACGGAATCCTAATAAGCCATATGCAAGTGCAGCCGCTCTGGGTGCTGTAAGTTGAGCAGCCCAGATCCACTCCTAACCCCTTCTCTTTGCCAGAAAGTTCCAAGGACCACAGTTTACCACCACAGTCACCACACCCCTAGCCCATCTTGGAAATAAATTAAACTTCAGGGGAGTTGGTCACTTGCCCCAGGTCTTACCCCTCTGCCAAGATGGAGCCAGAACTGGAAGCCTGTCTCCTAATCCCAGATTCCAGATAACGTTTCCTCACACGGTGGCAGCAGGGGTGGATGCTCCTGTAGCAACAAGCTGTGTCACAGCTCATCTGCACTGGACCTAAATGGACACCATGTAGACACTGGGGAAAAGGTCCCATTTTCTAGGAGGATATCCCAAATCACAGACTTTTATGCTAGAAGGAACTTTGGGTATCTATCAAGGCCAGCCTCCTCATTTACAAAGGAAGAAACTGAGATCCAGAAAGGTCGAAATCTGTCCTAAATCAAATAGTTGCCTACTGGTCTACAGCTCATTGCTCAACACAGAGGGAGAGAAACATGAGACCGTAACTGGAAACCATGTGACTTCCAAGTTCTCCTGTGACTAGCTGATGTTTCAGAGTATAGCTTGGAGATGTTCAGTCATCTCCATATTTGGGAAATGAGAGCTTGATTACATGACAGCCTCACCCCAGCCAGCAGTGTGGCAACTTCTGTTAAGAAAAATATGGTACTGATTTGGAGTCGAAGAAATGAGGATTTGGATAATCCTAGACTTCACCAAATGCAATTATTTCCTTCAGGACAAAGCTCACGACTGTGTAGTTGGACAACGGCCAGTGACTTCTGTAGCCATGTGATCCTAGGAAATAACACTGCCCACACTTGCTTCCATGGGAGGCTTATGTCCATGTTCTACCCTACATGACACCTGGATTTCAGTCTGTGTGCCATTTTTTTTCTTTATGACTGTGTACTGTCTTTCATAATTGGCCTGTGTTTTAATGAGTATATTTAAACTGCAGTGACTATACTTTTCCTTAAAGTATTAAACATTTTATCTAGGTAGCCATTTAGTCTAACTCACTGAATTCAACCCCTTTCTTTGGTCCTAAGGAGAGCATTCATTTGACCTGAAGTCTTCACCATCAGTATCCTTCTTAGAGACCTAGACATTTCTGCAGAATGAGATATAGAAGCAGCTCTTCTTTACTTGTAGATCTATTTTTATTTTTATTCCTTCTTTCAAAAATGGAGTTATAAAAGGCAAATTTTGTTCTCATGCCTTCCCCACAGGAAAGGTGTCACCAGCAAAAGCTATGTGGGCTGTATCAAAAACCTGGAAATATCCAGATCAACCTTTGATTTACACAGAAATTCCTACGGAGTGAGAAAAGGCTGTATACTGGAGGTGGGAAGCATTTTATTAATATTGGAATGAGTTTCTATAAATGTCCACGGACTTACCAATATAGTGAGGTAACAAAATCTAAGCCGGGAGTGGGGGGAGGATGGGAAAGGGATGATGGGGAGACCTGCAGTAACCCCCACTACGGGCGATGCAGCATTCAGGTGGGCCTGATGGTGCTCCTTCCTCTCTTTTGTGACCAGCCTATCCGAAGTGTTAGCTTCTTGAAAGGCGGCTACGTTGAACTGTCACCCAAGTCTTTGTCACCAGAATCAGAATTGTTGGTCACATTTGCCACCAAGAACAGCAGTGGCATCATCCTGGCTGCTCTGGGCAGGCAGGGGGAGAAGCAGGGTCATCTGCAGGCCCATGGGGTGAGTAGCTCAAATGCTATTGCTATTCAGTCAGGAGCTAAGGAAGGAAATGACTTCGAGAAACACTAGGTGGAAAATGACTTAGTCATGAACATTTATTGTAGCTGTGTGGCCAGTTTGAGTGTGCATTTCAGTGAGTAGGAGTTACACTGCTGAATGTCTTTTCCCTATGAATCAGGGATTTCTCTGTTACACAGTCCATTTTCCTTATCTAGCTACTGAGAAGAAAGATACTTGCTGTCTACCTCTAATTCTTTTCAAGCTCATTCAGATGGCACAAACTGAGCTTTTTTCCACGTTACAGTTGTTACTCTTTATTCTAAGGCTAAGACAGTAAATCCTTAAGTTCTGTAGAGTTTCTTAGTGTACTGCTCCAGGAAGCACAATTTTCCTTATCTACAAATAGGATTGAAAGAGAAATGTGGCCTGTGATAAACACAGTGGGCCAGTGGAAGAAAGTTGGTTTTCCATATTTGTATTCCATTTTAAGAGCATAGATGATATTTAGCCTTTCCTTTGCTCAGACTTGCATATATCATGTAATCTGAAGGGGCTTTACCGCATGCTAATGTATTGTCTTAATGAAGTAGCGGCCACATAAGTGCCGCTCGCAGCGTGCCGTCCTCTGCCGCGCACGAGACTGTGCAGACACTGCTGTATGATTAGCACACCCACACCACAGGGCGAATGCTGCTTCCTACATTTTGCTGAGGAGGAAATGGGTTCAGAGAACCTTGTTAACCTGATCTAGGTCAGAGCCAGGACTGGAACACCAGTCTGCAGACCCCTCATGCCTCCCGAGCCGCTTGGTGAAGATCTAACAATGACATAGTGGTGTATGGACTCCACCCATCTTTTCCTTTTTTTCCTAGTTGAGATGAAATTCATATAACATAAAAGTAACCATTTCAAAGTGAACTAAAAATTTAGTAGCATTTAATGCTTTCACAATGTTGTGAGGCCACCTCTGTCTAGTTCCAAAACATTTTTATCACCCAAAATAGAAGCCTGTGCCATGAAGCAGTCACTCCCCATCCCTGGTGACCACCAGTCTTCTTTCTGTATCTATGAGTGCATTCCCCTGTTCTCTAGATTTCATAGAAATGGGTGCACACAGCATGTGATCTTCCGTGTCTTCCACTTAGCATGCTTTGGAGCTTCATCCACATTGTGGCAGGTGTCAGCACTTCATTTCTATGGCTGAATTGATACTCCGCTGTGTGTACACAGCATAATTTATTCACTGGTGGACATTTGCGGTTGTATCTGTGTTTTGGCTATTATGAATAATGCTGCTATGAACAAGTATTCACATACAAGTATTCATTTGAGTACCTTGAGTTCTTTTGAGTATATATACCTAGGAGTGGAATTGCTAGGTCACATGATAATCCTATGGTTCGCTTTTTGAAGAAATGACAGACTGTTTTCCTCCACCATTCTCAATAGAACCATTTGCTAATGGGTTTGCTGCTATGTCAGTAACATGGTATGTGGTCATCCAAGGCTCACAAAGATATTGTGAGACACTCATATTCCAGTTCTGCTGGTGGAGCTATTTTCAATGTGGCAAAATAGTTCTCAGAGCTTTAATAATTTCCAAACTCTTCAGCCTTTTAATCTCACTTTTAGAAATGTTAGAAACAATTTCACAGGCAAAAAGTGTTATGTATGGTAACAAAAAATTGGAGACTAAATTTTTAACAATAAAAAATTGATCAATACTTATAATGTACCCCTTGTTGGCACATAATGTGGCAATAAAAAGTATGAAGGCTATGTAGAAATGGAAATCTTTGATATGGTTAGTGATATGAGCATAATGCCAAGTTATATGAGCAAAGATTAGAAAGTCATATACAAAATATAAAAGAGTTGTGTCAGATGGAGATGGTGATATTCTTAATAAATTGCTTATTTGTTAATATTCCAACATTATCTTCATAAGATAATAATTTTAAAAATCACGTAGTAATGTTTTTTTCTATCTGAAATCTCTTAGCAACCTTCCCAGTCCTTCTTTTCCATCATGCTGATTGGAGGCCACATTGAAGTGCATGTTAACTCTGGGGATGGAACCAGCCTGAGAAGAGCGCTCCTGCGTGCTCCCAAGGGCACATATGGCGATGGACAAGAGCATTCCATTTCCTTGATAAGGACCGGGAGGTATTTGTGTACAAGGGCATGGTGACCTCACCAATAGGAACATTGTTAGGATACTCTTTGCAGTGAAATGATTGGGATGATTAGTATGAGGTCATGAGCATTCAGAGATTTTATAGCTCCATAATAATTCTGGAACCTTGCTAGAATACCTCCCTGGAAATTAATTTCATCTGCTTTGAAATAGATATTTGTGGAATTTTCAAAATTGAAAAACATTAACCCTGCTCTTTTCTGGGGCCTAGTCTACATTGTCTTAGATCAGAATAATTCTGTGGCAAATAGTACCATAGTGTTAGTAAATAACATTGCATTAATACTAAAAAAGCAAATGGAAAAAACAGTAAATAGTAACATAGTAAACAGTAAAATACAAATAGTAAAATAGTAAGTAGTGTTATATCAACATCCCTATGTATTTCCCTCCAAAACTATAGACCAAATATTTTAAAAGCATGTTGGACATTTCATCACAGATAAAGTAAAAGAACAATAGCCTCCAAAAAGCAATTGAACTCAACAGTATTTAATAACACCTATTCATTTGGGGAGAATGTTCAATTGTAAGTTTTCATTTTCAAGATTCACCTTTTTATTCACATAGTGTCATGTTAAAAATTTATATTTCAGTATGAACTTTTCTCATTCAGTATGAACTTGTGGAATTATATATTAAAATAGACAGTTATGTTTCATTATATTTAAAAGCTTTTTTTTCCCCCTCCTTTGACCTTTTAGAGTTATCACTGTCCAAACGGATGAGATGAATCCTGTAGAAATGAAGTTGGGCCCCTCAGCAGAAAGCAGGGCAATAAATGTATCCAAGCTGTACATAGGGGGGATTCCAGAGGGGGAAGGGACATCAGTGCTCAAGATGAGAAGATCATTCCATGGCTGTATCAAAAACCTGATCTTTAATATGGAGTAAGTATAACTGCTCTCAACATGTTTTTGCACTTCCTAGAAATCTTTTATTGCTGAGTACTGACACTGATCTATCTAATTTTGTTGTTTGAGATTGCCTAAAATCCTATGTTTCTGAAAAATAAGTGAACTCCTTTGTTCTATCACAACAGTCACCCAAATGGATTTCATTGGATTAGAATGATGGATAGATCTGGTAATCCTAGAATTAAAAAAAAAAAATAATAACCACTGAACATTAGTTCGATAGGACCATCAATAAACATCAGAGGTCAAATACACTTTTGACCTGCATTTCAGGGAATACAGAGATTTGGTGATGCAGTTTTCTTGCTGCCTTGAGCTCACTGCTTTAAGGAGCCTTTACAGCTGGGCTACTTCCAGCTTCAGATTATTAATGGTTCCTCCTAAAACACGGACTGTCTAAGAACTGTTAGTCTGTTTCCTCTGGGGGGCTCACGATGAGGAAGAGAACTGTGCCCATGGGCGGTTACTTCTTCCTCACTCAGCCTCTGCCTAGGTAAGAGTGCTGGTGGGACAAAGGCTGTGCTATGAGCTGGAGGTGGGGGGGTGTGGAGCCAGAGTCTGCCTGGGAGAAACTGAGCATGTGCTGAGCGTCAGGAGACCGAGGTTCCCCTCTTAGCTGGGCTGCTGATTTTGCCTTGAGACTGCGAACAAGGACCTGGATCTTTGATGGTCACCGTGTCCTCTATAAAAGAATCTCTTAAGAGTCCTTGAAATTTAAAAGAATAAAACGGTATATTGGGTTTCAGCACAATTCTAATGTCAGAGCCTTGGTTTACTTATTTGTACAGTTGATTTATTTATTCACCCGGTTCTGTTTATAAATGTACCAACTGATTTGGCATCATCTTCTTACTGAAAGCCATGAGGCCGGGAATTCCATAGGGCAGAAACGTTTCTGTGCTGTTCACAGCCATATCCCCAGAAAGTGCCAAGAGGGTAGAGGCAGATGGGACATGTTGCAAGGGCTGCAGAGTAAAGGGAATTAGGACAAGTATACTTCATGACTTCCTGGCAGCTGTAAACCTGTCAGAAGGAAAGAAATGAGTGTTTGAGTGAGGCCAGTGTGCGCACTACTGTGAGGGCCAGAGCCAGTCTTTCCCTTGGCCCCGGCCCAGGCTGCAGGAGGGGCTGGTGGCACCTGAACTGGCTCTGGAGGGATGGTGGCCAGGTGGACAACGTGGGGCAGGGGCGGCAAGAATCAAACAGGAGGATACCAGTCGCCGTGGAAGACGGTCAGCTTGGTTACCGTAAGAGTAAGAGATGAGCAGTTCGGCATGGATGTTAGTGCTCAAGAGTCAAATGACATTGGTTTATGTGTTGACTTCTAGTATCTTAATTTTGTAAACACTCTGTATCTAGACATTTGGATTTCACGAGTGCGGCTGGCAATGAACAGGTGGACTTGGACACCTGCTTGCTTTCAGAAAGGCCAAAGCTGGCTCTTCACGGAGAAGACAGTGAGCGCCTGCCACAGCCCCAGCCTTTACCAAGTCTGGTAAGAGGGGCTTTCCTTACTCTTTTTTTTTTTTTTTAATTCAGTTAGCCAACATATAGAACATCATTAGTCTCAGATGTAGTGTTCAGCAATTTTCAGTTGCATGTAACACCCAGTGCTCATCACATCCCACGCCCTCCTTAATGCCCATCCCCCATCTAGCCCATCCCCCACAAACCTCCCCTCCAGCAACTCTGTTCTCTATCATTAAGAGTCTCTTTTTTTTCTCCCTTCCCATATGTTCATCAGTTTTGTTTCTTAAATTCCACATATAAGGGAAATCATATAGTATTTGTCTTTCTCTGGCTTATTTCACTTAGCATCACTCTGTAGCTCCACCCAAGTCTTTGCCAATGGCAAGATTTCATTCTTTTTGACGGCTGAGTAATATTCCATTGCATATGTATTGACCAAATATTTTTAATGGCAGTTCTTAGTTTTCATTTTCTTTTCCCTTTTCTGATTTCTCCATTTCCTTGGTTAAAAGCATGCACTCTAAGTATGTAGATGGTGGCTCAGTCACGCAAAGAGCAGTACTTTCCAACCAGAGCCAACTGTTGAGTTCAAGCCAGCTCTCTTGGTAGCACCACCACGCGCACCCCCCGCCCCACGCAAGCCAGAAATGTGAGTCTGACGCCTCATGTGGTTTGGACTCACTCTGTGGAGGGAGCTGTCAGACAGGATGCAGGTTCCCAAGCAGACCCCCTCCCACACGGGCTCCTCTCCACTGTACCTTGCTACTGCCCAGGAGGAATTAGAGACGTCACCCTCAGAGACCCTGCTGGGCCAGGGGCCTGTGGGCACTTCCAGTTTCCTGGTGCACGTGCTGGAGCTGCTCCTGCAGCCGCTGATACCCTCTGGCCCTTCCCCTGATGAAAACTCAGGGGAATTTTAAGCAAACTTGAGTGGGACTGAGGTGAAAGACAGAAGCTCCAATTGCCTTCTCAGAGATAAAGAGATAGCAAGTAAATTATTTAAAGATTAAGTCCGTGCCAACACATATTTGTAGCTGTTGGTGTTCTGATCCAATTGCTTCAGAGAGGTTTTCTTCATGGAAAAACTTGTGTACATGTTAGTGGTGGCCCTGGCTCTGTGTGGTCAGAGTCCATCTGCATCTCTTATAGGAACGGTGTGCTGTGGACAGAGCCCCAGAGTATATCCCCAATGCTCACCAGTTTGGCCTCATGCAGAGCAGCCATTTCGTGTTGCCTTTCAATCAGCTGGCTGTCAGAAAGAGGTGGGTATTGTTCTAAAGTCTTTATTAGGCGTCTCACTGAGAGATGAACCCGGGAGGTATTCTTCAGCAGCAAGAAGGCAGAGGACAGGAATGCAGACTTTGTGCACAGTAGACGCTTCAGTGGAGTTCCTGTGGTTTGTCCTTACCCCTTCTGGTGAAGGCCGGTTGCTGCCTCTCTGTATGAATGTAGGAAAGTACACAGGTAGGTTATGTCTCTAAAGCACTCTTGTTCTAGAATCTCAAGTCCTCTGGATCTATCATCATCTGGACTTTCAACCCTACTCTATTGTAAGCACTTAATAATCTGATCAAATTGTCCCCCCAAACTCTCTCACTGTGCCCCTCAAACTCCCTGGTGCCTCACCAGTCTGCCCCCAATCCTTCTCGCTCTCACACCTCCTTGTCCCCAAGGACCTTTCCTCGGCTAAGCCAGTTCACATCCCTCGGAGAAGGCCTGGGACTGGTCAAGGTTCCTCCAGACTCCACATTCCTCCTCTTCTCCAAACTCTTCAGACTGTACCCATCATTACCGCCCCTTGTGATCACTGACCCCATCCCACTGGCTTCGGACCTTGACTCAGTGTCTTTGTTCCACAGCTCGGGCCATCATTCTCCATGATTTCAACCACCCCACATCTGACCTTCCAAGTCCTCTGGCTCCTATCTTTCAGAGGGCTTTCCTCAGCCACCCTCTTCCCATGATCATACCCTGGCCTACTTTGTAAATACCCATCCCACCTCCAAAATCTCTGTTTGAAGCATCCTGTTAATCAGCCCCCTCCTCCTCCTTTCTACTGTTACTTTCCATCCCAGCAGCTCCTCAACTGCATCAAGACCTCAAAGCCCTCATGCTTTCTCACCGCCACCTCCCTCTGCACCCCACGCAGCACAGTTTAGCCCCAAACCAGATGGGCCTAGACCATTAATACCCGTGTTCCTTCGTACACTGGCCCTGGGTAGAACTCCCACTTGGCTAGTCCATGCCAGAACCCAAACTGGTGGTCAAGGCTGTAGAAGTGTGTATCTCTTTCTTCCCTGGTTTGACCTGAAGCCAGCAATTTCAGATGGAACCTCCAGATTACATGGGCAGCCAATACAGTTCTCTCATACGTTCATGCTTTTTTACTTCTCATAGCTTCTCTTATCTCAAAACTCTGTACCTTCCCACAGCCTCTCTCCATGCCCCAGCCCATGACTGCCTCAGGGAACACAGAGAACTCCCTCATCTGTCCACTACCAAAAAGAACACCCCGCCTCCCTGCCTCTGTCCCACCCTTGTACCTCTTCCCCTGCTACCACAGAGGAGGGGTGCTACTGGCCCTCTCGCTTGCCCTCTGGAGCGCATCACCTCTCTCAGAGCCATCGCCCTCATCAGCATCAGTGTTAACAAGAGGAGCAAACACTTGTGCCCAGACTGCCTTAGTATTTAACACATACACCCCAACTCAGTCCTCATAATTATCCTATGAGGAAGGTATGCTCTTTATTTTATAGACGAGGAAACTGAGGTACAGGAAAGTTAAGTCGCCTGCTCAGGGCACACAGCAGAACTAGGATTCAAACCCAGGCACTGTGTTTATGCTGGTAACCATTCCCTCTCTGGTAGTTCCTAACTTAAACTCTAAGAGACTCCACATCCCACCCTACCCCCACAGTATCCTGGCTGTATTTCAAGACTTCTTGAAAGAGTTGCTTTAAAAACAACAACAACAACAACAACAACAACAACAAAAGGCTGCCTTCTGTGGCAGTCTGCCTACCCCCGCCCCGGCCCCCTTTCCTCTCCACCCACCCAATCAGCCTTCCCTCACTTCTCAATTGCTCTTGCCACAGTTATCCCAGACCTGCTGTGCCCACATCCCCGTGAGGCCTTCCTCGCTGGGCCCTCAGCATTAGCACATGCACTGGGCTGTCTTAGCCCCACACGCTCCTGATTTCCTGCTCTCCCTGTCCTCCCCTGCTCAGTCTCCTTTGCTGGCTCCTCTTCCACCAGAGAAGGCCCAGGGCCTCTTCTGTGTATTTTCCCAGGTGAACTTCCATATTTCAGTGGCTTTAAAATACCATTTATTTGCACCAGCACCCACATGTCTAGCCCTGACCTCTGCTTCAGACTCAGGAGGTGTATACCTGGCTGGCTCCTCCATGCCTCCATGTGGATTGGCATAGGCCCCTCCACATCGACATACCAAAAGAGAATTCAGTCTTCCCCCAAACCCGCTGTCCCCGTCTTTGCCATTTCTGTAGCCATCAGCACCATTCCCCTGGGTGCCTAGGGCCCTAACCTAGAGATGGTTACTCTCATTCCCTCCCTCTCCAAATTCAGTGCGTCCACAAGTCCTATTGCTTCTTCCTCTGGAACATTTCATGAATTAGTTCACCCCCTCTAGATCCCCCACATCCCTCTGGTCGAAGCCACCACGACCTGGCCTCTGGACTCTTGCAACGGCTCCCTGCCTCATGCCTGCTGCCACCCCGGCCTCATCGATGGCTTCTTCACATCACAGGTTCCTTCGAAGATGTAAACCAAGCCCCGCCCACTCCCCTTAGTGCCGTGACTCCCCACTGCACCTCAGATCTAAGTACTGCCTCTCAGAGCCCCTCATCCACGAGGGCAGGGCCACACTCTCCCTTCCTGTCCCTATCCCTGAGCACTGTGGTGATGCTGTGCGTCCTTCTGCGGGCGGCTGCCCAGATGCCAGCCTCCATCAGCGGCCGTGTGCCGCCATCGCCCGTGGAGCCCTGCTCGGGGGTTCCTGGCTGTCCCGCCAAATCAGGCCATTGTTTTCACATACTCCGTGCTGTCTGAAAACAAAATGCCAGTCTATCCTACTGAGCTTTGTGGGGCTTGCTCCTGTCGTTCAGAGCTTCCTGCCTGACTACTTAATAGAACCAACCACCAGTTCGCCTCTCATGACCCAATTTTATTGGATAGATTTCTAATATTAGTTTTGTGGGAGAAAAAGGACATTCCTCTTTATTCACTGCTTCAGCCTCACCATCTAGAACAGTTCCTGGCAGATATATATATGGGGTAACCCTTAATTGGATGAATGGATGGATGGATGAATGAATGAGTGACTCTGCCGAGATGTTCAATATAAAGGTTGAAACAACTACTGGGTTCTTTCTCTGAGGTTATTTTCAAAAGTAAAAGTGAAAGTTTATTCCTTTCTGAGGGCCGAGCTCTTGTTTTTTCCCAGGCTCTCAGTTCAGCTAAGTATCCGAACATTTGCCTCCAGCGGTCTGATTTACTACATGGCTCATCAGAACCAAGTTGATTATGCCACGCTCCAGCTACATGGGGGCCACCTTCACTTCCTGTTTGATCTTGGGAAAGGCAGAACAAAGGTCTCCCACCCTACACTGATCAGTGATGGCAGGTGGCACACGGTATGTTCTCAGGAAGCTTGTGATCACTCATGCTAAGTTTTATTCCATCCAGTTCATGGTCATGAAATGACCTAGCTTGCTTTGTGTCTAGTATCTCCCTTGTAGAATATAAGCTCCTTGCAGGCCGGGACCTTTGCGACATCCTGAAGTATCACCAGGGCTTAGCTCAGTGCCTGACACCAACAGGCACCGAGCAGACAGTGGTGGAATGAATGAAAGGTACCAGAAATGTTCTCGACTTGATGAGAAGTAAATCAGGCCCATCTGTGTGTGGCGTGAATGAGCCCAGATCATGGCATTTGCTTTCTTATAACTAGGACTTGGGAGTACTTCCTGTTCTAATGTATGCTTTACCTGGGCCTGCCCCAGTCTCCTGCCAGGCTCCAGCTCCTCAACACCAACTGTGTAAAAATTGGAGCCATCCTTTAGGATCTCATTCAGGTTATTTACAGCTATAATGAACAGATGTTGCAAACAAATATCTGTTAATGTTTTCTCAGATTCCTTGAAAACTGGATATTCTCATTTTGTTCTAGGTCAAGACAGAGCACTTTAAAAGAAAGGGCTTCGTGACGGTTGATGGCCAGGAATCCCCCACGGTGACTGCTGTGGGAGATGGGACCATGTTGGATGTGGAAGGAAAGCTGTATCTAGGGGGCCTTCCCTCTGAGTACAGGGCCAGGAACATTGGAAACGTAAGCAGCGTTTTCTGTACGGAGCCCATTTTACCTTTATTGTGGCTGTGTTTTTATCTTTTTTCTTTTGTAAAGGAAAATGTTAAATTATCTTGTTTGAGCCTGGGGCTTGGCTGCATGATACAAACCTTTTAAACCTCATCCCCAGTTTGGGTGTTTGGGCTTCCCCTTGGAAGCCCTTGAAGCTCAGCCAGCCTTTCCTACGTGTTAGTTAATGAACATTTCCCTTTCCACAGCCATTTAGCCTTGGTACAATTCAGGAAAGTCCAGTGGATTTGTATTTGCAGATTAGAAAACCCAGCATGCTTGATTTCCACATTACTTAATCCAAATAACAGAAAACACCTTTACTGCATTATTAGCCAAGATACTACTAGCTAGTAGCTTTCAATTAAACATTTATGTGAACTATTATGAAAATTCGATTTTAAAAACCGAAAGCTAATATTTTAATGTTTATTGAAGTATAGGAAAAATTGACCCTGGCCCTTCTCATTAAACTTAGAGCATCTATTGTCCTTTCATTTGGTTTAGATCACCCACAGTGTCCCCGCCTGCATCGGGGAGGTGACAGTGAATGGCAAACAGCTGGACAAGGACAGCCCAATGTCTGCATTTGCAGTAACCAGGTGCTATACAGTGGGCCAGGAAGGAACTTTCTTTGAAGGAAGTGGATATGCAGCTCTTGGTATGTATTATCAACATGAAAGAAATCTTTGGGTTTAGCCTGCACTCGGATATGGACCCAAGAATGATATGCTAGGACAGGACTCCTGGACAAGGCTACAGCAAGACCACAGTTAATTTAGTGTTCCAGTTTATCCGGATTTCTCAACTCTAATACAAAGCCTGCTCCCACCAGCAGTGCTGCACCTCCTGGCAGAGGACACACATGTCGTGCTGGTTTCATCTGCATTTCCCCTAAACTTATGTAAGGCATGTTGTCACTGCTCAAGTTAATAAAGGCCTTTGACAAAAGTCAGCATAAAATATCTAGACCAGCCAGCCAAATACAAGTCAGGTTTGATGAAGAAACTGACTCCATTGAGATTGTTGAAAATATTGATCCTAAGTAGAGGAATTTAAATGTCTAAAGTGCCTTAGAATGTAAATTCCTCAAGGCTTAGAACTAGCCTTTGTAATGTATCTGGCATTCCCTCTCCATTTGGCGTCCGTCATTTGCTGTTAACCTCCTATCTGCACTCAGGACCGTGCTCCTCTTGGCCTCTGTTCCGCTTTCTTCTGCAGGGAGCCGCATTTATCTGGCTTCCAGGGAGGCCCTGGCGGGAGTCAGGGGGAGTCAGGGGCGGGTGGGCAGGGGGGAGAGCTAGCACGCACCCCTCACTCAGTGCTTCCCAGCTCTGGTCACCCCACCTGCTCCCAGTTCCCCTTTAACCCTGGACTGAACGACTGCCTGCTGCATAGCCCCAGTTTGGTTTTTCAGCTTTCCCATCACCTAAATAAAATATCCATTTCATTAAAACCCCACTTTAAAAACACCTAGTGTGGATGCTAGTATATGATGACATACCCAGTATTGGGAAAATAGAGTGGACTATTCCCTGCTAGATGATGATGGGATTATATGGATCAAATCCTTCTGATTTTTTTCCCCTCTGTGGCTCTAGATGAAAGGATGGGACTGCCTTGACTCTAGTCTGGCTTAGCCCTGATGATGGTGTAGGTCTTCTTTAATGGCATCACTTCATCTTACAGATGAGGAAGCTGAGGCTCAGAGGGTGGAAGTGACTTGCTGGTGAGGATGGAGCTGGATCAGAGAAAGAGCTAGAGCCAGGCCTCCTGAGCCAGGGGCCAAAATGCACAGCCAGCCAGCCAGCCAGCCCATGACCTCTTTGACCCTGAGCCTTCTTGGGCCAGGCTCACTCCTAACTGGGGGTTATCTTTGTATTTTTCAGTCAAGGAAGGCTACAAAGTCCGATCAGATGTAAACATCACACTGGAATTTCGTACCACCTCTGAGAACGGTGTCCTCCTGGGGATCAGCAGCGCCAAGGTAGATGCCATTGGATTAGAGATTGTAAATGGCAAGGTAGGTGCTTGATCTCGATGGAGTTCCTGCTTACCCCAGTGTCAGAAACAGAGCAACTGAGAAACAGCTGAAATACCTAGATCCAAATTTCCAATGATCCATTTCAATGGAGTGGAGAAAAGGTTCAATTAATCCTAAAATGATTACAAATGACAAAAAAAAAAATTGAAATTAAATTTAAAGCAAAATTACAACTATAATACACCACCTGAAAGTTGCCAACCTGATGCTCTTCCCCTCCCTAATATTTGTTAACTTGTTATTTGGAAATATAGACTGAGAGCAAGTTATAGTAACATGTACAGGGAGGTCCTCTTGCACCCTTCCCCCAGGCTCCTCCAGTGTTAGCAGCTTATATAACTCTTATCCAACATCAAACCCATGGAACTGACATTGGCACAGTCCAGACTTGTTTCAGTTACACTAGTTGTATGTGTACACGTGTGTGTGTGTGCGCGTGTGTAGCTTTATATATTATCATACGTATCTCGTTTAGCTTTATGTGTCCACCCTCACAATCAAGACACTTAATTGTACCATTACCATAATGCTCTGTGGAGCTACCCCTTCATATCCACACCAGCTCTCTCCCTAGCCCTGGGCAACCACGAATCTGTTCTGCAGCTCTCTGTTATTTCATGATTGTTATATAAACCATATGTTGCAGTCTATATCCTCTTGAGATTGGCTTTTTGCACTTAGCTTCATTTCCTGGTAGTTGACTGTGTTGTGTGTATCAACAGTTCATTTCTTTTTATGGCAGAGAATTTCATGTGATGGCATCATCTAATTTTTTTTTTTTAATGCAAAAAACAAATTTTTTCTGTAACTATTCCACCCTTGCTTTTCAGCCTCCAGTCCTTCTCATTTTGGGAACAAAATAAACCCAACAATTAGCAGTACCTTAGTCTCTTTTGCTTGAAAACTGCTTCGAGAGTTTCTCCTGGTTCTCATTTTCCTTCCTCACCCCGCTGGGGCCATCTGGGTGCAGGCAAGATGGGAAGGAAGAGTCCTCCTTGTCCTTTTTCTTTTCTGCAAGCTCTCTCCTGACAGTAGTCGAGGTATGGCTTGAGTCTCCTGGTTTTCGGGCACAAAACCAGGCCAGTTGTCCCTGGCCAGTTGTAATGAGTAGTCTGAGGTCTCAGCATCACCAGTGTGTGGGGGCTGAGCCTGGAGATGTGGCCAACATCCCTGGCACATGAGGCTTCCCTCCGGACAGCAGCACTGCTGCCTCTTCGGCCACATTCTGTGTCCCCCTGAGGGCCATCTGAGAACTGGGGAGTTTGTGCCAGCCCCCTCCTAGGCTGTGGGGAATGGAAGAGGTCTCTCAAGCCCTCTCTCTACCTAGCTGCACTTTGCACCATTTCTCTTGCACTGGGGTCAGCTTGTGTTGCTCTGGGACTAATGCTTGAATCTTCTTAAGCTATTGCCGCCTGTAAGGGAAGGAACAAGTCTTTTTGCTCTAGATTTCTCCCAGTCTTATTTACTTGTCTCTAGTAATTCTGCTTATTCCCCGCGGGGTTTCTGGCTCCTAGGACATCCTAGAATGGGGATGAGGAGGCTATAAGAAAGTATCCCTTACCCTTCACCTCTTCACCCCCATGTCCACACAAAGCTGCCTCTACAGCGTACTGCTTGCCTCTCTACGCTGTGGCTTACACCAGATTCTTCCTCATCTGCACTTCAAAAGAATTTTGAAAAAATGTGACATCTGAAAAATGTCATCAGAAGTGTAAGGGTTGCCAAAAATGTAATTTCTGATGTATATTTTACCTCTATTATTAGCTTATTTTTCCTTGAAAACTTTGCTTAGCTGTCACCCAAAGTTTTGTAATCTACATCTATAATTTGTTAGTCTACCTCGAAATACACTGGGCCACCTCACATACAGCATAAGCACCTTACAACAGTGTACTTGCAAGTCTTCCCTGCCATCTTTTGTTGCACATCATAGATTTGTGTTACCACTTGCTGTGGTAGAGCATCTACAGTCTGTCAGAAGACCGTGAGTAAATGTCTCTTCATAGGTGCTAGTCACCTGCTATTAACTGACCCTCAGTCAACCCAACAGCTCCTGCTATCCTGACAATGAGCCACTGACTGGAGGACATAATGCAAAAACAGTGGCTCAGGCTTATTCCCATGGAGGTGGTCATTGGTCTTTTCTGTAATTTGGGGAGTAATAAAATCTGAATCCTTTCAGTTTTTCATAGTTTGCCTTCCTTTTTAGCAGAATTTTGGGATGTTATCCATTTCAAGAGCATTCTATAAATGGATTGTGTTCCTTAAATATGGAAGAATTCACCAAGATATCTGCCTGTGTTTTGCTGGTTTAGATCTTGTTTCACGTTAACAATGGTGCCGGTAGGATAACAGCCACATACAAGCCCAAAGCTACGAATACTGTCTGCAATGGAAAATGGCACACACTTCAAGCTCAGAAAAGCAAACACCGCTTGGTTCTAATTGTTGACGGGAATGTAGTTCGTGCTGAGAGTCCACACACCCAGTCCACCTCGGCAGACACCAACAATCCCATTTATGTCGGTGGCTATCCTGGTATGTATGGATGTCTGCTTGGCCCATTCACTTTTAAGCGGCATTGTCACTAAGGGAAGTCTTAGTTCAGGTGGATATAGAATAGAGATTAAGAAAAATACATGGTTTGGATGACAAATCCTTTACATTTTTAGAAAGGTTATTTCAAATACCTAGGAATTCTTGGAAAAATTAAAATAATCTACACACATAAATTCACCCTTAGGTAAGACTCTGGGAATATTGGATGCCTTGTAAAGTAAGCTAGATGACTTTACCAAGGTGACTCATCTTAGGTGACCCCCAGAGTAGGAAATCATTTTAGGGGACAAACATGATCTTATCTTCTCACAGTGATGCTGGATTTGAATTATGCATTTCAGATGTTCCAAGTAATTATTACAAATAATAAATAAGTTGTGACTCAGTTAAGGCACAGTTGTGACTTAAATTGTTTTCATTGCCTTATCCCTGAATAACATATGTGGGAGAATATTATTCTAATTTTGATAGAGAAACCACTTGATATTATTTTTGTTCCTATTGTGCTATCCATGTCATTTAACAAAATTAAACAAGATTTCTGCTTTCTTCTTTAACAGCTGATGTAAAGCAAAACTGCCTGAACAGCCAGACCTCCTTCCGGGGGTGTTTGAGAAAGCTCACTCTGATTAAGGGCCCACAAGTTCAATCCTATGACTTCAGCAGAGCTTTTGACCTACAGGGAGTTTTCCCTCACTCTTGTCCTGGGCCTGAACCCTGAACTTCAGAGAAACTCCCCAGTTGGGAATCATTGCTTATATTTTGAGGAGAATTGTTTTTGCGCATTAAAATCGCTTCAGTTCTGATTTCATTTTCCACTCAGGTTAAGTGTTTCCAGAGAAAAATTTTGTGTTTATATTAAACTAAAACCATGTATACAATAAATATCTCTATTAAATAGTTTAAAATGTAAATTGAATTCATTGGCTTTCTTTTTCTTCATAAACATTGAGTCCTCTGTTGATTACTTGACAGTTTTTCATGTTTTGCATTTGAGTTTCATAAAAATAAAGTACTGAGTCTGGTCCAGGATGGCAATGTAGAAAGACGACAGACCCTGAACTCGCCTCCTCCACAGACACACCAAATCTACACTTATTTATAAAGCAATTCCTCCTGAAGAACTGAGGGCTAACGGAATGGCTTCTGTACAACAGAGCACATAAAAAATGGCAAGGGAGATGAATACGTGGTAATGAAAGGAAGGCCCACCCCTGTGAACCGCAGTGGGGAGGGACAGCACTGAGGGACCATGAGCAGATTTGTCTGCCCTAGGGCACAGAAAAAAAGCCGTGGTTTAAAAGAGCAACTAGTATATAAAAGATCCAGCCTTAGAACTCCCCCAAGTGGGAGAGCTGCTGGAACTCTCTCTGGGTCAGAGGGGCTGGCAAGTGCCATGGTTTACACTCCCCCGAACACCCTGATAGCACAGACAGGAGCAGGGTCCAGGTGCCGTAGTTGACCTGCCGCCTCAGCACTGGGTCCCTAGCTCACAGCAGCCCTGGGTGTCCTGGAGCACAGCAAAAAAGCCATGGTAGAAAAGAGCCAGCCCTAAAACCCCAGCAAACAGTGAGGCAGCTGCTGGATCTCTCTCTAGGTTGGAGGGGCTGGCGAGCACAGTGGTTTATGTTCCCCATCTACCTTAATAGTGTAGATGGGAGAAAGGTGCAGGCACCATTGCTGGCCTACTGCCTCACTGAGCTAGCCCACTAGCCCACACCACTCCAGCCATCCCAACAAGGTGACCCAGGCACAAAGCACCCCGGAACATTCCATGTCTGCACCACTTCAGCTCCAGACTGCTTGCTAGAGCACCCTGGTGCAGAGCACACTGGGCACTCTTGGCTCATGTCACTTTGACTCCAGCCACCCCGCCAAGGTGCCCAATGCGCAGAATGACCAGGAATCCCCAGCCCTTACCTGCCTTGGCTCCGGCCACAGCACCAGGGCAGCCCCTGTGCAGAGTGTCCCAGGACAGCCTGACCTGTGCCAGTCTTAGCTCTACCTGCCCGCTAGGTCACCCCCTGTGCTGAGCACGCTGGGACACCCAGACTTGAACCCACTTTGACTTTAGCTGTCCTCCAAGGATACCTTCTGGCCAGAGAGGCCTGGAACTGCCTGAGCCAATACCCACATCAGCTACAGCTTTCCGGCCAAGGTGCCCCATGCATGGAGCACCCCAGGTCCCCCTGGCCTACATCTGCCTCAGCTATAGCCACCCCACCAGATTGCATGCTGCACAGAGAGCCCTGAAACACCCCCCCCCCAGCCCACATCCACTTCAGCTTCAGCTGTCCTGCCAGGGTGCCCTCTACCTGAAGCACTTCGGGACAGCCCCGCCCATGCCCATATCAGCTCTGGCCATCACACCGGGGCAACCCTAGCCCAGAGTGTCACATGATCCCCCGCCCACACCAGACACAGCTCCAGTCAGCCAGCCAAAGTCACCAGGCACACACAGTCTACACAGGAGATGACCATACACAAGACCATTCTTTCAAGTTTAGAAGTGCTATTCCACCTAATTCGGAGGATCAAACACAGAAATTCAAGCAAAATGAGAAGACAGGGGCATATGCTCTCAATAAAACAACAAGACAAAAACTCAGAGAAAGAACTAAATGAAATGGAGATAAACAATATGTCTAACAGAGTTTAAAATAATGATCTTAAAGATGCTCACCAGACTGGAGAGAAGAATGGAAGAACTCAGAATTTCAAGAGAGAGGCAGAAAATATAAAAAAGAACCAATCAAAATTGAAATTAATAACTAAAAAAATACACTCAGGGAATCAATAGTAGATGAACAGATGCAGAACAGATCAGTGATCTGAAGGACAGGGTAATGGAAAGCACCCCAGCTGAAGAGCAAAAAGAAAATAGCATTTAAGAAAATGAGGATAGGTTAAGGGCTCTCTTGGACAACATCAAGTGAACATTTACATTATAGGGGTCCTAGAAGATGACGACAACAGAGAGAAAGGAGCAGAAAACTTATTTGTAGACATAATAGCTACTGGGGAAGTAAAGGTATCCAGATTCCAGAAGTACAGAGAGTTCCAAACAAAATGAACACAAGGAACACACCTGAACACAAAATTAAAAGGTCAAAGGTTAAAGATAAAGAGACAATTTTAAAGCAGCAAGAGAAACGCAAAATGTTATGTACAAGGGAAACCCTATAAGGCTATCAGCTGATTTTTCAGCAACTACTTTGCAGTCCTTAAGGGAGTGGCTGTCCTATTCAAATAGCTGAAAGGCAGAAACCTACAACTGAGAATACTCTAGCCAGCAAGATTATCATTCAGAATTTAGAGAGAAATAATTTCCCAAATTCACTAAACTGCCTTATAAGAACTGTTAAAGGGACTACTTTAAATGGAAACCAAAAGGTCTTAATTAGAAGATTATGACTAAAAAGATGTAAAATATGAGCATATACATAAAAGGAGGAGAGACCAAAAAAGTTCTTCTGGAATGTATTCACACTTAAGTAACCATCAACTTAATATACACTGCTGTGTACTTAGGATCCTACATATGAGCCTCATGGCAACCCAAACCCCAAAACATATGATACATAAGGAGAAAGAAAGCCAAACATGACACTACAGAAAGTCCTCAATTGCAAGAAAAGAGAACAAGAGTAGAAGGGACAGGGAAGAACTACAAAACCACTAAAAACAATTAACAAAATAGCAATAACTACTTTAAATGTAAATGGACTAAATGCTCTAATCAAAAGACATATGGAGGCAGAATGGATAAAAAACAAGACCCATCTATATGATCCCAACAGGAGACTCACTTCAAAACTAAAGACACATCAGACTGAAAGTGAAGGGATAGAAAAAGATATACCATGCAAATATAGTGGGGGGACAAAGCAACACTTAGACAAGATAGACTTTAAAACAAAAACTATGACAAGAGACAGAGAAAGGCAATACATGATGATAAGGGGTCAATCCAAGAAGAGGATATAACAATTGTAAATATCTATGCACCATCACTGAAACACCTAAATACATAAAACAAATATTAACAGATATAAAAGGAGAAATTGACAGTAATACAATAATAGTAGGGGACTTCAATACCCCACTTACATCAAAGGATAGAATATCCAGGTAGAAAATAAGGAAACAGTGTCTTTGACACATTAAAGCAGATAAACCAGACATGTACAGAACATTCCATCCAAAACCACAGAATACACATTCTTTTCAAGTGCATGTGGAACATTATCTAGACTAGACCACATGATAGGCCACAAAACAAGTCCCAATAAATTTAAGATTGGAACTGTATTGTGTATCCTTTCCAGAATGGTATGAAACAGGAAATCAACCACACACACACACAAAAGCAAAAAAACACAAACACGTAAAGGCTAAACAACATGCTACTAAACAGTAAATGGGTCAAGAAAGAATTCAAAGAGGAAATTAAAAAATTCAGAGACAAATGAAAATGCAAACACAGTAATTCAAAATCTTTAGGACACAGAAAAAAACAGTTCTAGGAAAGAAATGTATGGTGGTACACACCTACCTCAAGAATCAAGAAAATTCTCAAATAAACAATCTAACCTTACATCTAAAGAAACTAGGAAAAGAAGAAAGCCCAAGGTGAGCAGAAGAAAGGAAATAAAAAATATCAGAGCAGAAATAAATGACATAGAGACCCCCCCCCAAAAAAAACTACACACACAATAGAAAAGATCAATGAAACCAAGAGCTGGTTCTTTGAAAAGATCAACAAAATTGATAAACCTTTATCCAGACTCATCAAGAAGAGAGAGGACACAAAGAAATAAAATCAGAAACAAAAGAGAAGTAACAACACTACAAAAATAGGATAAGAGAATACTACAAAAAAATTATATGTCAACACACTAAACAACTGAGAACAAATGGATAAATTCTTAGGAACATACAATCTTCCAAAATTGAATAAGAAAAAATTGGAAATCTGAACAGACCAATTACTGGTAACAAAACTGATTCAGTAATCAAAAAACTCCCCAAAAATGAAGTCCAGAACCAGATGGATTCACAGGTGAATTTTACCAAACATTTAAAGAGTTATTACCTATTCTCCTCAAACTACTTCACAACATGGGAGAGGAAGAAAAGCAGCATTGCCCTGATACCAAATCAGACAAAGACACTATAGAAAAAGAAAACTACAGGCCAATATCCCTGATGAACATAGATGCAAAAATCCTCAACAAAACATTAGCAAATCAAATCCAACAATACATTTAAAAAGTCATTCACCACAATCAAGTGGGATTTATTCCAGGGATGCAAGGATGGTTCAGTATTCCTAAGTCAATCAATGTGATACACCATATCAACAAAATGAAAGATGAAAAGTATTTCACAAATTTCAACATCCATTCATGACAAAAATTGTCCAAAAAAGTGGGTTTAGAGAAGGAACATACCTCAACATAACAAAGGCCATATATGAAAAACCAACAATTAACATCACACTCTATAGGGGAAAATCTGTCAATATCAGGAACAAGACAAGGATGTCCGTTGTCACCGCTTTTATTCAACACAGCACTGGAAAGCCTTGCCACAGCAATCAGACAAGAAAAAGAAATAAAAGACTTCCAAATTCATAATGAAGAAATTAAACTGTCACTATCTGCAGATGACATAATACTATACAAAGAAAACCCTAAAGACTCCACCAAAAAACTATTAGAAGTAATAAGTGAATTCAGTAAAGTTGCAGGATACAAAATTAAAACCCAGAAATCAGAAATCCATACATGAATAATGAAGTAGCAGAAAGAGAAATTATGAAAACAATTCCATTTACAATTGCACCAAAAAGAATAAAATACCTAGGTATAAACTTAATCAAGGAAGTGAAAGAAAACTATACGACACTGATGGAAGAAACTGAAACAAACAGAAAGCTATTTCAGGTTCATGTACTGGAAGAATATTGTGAACATGTCCATACTAATGATCTATAAATTCAATGTAATCCCTATCAAAATATCAATGGCATTTTTCACAGAAGTAGAAGAAATAATCTTAAAAAATTTGTAAGGAACTACAAAGATCCTGAATAGCCAAAGCAATCTTGAGAAAGGACAACAAAGCTGGAGGTATTACAGTCCCAGATTCCAAGATACACTACAAAGCTGTAGTAATCAAAACAGTATGATACTAGCACAAAAACATACACATCAATGAAACATAATAGAGAACCAGAAATAAACTCATGTTTATATGATCAATTAATCTATAACAAAGGAGGCAACAATACACAATGGGTAAAGACAGTCTCTTTAACAAATAGTGCTGGGAAAACTGGACAGCAAAACAATGAAACTGGGCCACTTTCTTACACCATACACAAAAATAAACTCAAAACGGATTGAAGACCTAAAGTGAGACTTGAAACCATGAAACTCCTAGAAAAGAACATGAGCAGCAATTTCTTTGACATCAACCATGGAAACATTTTTCTAGATACACCTCCTTAGGTAAGGGGGGAAAAAAGCAAAAATAAACTATTGGGACTACACCAAAATAATAAGCTTTTGCACAGTGAAGGAAACCATCAACAAAACAAAAAGGTAACCTACTGACTGGGAGAAGATATTTGCAAATGATATATATGATAAGGAGTTAATATCCCAAATACATAAATAACTTACACAACTCAACACCAAAAAACCCAAATAATCAGATTAAAAAATGGGCAGGGGACCTGAACATTTTTCCAAAGAAGACCCACAGATGGCCAACAGACACATGGAAAGATGCTCAACATCACTAGTCACCAGGGAAATGCAAATCAAAACATCAATGAGATATCACCTTATACTTGTCAGAATGGCTAATATCAAAAATACAAGAAATAATACGTGTTGGTAAGGATGTGGAGAAAAAGGAACCCTTGTGCACCACTGGTAGGAATGTAAATTGGTGCAGCCACTGTGGAAAACAGTATGGAGATTCCTCAAAAAATTAAAAATAGAAATAACACACAATCCACTAATTCCACTACTGGGTATTTACCCAAGGAAAACAAAAACACTGATTCAAAAAGATATATGCACCCCTTTGTTTACTACAGCATTATTTACAATAGCCGAGATATAGAAGCAACCCCAGTGTCCATCAATAAATGAATGGATAAAAAGAGTGAAAAGTATACATATAAAATGGACAAAAAGCAGGAACAGACCCATAAATACAGAGAACAAACTGATGCTGGCTAGAGGGGAGTGGGGTGGGGGGATGGGTAAAATGGGTGAAGGGGAGTGGGAGGTACAGACTTCTACTTATGGAATAAAGAACTAATGGGGATGAGAAGTAATAGCACAGAGAAAATAGTCAGTGGTATTATAATAACGTTATGTGGAGACAGATGGTAGCTACAGGTGTAGTGAGCACAGCATCATGTATTGACTTATCCAATAATCACTGTATTGTACACCTGAAAATAATGTAACACTGTGTATCAACTGTACTTCAATTTAAAAAAAAAAAAATTGCCCTTAAAGACTGAATAGTAAAAGAAAGGAATGTCAACTACATCAATCTTAATTTGAAGAGCTGAGAAAAAAAAAATCATTTTCAAACAACCAGATAAGATCCTATTTCTAAGACAAATAAAATAAGAACCCTTCTCTATTTTATACAAAGTGTCTAAAGTCTAAAGAGGCTAATATAAATGTCTGAACAGACTAGTATTCTGGCACATCCTTTCTAGAAAGTTAATTTCAACCCTAGAAAATAAAGAATGATTTTTTTAAGTCAGTAAAAAAAATTAAATTAAAAAATAAAGTATCACTACAGCCTATAATAAATTAGAATGGAGAATGAACATTTTCATTTTTTTAACCAAAATTTTTAAGCTCTGATTTCTACAACAAACCACCAATGCTACATTTCAGCAGAGGGCACCAGCTGTTTGCCACAGAAGACTTTAAACAGACTCCAGACAGTCACAGGGGACAAAGAGGGCAAAGGAAGGAGATGGAACCTCCTTTAGATATATTGTTTAAAAAGAGCATTTTTCAGAACAACAAAATTATATATATATATATATATATATATATAATTATATATATAATTTTTTCCCCTTAATCAGCTACTTTTTCTAGGACAATATGTATAATTTCAAAAGGAAAAATCTTAAAGTCACACATGTATATTCTTTTAATGAACTAAGCAGTATTAAACCCAAATTTTTGATGTCTCATTTGGTTCCCCACAAATGTATTTTAGTTCTGCTCTGTGTCCATGGCTGTGGTCCAAATGGCTGCTATGGCACACACTTCAGCAAAATGATTTCCTTATTCAAATTCTTACTTGAAAAGAGGTCTCTAGCGGCGCCTGGGTAGCTCAGTTGGTAAGTGTCTGCCTTCTCCTGGAATCAAGCCCCATGTTAGGCTCCCTGCTCAGCGGGGAGCCTGCTTCTCCCTCCCCCTCTGCTGCTCCCCGTGCTTGTACTCTCTCTCTGGCTCTCTCTCTCAAATAAATAAATAAAATCTTAAAAGAAAAGAAGTGAAAAGAAAAGAAAAAGAAAAAGAAAAGGAGGTCTCTACTTCACTTAGCAATGACCTACTTTTCCAATATGGAAAGTGATAGCTTCAACTTCCACTTCTGTGAGAGGTTTTAATTTGATTAACAAGGAAGGCAATTGTGGTCCTGGTCCCTGTCTCTCTTTTGTGCCTTGCTCATGTTTCTGAACCCTGGCAGCTATCTGTACCTCCTGGCGGATGTCTCTGAAATTGGTAATTCCTTCCCAATTCAATGTCTGCTTGAAGATACTAGAGAAAGGTAACAGCCAATTGTTAACCTTTGTTGTTCTGTAGCAGCCGGCAATTTAAGGAATGCAGACAAGTGCAGTCTCAAGGCAGCCGGATTGGACAGCTGGATTAGGAAAGGAGCATTAACCATCGCAGCATGAAAATACACGAGGGTCCCCTCACCATGCAGGGGGTGGCCTTTCTGTTCATGTTTCTGTGGAAACCCTCTACGGTGGAGATGAAGGCGTGGACATTCTAGAAGCTGGTCCACCAAGCTGGGGGAGGAAGCGATGCAAACCTCATCAGAGAGCAGACTGTAGACGTGCATAGAGGTTGTTCCCTTTCCCGCCTCTCCTCGCTCTCTACCTCCTTTCCATTCACCCTCACCACTTATTACTGGAGCTGAAACAGACTTTGGGCCTTTCATAGTTACAAGTATTCCCAAGGCCTCTCCTAAAAGATCCCCTCAGGGGACAATCCACTTCTCTCCCCTTAGGCCTTTCACTGAGTGCAGAGCAGAGCAACCTGGGTTTAGATGTCTCCCCTTGATGGTAAAGAACCTGAGCTCCAGGTCAGATACCTGACTGACTCACTGCAGAGCCTTACGCTGGTTCCTTAACCTCTCTCAGTAAGGCAGGATTCAGCTCTTTATTTTTTTTGTTTGTTTTTACTTTAATATTCATTTATTGTGAAATTTCATACTTGAACCCAATTACATTTTATTTTTAAATCTTTAGGTCATTGTTATCAATAAAATGTAAACTATGTTAACACATAATTATGTAAAAATCTCAATTATAACATAATTTGTAATTTTGCTGATTATAAAGATAATAAAAGTTAATATTATACAGTAAATAGGTGGAATTATGAATTATGTATTTATAACATTGTTGACCCATCAACAGATACCAAGATAGATGAAAAGTAAATAAATTTCAGTTTTTTGTCAATTTGTAACTTTAAGTTATATTGTCTTAGCTTGACCTGACATAAAACAATCCTCTAGATTGTGACTTAAACAAGAGAAATTTACTTATCACAATTCTAGAGGCTGGAAGTCTAAGATTGGGATGCTAGTTGGGTTGGGTTTTGGTTAGGATTCTTTTCCTGGCTTGCAGGCAGCCACCTTCTTGCTGGGTCCTCACATGGCAGAGAGACGGAGCTCTGGTGTCTGTTCTTATATGGGCACTACTCCCATCATTAGGTCTCCACCCTCATGATCTAATGTAAGGATTCAGCTCTTTAGAGTTAGGTTGCCAGATAAAATACAGGAGGACACCCAGTTAAATTGAATTTCAGATAAACAATGAACCACATTTAGTAAGAGTATGTCCTAACTATTGCATGACATCCTATATGTTTTATTTGTTAAATTTGGCAACCCCACTTACAGGACCCAAGAACCTAAAAAGATTGATACTCTTTCCCTCACTGCCAAATGATTCAAAATTAAAAAAAAAAAAATCTATAGCTTAAAAGACATGCAACAAAGTTCACTGAAGTTGGTATTTTTCCCACAATACTTATTGAAACATCAGATTTTTTTCAAAACCTATCTTTGGGGACCCAAATGTTTGCTTAGTCTGCCTGTTAATCCATCACTGGTATTTCCTTAATTGTAGTAAAATATGTTATCATTATAACAATTTTTAAGTGTATAGGTCTGTGGTATTAAGTACAGTCACACTGTTGTGCAATCATCACCACCATCTGGCTCCAGGACTCATTTCATCTTGCAAAACAAACTCTGTATTCATTAAACATTAACTCCCCATTCTCTCTTTCCCCAGCCCCTGGCAACCACCATCCTACTTTCTGTCTGTATGAGTTTGACTACTCTAGTTACCTCATACAACTGGAATCATTCAGTATTTGTCATTCTGGGACTAGCTCATTTCACTTTAGCATAACATCCTACAGGTTCATCTATGTTGTGGCACGGATCAGAACTTCTTTCCTTTTTAATGCTGAGTCGTATTCCATTGTGTATGTACCGTATTTTGTTTATCCATTCATCCATCAATGGGTGCTGCGGTTGCTTCCACCTTTTGGCTCTTGTGAATAGTGCTACTATGAACATGAGTGTATAAATATTTGTCCAAGTCCCCACTTTCAATTCTTTTGGTTATATTTTCAGAAGTGGAATTACTGGATCATATGGCAAATCTACTTTTAATTTTTTGAAGAACCATCATACTTTTTTCCACAGCATCCAGCACCGTTTTTAAGCCTCAATTTTTTTCACCTGTAAAGTGGGGTTATGTTACCAAGATCAAAAAGGTACATATTTAGGAAATATTAAAACTGGCTCAAAAGGAAAGAGAACACCTGGGCAAGCCAATAACATTGACCTTAGTGAAATTTAATCCTCAGTCACACCTGCTCACAAAAAAGTCCAAAAACCAGTTGGTTTAAAGGCAAGTTTTATCAAAACCAAGAAAAAGAAAACTAACCAACTCATTTAATACAGCTGGTATAACCTTAGAAGGCCCATTCATATAATACTCTATTGATTTTCTTATACTGTCTGTCTCTACAACCATCTCTAGAATGATGCATTATAGTTAGGGATTATGCACACACAGCTGAATATGGAACAACAATATATCAGCACAGGTTTATGAATTAAGTAATAATTTAGTGTTCAAACCAGAAATTGAGAGGAAAATAGATACAATGCTCTATTAGAATTGCTGGGCCAAGAAGGCATGTGTATATGCACTTTAGAATCCTAGAAATCAAAGGCTAAATTGTGGTACCATAGGATAGACTGGAAGTACCATGGGTAATCTGGGAAGGTTTAAAGAGCAAGCTTCACAGAGTGCACAATATGGGCACTGATTTGCACCAAAAACAAGATACCTAGGAATAAAACTAACCAAAGAGGTAAAAGATCTGTACTCTGAAAACTATAGAATACTTATGAAAGAAACTGAACAGAACACAAAGACATGGGAAAAAATTCCATGCTCATGAATTGGAAGAACATACATTGTTAAAATGTCTATCCTATTCAAAGCAATCTATACATTTAATGCAATCCCTATCAAAATACCACCAGCATCTTTCACAGAGCTAGAACAAAAATCCTAAAATTAATATGGAACCACCAAAGACCATGAATAGCCTAAGCAATCCTGAAAAAGAAAAGCAAAGTGGGAGACATCACAATTCTGGACTTCGAGCTTTATTACAAACCTGTAATCATTAAGACAGTATGGTACTGGCACAAAAACAGACATATACATCAACAGAACAGAACAGAGAGCCCAGAAATGGACCCACAACTCTATGGTCAACTAATCTTTGACAAAGCAGGAAAGAATGTCCAATGGAAAAAAGACAGTCTCTTCAACAACTCATATTGGGAAAACCAGACAGCCACATGTAGAAGAATGAAACTGGACCACCTTATACCACACACAAAAATAAACTCAAAATGGATGAAAGACCTAAATGTGAGACAGGAATCCATCAAAATCCTAGAGGAGAACACAGGCAGCAACCTCTTCGACTTTGGCCACAGCAACTTCTTACTAGACACATCTCCAGAGGCAAGGGAAACAAAAAGCAAAAATGAACTATTGGGACTTCATCAACATAAAAAACTTCTGCACAGAAAAGGAAACTGTCAACAAAACTAAAAGGCAGCTTATGGAATAGGAGATGATATTTGCAAATGACATACCTGATAAAGGGTTAGTACCCCAAATCTATAAAGAACTTATCAAACTTGGGCGCCTGGGTGGCTCAGTTGGTTAAGCGACTGCCTTTGGCTCAGGTCATGATCCTGGAGTCCCGGGATCGAGTCCACATCAGGCTCCCTGCTCAGGAGGGAGTCTGCTTTTCCCTCTCCCACTCCCCCTCTTGTGCTCTCTCTCTCTCTCACTCTCTCTCTCAAATAAATAAATAAAATCTTTAAAAAAAAAAAAAAACTTATCAAACTCAACACCCAAAAAACAGATAATCCAGTTAAGAAATAGGCAGAAGAACATGAACAGACATTTTTCCAAAGAAGACATCCAGATAGCTAACAGACACATGAAAAGATGTTCAACATCACTCATCATCAAGGAAAAACAAATCAAAACCATGATGAGATACCACCTCTCACCATTCAGAATGGCTAAAATTAACAACACAGGAAACAACAAATGTGGGCAAGGATGTGGAGAAAGGGGAACCCTCTTACGCTGTTAGTGGGAATGCAAACTGGTGCAGTCACTCTGAAAAACAGTGTGGAGGTTCCTCAAAAAGTTAAAAATAGAACTACCCTATGATCCAGCAATTGCACTAGTAGGTATTTACCCAAAGGATACAAAAATATAGATTCAAAGGGGTACATGCACCCCAGTGTTTATAGTAGCATTATCAACAATAGCCAAACTATGGAAAGAGCCCAAGTGTCCATTGACTGATGAATGGATAAAGAAGAGATAGTATATGTGTATGTATATGTATATGTGTATATGTATATATATGTTCTGTGTATGTGTATGTGTACCTATACACATACACATATACCCACACTGGAATATTACTCAGCCATCAAAAAAAGAATGAAATTTTGCCATTTGCAGCAACATGGATTGGGCTAGAACGTATTATGCTAAGCAAAATAAGTCAGTCAAAGACAATATCATTGTATTTCACTCATATGTGCAATTTAGGAAACAAAACAGATGAACATGTGGGAAGGGGAAAAAAAAGAGAAAAAGAGAGGGGGAGGCCAACCATAAGAGACTCTTAATGAGAACAAACCGAGGACTGATGGAGCGATATGGGGGATGGGCTAAATGGGTGATGGGTATTAAGGAGGGCATTTGTTATGATGAGCACTGGGCGTTACATATAAGTTATGAATCACAGAATTCTACTCCTGAAACCAAAAGTACATTGTATGTTAGCTAACTAAAATTTAAATAAAAATTTGGAAGAAAAAAATAGGGCTATTTGTGGGCTAGAGCCCAATTTATGAAGTGCTTTCATAGGCATAGTGGTGGTTCGGTGTGGAGCAGAGTGTATGCGAGCTTGACACATAGGTCTAGTGAAGAAAGGGCATCAGGGAGAAGAACCATGAGAGACGATGGACTCTGAAAAACAAACTGAGGGTTCTAGAGGCGAGGGGGGTGGGAGGATGGGTTAGCCTGGTGATGGGTATTAAAGAGGGCACGTTCTGCATGGAGCACTGGGTGTTATGCACAAACAATGAATCATGGAACACTATATCTAAAACTAATGATGTAATGTGTGGGGATTAACATAACAATAAAAATTTTCAAAAAAAAAAAAAAAGAAAGGGCATCACTGGGAGCAATGGGAGGGGGCATGGAGAGAGAACAGAGTGGATGGGGCCTGATAACGGCCAGCCCACAAGTCAAGCAGGTAAGGAAGGAGACACCAGGATGCCTTGTGAAGCATCAGAGTTTTCCCTCAGGGGAATGCTGTGACAAGACAGGACATCTGAAATCACAGAGTGGCTGGAGAGTGCAGCCTCTGTCAGCCATGTGAGCAAGACTAAGTGGTGGCTGACAACAAGGACAGTGACAAAGGACAAGAGAACTGTATAGGAATGTTAGAGGCCCCAGCAACATCTTATTTTTAGGCAGTAAGAGATTATGAGGCTCAGCAGGGAGCTTGGAGCACTGAGAAAGGTGGTTCCATGAACAAGAGATAAAGTGAGAAAAATCATGAGCTTAAGCTTTGAATGTACTGAGTTTGAAAAGATGGTGAGAACATCTGACGTACAAGGTCTTAGCTGGATGGATGAAGAGAAATGAGGACAAGATGAGAAAAGAGCTGGCCAATGAGCAGAGGGCTTAGGCATTGTTGCCTCCAAGGTGTGCCAAGATCACCATGGAGTCATGGTTGAGAAAAAATCAAGACAGACCTTAGAAGTGCAATGAAGGAAAACCAGCTAAGAAACTCATTGGGCATTAATGCTCAAATGCATTTTTCTAAGCGTTGCTGGGTTTTGATGGGATTTCTTCCATAAAACAGCTATTCAGAGACTCTTCTGGATTCTGCAAATGGTTTCTCTTACCACGTGTTTTATTTTCTAAAGGTAATAAGTTTTTTAACATTAGAAATAAGGAAGTCTCGCTAGATTTTTAAATAAGGATAGTGCTACTTTGGTGACTCTCATTTCTTCACCAGTAGCAGAAACTCTTTAATGGCTGATTACATATTTTAAAGGTCCACAAAAGCAGGTTTCCTCCTCAGCCATAATAAACTCACTCCCCACACTGTTCTTTTTAGCACCATTTTTTTATTTAAATAAAATTAATTGACATATAGTGTATTATTGGTTTCAGAGGTAGAGTTCAGTGATTCATCAGTCTAATATAATACCCATTGCTCATTACATCACGTGCCCTCCTTAATGTCCATCACCCAGTTACCCCATCCCCCCACCCTCTCCCTTCCAGCAACCCTCAGTTTGCTTCCTATGATTTAAGAGTCTCTTATGGTTTGTCTCCCTCTGATTTTGCCTTGTTTTATTTTTCCCTCCCTTCCAAGCTGTGATCCTCTGTTTTGTTTCTTAAATTCCACATATGAGTGAGAGCATATAATTGTCTTTCTCTGATTGACCTTCACTTAGCATAATACCCTCTGGTTCCATCCACACTGCAAATGGCAAGATTTCTTTTCTTTCTTTTTTTTTTTTTTTTTGGTGGCTGAGTAGTATTCCATTGTATTTATATATACACCACTTTATCCATTCATCTGTCGATGGACATCTGGGCTCTTTCCATAGTTTGGCTATTGTGGACATTACTGCTATAAACATTGGAGTGCAGGTGTCCCTTTGGATCACTACATTCTTATCTTTGGGGTAAATACCCAGTAGTGCAATTCCTGGGTCATAGGGTAGCTCTATTTTCAGCTTTTTGAGGAACCACCATACTGTTTTCCAGAGTGGCTGCCCCAGCTTGCATTCCCACCAACAGTGTAAGAGGGTTCCCCTTTCTCTGCATCCTCACCAACATTTGTTGTTTCCTGAGTTGTGAATTTTAGCCATTCTGACTGGTGTGAGCTAGTATTCATTGTGGTTTTGATTTGTATTTCCCTGATGCCAAGTGATGTGGAGCATTTTTTCATGTGTCTGTTGGCCATTTGGTTATCTTCTTTGGAGAAATGTCTGTTCATGTCTTCTGTCCATTTCTTTACTGGATTATTTGTTTTTTGGGTGTTGAGTTTGATAAGTTCTTTATAGATTTTGGATACTAGCCCTTTATCTGATAAGACATTTGCAAATATTTTCTCCCATTCTGTGGGCTGTTTTGGTTTTGTTGACTGTTTCCTTTGCTGTGTAAAAGCTTTTTATCTTGATGAAGTCCCAATAGTTCATTTCTGCCTTTGTTTTCCTTGCCTTCGGAGATGTGTCTAGCAAGAAGTTGCTGCGGCCAAGGTCACAGAGGTAGCTGCGTGTGTTCTCCTCTAGGATTTTGATGGATTCCTGTCTCACATTGAGGTCTTTCATCCATTTTGAGTCTATTTTTATGTATGGTGTAAGAAAATGGTCCAGTTTCATTCTTCTGCATGTGGCTGTCCAATTTTCCCAACACCATTTGTTGAAGAGACTGTCTTTTTTCCATTGGATATTCTTTCCTGCTTTGTCGAAGATTAGTTGACCATAGAGGTGAGTGTTCTTTTCTGGGTTCTCTATTCTGTTCCATTGATCTATGTGTCTGTTTTTGTGCCAGTACCATACTGTCTTGATGATTATAGCTTTGTAACAGAGCTTGAAGTCCAGCATTGTGATGCCACCAGCTTTGCTTTTCTTTTTCAACATTCCTCTGGCTATTCGGGATTTTTTTCTGGTTTCATACAAATTTTAGGATTATTTGTTCCAGCTCTGTGAAAAAAAGTTGATGGTATTTTGATAGGATTGCATTGTAAGTACAGATTGCTCTAGATAGCATAGACATTTTAACAATATTTGTTCTTCCAATCCATGAGCATGGAACATTTTTCCATTTCTTTATGTCTTCCTCAATTTCTTTCATGAGTGTTCTATAGTTTTCTGAATACAGATCCCTTGCCTCTTTGGTTAGTTTTATTCCTAGGTATCTTACAGTTTGGGGTATAATTGTAAATGGGATCAACTCCTTAATTTCTTAATTTCTCTTTCTTCTGTCTCATTTTTAGTGTATAGAAATGCAACTGATTTCTGTACATTGATTTTATATCCTGCCATGTTGCTGAATTCCTGTATGAGTTCTAGCAATTTTGGGGTGGAGTCTTTTGGGTTTTCCACATAGAGTATCATGTCACCTGAGAAGAGTGGGACTTTGTAACATAGTCTAGAAAGGAGCAGAGACAATCTGCAGAAACAATGATTTTACAGGCAATACAATGGCACTAAATTCATATCTTTCAATAGTTACTCTGAATGTAAATGGGCTAAATGCCCCAATCAAAAGACACAGGGTATCAGATTGGATAAAAAAGCAAGACCCACCAATATGCTTTCTACAAGAGACTCATTTTGGACCCAAAACACCTCTAGATTGAAAGTGAGGGAGTGGAGAACCATTTATCATGCTAATGGACATCAAAAGAAAGCTGGGGTAGCAATCCTTATATCAGACAAATTAGATTTTAAATCAAAGACTGTAATAAGAGATGAGGAAGGACATTATATCATACTTAAAGGGTCTATCCAACAAGAATGTCTAACAATTGTAAATATTTATACCCCTAACATGGGAGCAGCCAATTGTATAAACCAATTAATAACAAAATTAAAGAAACACATTGATAATAATACAATAACAGTAAGGGACTTTAATACCCCACTCACTGCAATGGACAGATCATCTAAGCAGAAGATCAACAAGGAAACAAGGGCTTTGAATGACACACTGGACCAGATGGACTTCACAGATACATACAGAGCATTCCATCCTAAAGCAAGAGAATACACATTCTTCTTGAGTGCACATGGAACATTCTCCAGAATAGATCATATACTGCGTCACAAATCAGGTCTCAACCGGTACCAAAAGATTGGGATTATTCCCTGCATATTTTCAGACCACAATGCTTTCAAACTTGAACTCGATCACAGGAGGAAATTTGGAAGGAACTCAAATAGTTGGAGGTTAAAGAGCACCCTACTAAAGAATGAATGGGTCAACCAGGAAATTAAAGAAGAATTTTAAAAATTCATGGAAACAAATTAAAATGAAAACAAAACTGTTCAAAATCTTGGGGATGCAGCAAAGGCGGTCCTAAGAGGAAGTATATAGCAATACAAGCCTTTCTCAAGAAACAAGAAAGGTCTCAAATATACAACTTAACCTTACACCTAAAGGAGCTGGAGAAAGAACAGCAAATAAAGCCTAAACCCAGCAGAAGAAGAGAATTAATAAAGAATAGAGCAGAAATCAAGGAAATAGCAAAAGAACAGATCAACAAAAGTAGGAGCTGGCTCTTTGAAATAATAAGATTGATAAACCAACCAACACCGAAGAAATACAAACAATTATAAGAACATATTATGAGCAACAAATAAGGCAATCTGGAAGAAATGGATGCATTCCTAGAAACATATAAACTACAAACTGAAACAGGAAGAAATAGAAAACCTGAACAGGCCCATAACCAGCAAGGAAATTGAAGCAGTAATCAAAAATCTCCCAACAAACAAGAGTCAAGGGCTGGATGGCTTCCCAGGGGAATTCTACCAAACATTTAAAGAAGCATTAATATCTATTCTTCTGAAGCTGTTTCAAAAAACAGAAATGGAAGGAAAACTTCCAAACTCTTTCTATGAGGTCAGCATTATCTTGATTCCAAAACCAGACAAAGACTCCACCAAAAAGGAGAATTACAGACCAATACCCCTAATGAGCATTTGATGCAAAAATTCTCACCAAGATACTAGCCAACAGGATCCAACAGTACATTAAAAGGATTATTCACCATGACCAGGTGGGATTTTTTCCTGGGCTGCAAGGGTGGTTCAACAACCACAAGTCAATCAATGTGATACACTACATTAATATAAAGGACAAGAACCATATGATCCTCTCAATAGATGCAGAAAAAAACATTTGACAAAATACAGCATCTTTTCTTGATTAAAATTCTTCACAGTGTAGGGATAGAGGGAACATACCTCAATATCATAAAAGCCATATACGAAAAGCCACAGTGAATATCATTCTGTGAGATGACTTTTCCCCTAAACAGGAACACGGCAGGGATGTCCACTCTCACCACTGCTATTCAACATAGTACTAGAAGTCCTACCCTCAGCAATCAGACAACAAAAAGAAATAAAAGGCATCCGAATCCCCACACTGTTACCTACTTTTCTCTTCCTTGGAACTGTGGCTGGAAGCATTTCTGCCCTGCCCCCAACCCAAGACTCTCACAACTACAACCTTTGTTGTTTATATATCAGCTTCAGAATCACTTGTTCCTAATGACACAGTATCTCTAGTGCAGTTCCAAATGTCTAAATGCAGCAACAACCTCAGCAGAAAGCATCAGGACATTTTCTTAGGCTGGACTGCACTGAAATGCAAAGTGAATGTGGTCACATCTAACACCTTCTGGTAGCCATTTTTACTTAAGTATATTTTGAAGTCTTAAGGTTTCTCTATCAAGTTAATATTTCATATAATTTCCAAAATTCCAAAAATGCCACATAAATTTCAAGTCTGTGTAGTTCATGTCTGTTTTACTGTGTGCAGTTACATAGTTATCTTCCAATGTTGCTGATGTCTTCCCTAGGCAGCCCTGTGCAGCACTGACTGTTCTATTTAGGGACCTGTCATTGTTCTTAATGGCTCTTAGTTACAATCCATTTTCCCTTCAGACCATATGTGCTCCTCAGTGATCCTCTAAGTTGTTTCACAGCTCCTGGAAGGTCTATATTGTGTTGGCTATTTCTTAGGCATTTCTCTCAGAGCTAACATAATTAGGACTTGAGTAAGATTATTAGTAAGTAATTACTGAATATTAGTTTATCATTCTAAAAGTACCTCAGCAGTGTAGTTCTTCCTATAAATATCAAAACTTCTTTACAAATGTAATTCCTCTGAACCATCTAATAAGCATAAAACAAAGAGGCAAATAAGCCTCTTTCACAAGGTATTCCCAAAAGAAGTTCTAGAAGCTTAACAGTTTTCACAATATGTAGTGAAATTTTCAGCTTAATATATCCTGAAATGTTAAAACTATCAGGATTTTTTCAAAGGGTAACAAAAGAAATAGCCCATGTTCCTTTCAAACTTTTTCAATGTTGAGCACTGGGACCCAGAGCAGTTGTCTGAAGCAAGGACTTAGATGAGAACATAATGGAAATCACTTTTTCTAACACAATTCAGAAATATTTTTCTTCTCATAGTAAATGTAGTGCATAAAAAGTATTAAAGTACAAACTCCAGTTTGAATATTGAACAGCTGTGGTCTCTGTTTACATAATTAGAAGAATGTCATAGCTATGTAAAAAGGTTTTTGGCAGTTTGTTTTAGCCAGAACCATTAAAAGCATCAAGCATTTCATGAATAATTTTAGTGTTCAAGATCCAAATATGATTGTCTTTTATATACAAAAAGCAGCAAAAGCTTTGATAAAAATTGAAGAATGCATAGCTAATAGAGTTGTGTCTCTATTAGGTGGTCAGAAAAGAACAGTTAGGGAAAGAACATCAGTTGAGGGAGTAGGTGGGAACTAGTGGAGGAACAGATACACCAGAGGTTAGATGTGAGGCTCTACAACCAGACTAGAAAGGTGGTCAGGATTAGGTGGAGGCAGGAAGTCAGTGAGTCTGATTAATACTATATGATTTCAATGTAATTCTGTACCCTTGAAGTCTGATTAAATTGAACGTGGAATCTAAGAAGCAGTAGGGGTGAAAAGGACAAAAGAAAAAGTAGGAATGATCTGGCAGGAGAAATTCAGTAAGGCTGGCTGGGAAAAAATGTCCAAAATTGGAAGACTCTCTGCAAAGCTTTTGATCTTCTAGGTGAGATCAGAAGTAAACTGAAGAAAGCACTGCTTAGTAGGCTAACCTAAAAGAGAACATTTCCCCCCTTTTATTATGTGTTATATTGGAACTGAAATAAATCTGGGGGGGGGGAGAAAAAGAGGAATCCTAAAGTAATAAAATGACTAGGTGAATAAATGAATTATTGCTGACTCTTAGAGCGATCTCCAATATCAAGTGGAAAGATATGCATATCTGTATTTTTTAAATTGATTTAACAACAGAAAATGAGATAGAACTTAGGGTCTGAATATAACCTAGTTAATTTCAACATCAATAATTCTTCAGAGGCTTACAACAGGACCCAGAGGCTACAATATATAACATTTGCAATGTCCAGGTTACAATTCAAAATCTCTCAACATACACACAACTGGGAAAACAGGATGAACTCTCAAGGGAAAATTACAGTAAACAAATGCCAATCTCAAGACAGAATTATCAAAGAAATTAAGGTAGCTATTATATCTATGCTTCATAAGGTCAGGGAAAACACATTTGATATAAATGAAAGGATATAAATTCTCAACAGAGAAATGGAAAATAGAAAAAGGAACCAATTGAAACTTACTGAACTGAGAAATACAATACCTGAAGTGAAAAAAAAATGACTGGATGGACTTAATATCAGAATACAGATGATAAAGGGTCAGTACACTTGAATATACAATATAAATTATCCAACCTGCCAAACAGAGATAAAAGATTGAAAACAAAAAGTCAGAGTGACTGATGTCTATAGATAGCATCTAAAGATTTAATATAGTATAATTAGAGTCTCACACGGAGAAGAGAGATTGAAACAGATAAAAATCTTTAGCAAGAATGGCAAAATACTTCTCCGGTTTTGTGAAAGGCATACATTTAAAGATTCAAGACACTTAGCAAGTTCCATATAGAATAAACTCAAAGAAAACAATGCCTCAACACAATAACCAAACTTCTAAAATCCAAAGATAAGTAAAGAATTCTTGTGAGCAGCTGAAGGAAAAATAAAAGCACACATTACATACAGGGGAACAATGATTCAAATATCCATGAATTTCTCAAGAGAAACCATGAAGGCCAGAAGACAGCAGAACCACATATTTAATGCACTACAAGAGTTTATCAACCCAGAATTCTACATCCAGTGAAAATATGAAAATTTCTTTCAAGGATAAAAGTGAAAAAAAAAAAAAAGACATTCTCAGATGAAAGAAAATGAAAATAATCAAGAGCAGTCCTGCTCATACATCCAGAATATATATAAAAAACTCTTATGACTCGGGGTGCCTGGGTGGCTCAATTGGTTAAGCAGCTGCCTCCAGCTCAGGTCATGATCCCAGGGTCCTGGATCGAGCCCCAGGTCGGGCTCCCTGCTCAGCGGGGAGCCTGCTTCTCCCTCTCCCACTGCCTGCTTCTCCCTCTCCCTCTGCCTGCCTCTCTGCCTACTTGTGCTCTCTCTGTGTCAAAAAAATAAATAAAATCTTTAAAAAAAAAAGTTAAAAAAATAAATTAAAACACCTCTTATGACTCAATAATAATATAAATAACCTTATTAAAAATAAGCAAAATATTTGAACAGATATTTCACAAAAAAATTCGAATGGCCAACATGCAGAGGAAAAGATGCCCAACATCATTAGTCATAAGGAATATGGAAATAAAAAACAAAATGTTCCAGTCCAAGATGGTGACACAGCAAGAACCTAAACTCACCTCCTCCACAGACACACCAAATCTATACCTATTTATAGAGCAATTCCCCCTGAAGAAGAACTGAAGACTGACTTAACAACTTCTATACAGCAAAAGATAGAGAAGGGCAAGAGAGACAAAGACAAGGTAACAAAGGGAACCATCACCCCTGACAAAGATGTGAACTGCAGTGGGGAAGAATAACACTGAGGACCCTGAGCAGATTCATCTACCCTGGGGCACAGAAAAAAAAAAAAAAAAAAGCCATACTTTAAAAGAGCAACTAATATATAAAATATCCACCTCTAGGACCCTGCCAAACCACAATGAGATACCACCTGTCAGAATGGCTATAATTAAAAACACAAGAAATAGCATGTGTTGGCAAGATGTGGAGGAAAAGGAACCCTCATGCACTACTGGTAAGAATGTAAACTGGTGTAGCCACTGTGGAGAACAGTACAGCGTTTCCTCAAAAAATTAAAAATAGAATTAACTGCCATATGATCCAGTAATTCCACTATTGGGTATTTACCCAAAGAAAACAAAAAAACTAATTCATAAGATATAGGCACCCATATGTTTATTACAGCATTATTTGCAATAGCCAAGACATGGAAGTAACTTTAGTGTTCACTGATAAAAGAGTGGATCAGAAAGATATATATATATATTTATATATATACATATATACATATATATATATAATGGAATGTTACTCTTCCTTAAAAAAGAATGGGATCTTGCCATTTGTGACAACATGGATGGACCTAGAGAGTATTATGCTAAGTGAAATAAGTCAGACAGAAAAAGACAGATACCTTATGTTTTTCACTTAAATGTGAAATCTAAGAAACAAAACAAATGAAGAAACAAACAAAAAGCAAAATCATACCTATAGATACAGAGAACAAACTGATGATTGTCAGAGGAAAGGGGAGATGGGCAAAATGGATGAAGGGGAGTGAGTGGGAGACACAGGTTTCCGAATAGGGAATGAACAAGTCATGGGAATAAAAGGTATGGAATAGGGAATATGTACACTCAACAGTACTGGAATAAAGTTGTATAGTGACAGATGGTAGCTACACTTGTAGTGAGCATAGCATAACACATAAACTTGTTGAATCACTATGTTGTACATCACAAACTACGGTAACATTGTGTGTGAACTATACTCAAAAAACAAAACAAAAAAACCCCACAAATTGTCTCATGAGTGCTGTGAATCTAATATATGTATATATCCAGCAAATATTTCTTCATCATATAACGTTAGAATTAAGAAGAATTTTAGAAGTCATTTAGCTTGACCTCTCTCCAACATAGGCATTTTTTCCATAACTTTTCTGACAAATGTTTGCCAGTCAAGATTTAGTTATCTGTAATAATGAGGAGTGTTGGGTGTTGGGCAGTCCATTCCCTTGCTGGATAGCTCATCATAACTCCTGCTTCTTGCTATAGTTCTTTTCAGCCTCACAGAACATGTTTACCGTACTTCCATATGACAATTCCTCACACAGTAGGTGGCTGCTAATCTGTCCCAACTAAACACCACGTCTCATAATGATTTTTTCAGATCACACTGACTAATGCATAAACACCCAAAAGTTAACAGGAGTTAACTCTGGAAGGTAAGATTACAGATATGTTTTAATTTTCTTGCTTATATGTGAATTCTAATTTTCACAATAAATATTTTACTTTAACAATAAGAAGAAAAACACAAGATCCAACCACATACCCTCTAGAATGCTAAAAGTATTGGCAAGAATGTTGAGCAACTGGAGCTCATGTACCTTGCTGGTGGGAATGTAAAATAGTACAACTTCTATGGAAAACAGTTTAGTAATTTCTTTAAAAAAATTAAATATACATACTATCCATACCAGCTATTCTGTTCTTGCTATTTATCAAATAGAAAGAAAAACATGTATCTACACAAAGACCTTTAGATAAATGTTTTTAGGAGCTTTATTTGCAGTAGCCCAAAACTGGAAACATTCCAGATGTCCATCAGTAGAATAAACTATAGTATATTCATATAATGGACTACATAGAAATAACAAGGAATAAACTACGGATACATCAACAACATGAGTGATTCCCAGAAATATGCTGAAAAAAGCCTTAATAAAAATACATACTGTATAATATCATCTATATAAAATTCTAGAAAATGCCTGGGGTCAGAGTGGAGAGAGGAATAGATTGTATGTGGGCATGAGGAAACTTTGGGGGGATAGAACTACTGACTATCTTGTTTGTAGTGATGGCTTGATAGGTAGGTAGGTAGGTAGATAGATCAATCAAAACTAATCACCTTAACTATCTGGTGTTAAGTTTTACTTAATATATCTCAATACAGCTGTAAAACATATGATTATTTTGGGTCTGGGTGCTGCTGATATGGAATGAATATAAAAAGCACCCTGAAGCCCAGTGATACAGCTGCCCCTTCAAGTTCCTAGAGAAGCCCAGGAGTTGGATAGCTGCCCTTCTGCCTCTTTCCTTGATCTTTCTGAAGATTCTGCAACTAGCACAGAGCCACCTTTATATTGTGGGGGGAGGGGGTAAGCTCCAATGACTCCATCCTTTTTCCATGACCTTAGGTTTTCTTCTGGAGGTTTTCCAATTTTAAAATAAGTTCTCACAGGTTCTGGGACGATGGGGAGAGTAGGAAGATCCTGAGGTCATGTAGTACCACGGACACACTAAGATAACAAACACAGCAACACAACTAACTCTGAAAATGACCCAAAATTTGGCAGAACAAACTTTCCAGAGTTAATCAGAGAGAGGAGACCACATTGCAAAGGGTAGGAGTGGCAGAGACAGTTGGGAATCAAACCTGAGGTAAGAGTAACCACAAACAAGAGGGACACCACAAATACGGAGAAGAGAGGATCAGACTCCATCCCAGGTACCCCAGGCATGGGGGACTGACACTGGGAAGATGAGTCTGCATAACATGTGGCTTTGAAAATCAGCAGGGCTTAATTTTGAGAGTTTTTACAATCAGAGGGGCTTAACTCTCAATACTTTAAAAATCAATGGGCTTAGCTCTGGGAGAGCTGGAGGGCTTTAAGGAACTGAGTCCTGCCCTTAAAGAGACAGCGTAACAGATAACTTCACTGAGACACAGTATAGAAGTGTAGTTTGAAAAGCGCCCGGGGTAAACAGGGAGGAGATTGCTTTACTAATCTCAGAATGTGCACTGGAGGTGCAAGGATCTTTGGAAAACTACTCCAAGAACAAAAGCGCTGGTGAGCACAATTTCTCTCCTGGCCTAGATAGCAGACACTTGTGGGAATTAGCACAAACCCTCTCCCCCTATCTTGCTAGTACCAGGGGCCCTGCCCTTGCATTTACCTGCACATCCACCCCATCCAACCCACCCCACTTGGCAGCCATTCTTCTAAAGCAACTCCTGCCCTGAAGAGAGGGGAAAATAACCACACACACCAGTGCGCCCACAGTCCTAGCAGCAGAATCTTATAGCTGGCAGCACAGAAAGAGTGCCCTGCCTATCAGTCCCAAACTGGAAGACAGGAATCTGGTCTGACTGCCATCCTGCCTACCAACGAAAGCCTCTCAGGGAACAATGCAGGTTCTGCAACTGCAGCCTCGGCAAATAGGCTAAGGGCAAGCTTCTGGTCTGACTTCTCATAATGCCAGACTATAAGCCCAAGGAAGCCCCAGGCTGGCTTGTTAACAGCACGGGGACCAAACCCTGCTCAGGGTTCCCCTAACAGGCAAAGTAGGCCATTGGAACCAACTGGACTGAAGGCAAAAATGGATTAACCAAAACAGAGGGCACAACAACCCACATGGGGGACACCCCTAAAGCACATGGTTCAAGTGAACAAGGGGCACTGCATCAGAGGTCACCACAGGACCTCTTCTCCACAAGATCAGGAGACATAACTGACTTTCCTAATACACAGAAATAAACACAGAGAGTTAGCAAATGAGGAGACAAAAGAATATGTCCCAAATAAAAGAACAGGACAAAAGCTCAACAAAAGAGCTAAAGGAAATGGAAATAAGCAGTATGACTGATTAAAAAAATTCAAAATAATAGTCATTAAGATATTCACTGGACTTGAGTGGAAGATTCCCATGAGATCTTCAACAAAGAAATAGAAAATATAAAAAAGAACTAGTCAGAAATGAAGAATTCAGTAAGTGAAATAAAAAATACACTAGAGGGAATAAATAGAGATTAGAGTAGGCAGAAGAATGGATCAGAGATCTGGAAGACAGAGTAATGGAAAGCAATCAAGATAAACAAAAAAAAAAAAAAGAAAAGAAAGAAAGAAAAAATGAGAATAGGCTGCTGGGAAGATGGTGGAGTAGGCGGACCTTGGGCTCACCTCTTGCCATGTGGCCACCTAGAGAGCACCCACATCGGCATAAATAACCCAGAAAGCAGCCCCCAAACTGGCAGAACAGACTCTCCACAGCCCAGCATAGACAATATCGGAACAAAATCAGAGCAGGAGACCTAAGCGAAATGGAGATAAGTAATATGTCTGATAGAGAATTTAAAGTAATGCTCATAAAGACACTCATTGGACTTGAGAAAAGAGTGCAGAACCTCCATAAGACCCTCCACCAAGAGATAGGAGACATAAAAAAGAACCAATTAGAGCTATTGGACTCACTAAATGGAAATAAAAATAGACCATCTGGAATAAATAGCAAACAAGAGGAAGTAGAAGAACGGATCAGCCACCTGGAGGACAAAGTAATGGAAAGTAATAAAGCTGAGCAGATGAGAGGGGGAAAAAATATGCAAAATGAAAATAGACCCAGGGAACTCAGCAACACTGTCAAGCATAACAGTCACACAATAGGGATCCCAGAAGGAGAAGAGCGAGAAAAGGGGGCAGAAGATTTGTCTGAAGAAATAATAGCTGAAAACTTCTTGAATCTGGGGAAGGAAAGAGAAATCCAGATCCAGGAGGCACAGAGAGCCCCCAACACAACCAACCCAAAGAGGTCTGCACCAAGACACAAAGTAAATAAGATGGCCAAAAATAATGATAAAGAGAGAATTTTAAAAGCAGGAAGAGAAAGGAAAGCAGTTACATACAAGGGAAACCCCACAAGGCTATCAGTGGGTTTTTCAGCAGAAACTCTGCAGGCCAGAAGAGAGTGGCATGATCGCTTCCAACTGCTAAAAGGAAAAAATCTACAGCCAAGAATACTCGATCCAGCAAGTCTTTCATTTAGAATAGAAGGAGAGATAGAGTTTCCCAGAAAAACAAAAGTTAAAAGCAAAACCAGCCATGTCCCTGTCACACATGATGCCATCGGCCTGTGGGTCCCAAATTCACAGTCCAGCCACCCTCCTGCCCAAGTCAGCATGCACAGCCAGCCACGTGCTCAATGCCAAGTCAACACGCCTTCACCTCAGATTGCCAAGAGCTCAAACTGGCACTCTTCCCCTCAAATTCCAGTCCCTGTCCTCAAGTTTGTGCACAAAAGTGGACATAATTATAACAGCAGAATGAAGTAACCCAAACAGTGACACTATTTCTGTGGAATATAGAATGGATAAAAGGAGTGTGGTAGGCTGAGAACATCTCCAACAACCACATCAAAGCCAATACATACAGCATGATTCTTGTTAGTAAAAATAAAACAAACCTGGGAAGAATAAAACAAGATGAAATCAGAGAGGGAGGCAAACCATAAGAGACTCTTAAGCATCGGAAAGAAATTGAGGATTGCTGGAGGGGCGGTGGGTGGGGGGAATGGGATAACTGGGTGATGGGTATTAAGGAGGGCACGTGATGGAATGAGCACTGGGTGTTCTATGCAACTGATGAATCACTGAACTCTACCTCTGAAACTAATAATACACTCTATGTTAATTGAATTTAAATAAAAAAAAGGACCCCCCCCCCAAAAAAAATGAGAATAGGTTAAGAGAACTCAGAGACAACATCAAGAGTAATAACATTCACATTATAGGAATCTTAGGAGGAGAAGGGAGAGAGAAGAGGGCAGAACATTTATTTGAAGAAATAATAGCTAAAAATTCCTAATCTAGGAAAGGAATTCGGACATCTAGATCCAGAGTTCACAGAGCTCCCCCCAAAAAATTAACCCAAGGAGGTGTACACCAAGACATAATAATGGCAAAAAGTAGTGATACAGAGAGAATTTTAAAAGCAGCAAGAAAAAAGAAAACAGTTATATACAAGAGAGGCCCCATAAGACTATCAGCTGTTTTTTTGGCAGAAACTTTGCAAGCCAGAAGAGAGTGGCATGATATATTCAAAGGGCTGAAAGAAAAAACCTGCAACCAAAAATATTCTGTATTCTATATACTTCTAGCCTTGCTATCATTCAGAATAGAAGAAGAGATAAAGAGTTTCCCAGACAAAAGTTAAAGGAGTTCATCGTCACTAAGCCAGGCTTACAAAAAAAGTTCAAGGGAATTCTTGGAGTGGAAACAAAAGGCCATTATCAAGAAAGAAGAAAATTAAGGGTGGCTCATTCAGTTGAGCATCTGACTCTTGATTTCCACTCAGGTCATGATCTCAGGGCCATGAGATCAAGCCCCACATTGGGCTCCACACTGCTGAGCACAGAGACTGCTTAAGATTCTCTATCCTTCTCTCCCCCCTTCAAAAAAAAAATAAGAAAACTATGAAAGGAAAGAATTTCATAGGTAAATGTAAATACATAATAAAAGCAGTAATTAATCACTTATAAAACCAGTATGGAGGTTAAAGCACAAAATCAGCAAAATCAATTATATCTACAAAAATCAGTCAAGGGATTCACAAAATAAAAGCATTTAAAATATTATACCATATACATAAAATGGAGAGGCAGTAAAAATTCAGTGCTTTTAGATGGGTTCAAACATAAGCAATTATCAACTGAGTATAGAGGGCTATACACATTAGATGTTATATATGCACCTAATGGTAACCACATTTCAAAAGCCTATTATTAGACACACAAAAATGAGAGAAAAAATCCAAGCATAACACTAAAGAAATCCATCAAACCACAAGGTAAGAGAGCAAGGGAAGAAAAAAGAAACAGGAAGAGGTATAAAAACAATTGTAAAACAACACTAACAAAATGGCAATAAGTGCATACCTATCTTTCTTTAAATGTAAATGGACTAAATGCTCCAATCAAGACATAGAGTAACTGAATGGATAAAAAAGGAATACCCATCTATATGCTGCCTGTAAGAGACTCATTTCAGACTTAAAGACACATGTAGATTGAAAGTGAAGGGATGGAATAACATTTACCATACAAATGGAAGTGAAAAGAAAACTGGGGTAGTAATACTTATCAGACAAAACAGACTTTCAAACAAAGACTACAAGAGAGAAAAGGACATTACATAATGATAAAGGAAGCAATCCAACAAGAAGATGTAACAATCGTAAGTATCTCTGTATCTAACATGGAACACCTAAATACATAAAGCAAGTATTAAGAGACATAAAGGAAGAAGTGGACAGTGATAACAATAATAGTAGGGTAATTTAACTACCCACTTACCTCAATGGATAGATCATCCAGACAAAAAATTAACAAGGAAACAGTGGCTTTGAATAACACCTGAGATCAAATAGACCTAACAGATATATTCAGAACATTCCATCCAAAACCAACAAATTACACATTCTTTTCTAGTTCATCTGGAACATTTTCCAGAATAGATCACATATTCAGCCACAAAACAAGACTCAGTAAATTGAAAAGGACTGAAATCATGCATCTTTTCCTACCACAATAGTATGAAACTAGAAATCAGTCACAAGGAAAAAACTGCAAGGACCATAAACACATGGAAGCTAAACAACATGCTACTAAACAGCAAATTGGTCAAGAAAGAAATCAAAGAGGAAATAAAAAAATTAATGGAGACAAATTAAAATAAAAACACAATGGTCCCAAATCTTTGAAATGCAGCAAAATGTTATAAGAGGGAAGATTATAGCAATACGGGCCTACCTCAAGAAGGAAGAAAAATCCCAAATAAAAACCTAACCTTATACCTAAAAGAGCTAGAAAAAGAAGAACAAATGAAGCCCAAAGCCAGTAGAAGGAAGGAAATAATAAATATTAGAACAGAAATAAGTGAGACAACAAAAACAATAAAAAAGATTAATGAAGGGGGGTGGAGCAAGATGGCGGAGGAGTAGGAGACCTGGATTTCGTCTCCTCTCAGGAATTCAGCTGGATAGGGATCAAACCATTCTGAACACCTATGAACTCAACAGGAGATCAAAGAATAGAATAGCAACAATAGCAACAACTCTCTGAACAGAAAAGCGACCACTTTCTGGAAGGTAAGACGTGCGGAGAAGTGAATCCAAGGCGATATTTGGGAGGATAGACGGCGGGGGAGGGGCCTCTGTCGGCCGCTTCTGGCAAGTGATAGAGCTGCGGAGCACAAAATCGGAACTTTTAGAGGTCTGCTCTGCTGAGGGACATCGCTCCAGTGGCTAAGCGGGGGGTGGAACCCTCGCTGGGACAGTATGGTCTCAGGACCCTCGGGGTCACAGAAAGACTCGGGGTGCCTGAGTACGGCAGAGCTCCCAGGTATCGGAGCAGGGAAGCCGGCTGCAGAGACAGAGCCGAGGTGCGGGCTCTCAGCTCGGGGTTGCCATAAACCGTGATCTGCGGCACAGTCGGCCCACTGCTGCTCCAGCAGGGACCCAACAAGTGGCAGATCCGGGGAGATCCCCTTCCTCCCACGGGAGGAGCGGCGTGGGAGTGCACCGCAGGGATCTGCTGGGTTTGGAGACTCCACACGGGGTCAGCTGCCAGAGATAGAAACGCTCGGTCACAGGCCGGGTGAGCACGGAGTGAGGCCGGAGACTGGGGAGACAGGAGTGACTGATTGCTTTTCTCTGGGGATGCACTGAGGAGTGGGGCCCCGAGTTCTCAGCTCCTCCGGGGCGGAGATTGGGAGGCCGCCATTTTCACTCTCGGCCTCCAAAGCTGTATAGAAAGCTTGCAGGGAACAAAAGCTCCCGAGAGCAAACCAGAGCAGATTACTTAGCCCTGACTGGGCAAGGGCGGGGCAATTCCGCCTCCGACAAAGACATTTGGAAACCACGGCAACAGGCCCCTCCCCCAGAAGATCAGCGAGAACAGCCAGCCAAGACCAAGTTTACCGATCAATGAGAACGGCGGAACTCCAGTGCTAGGGGAATAATGCACATAGAATCCATGGCTTTACCATGATTCTTTAGTCTTTCAAAGTTAAATTTTTTTTTAACTGTCTTTTTTTTTTTAATTTTTCTTTTTCCCATTTTCAACCAACATCTTATCAATCCCTTTTTTAAAAAATATTTTTATTTTTCATTTTTAGAGTCATATTCTATCCCTTCATAATAGTTACCCTTATTTTTAGCATATATATATAAGTTGTTCTCTCCTTAAAATTTTGAGATAGTTTCTTCTAACAGATCAAAATATACCCTAAATCTCTAGTATATGCTTTTTTTCTACTCTCCAGCCTGATCACATTATCTCAACTTTTTTCTTTTTTTTTAAATCCTCTTCTTTCTTTTTTCAAACAACTTATCAATTCCTTTTATAAAATTTTTTATAATTTTCATCTTTACAGTCATATTCCATCCCTTCATCATATCAACCCTTATTTTTGTACATATATAAGTTTTTCTTTCTTTAAAATTTTGGGAGGCACTTTCTTCTAACAGACCAAAATACACCCAAAATCTAGTGTGTGGCACTGATCTATGTACCAGCGTAATCATATTTGATCATATTCTGTTTTTTTGTTTTGTTCTGTTTTTGTTTGTTTTTATCTTTATCTTTTTCTTTTTCTTTTTTTTTCTTTTTCTTTTTTCTCTCTTTCCCTTTCTTTCCCCTGCTTCAGGTCTTTTCTGATTTGTTTAGAGTATATTTTCTGGGGACGTTGTTACCCTGTTAGCATTTTGTTCTCTCATTAGTCTATTCTCCTCTGGACAAAATGACAAGATGGAAAAAATCACCTCAACAAAAAGAGAAGAGGTAGTACCGACTGCAAGGGACCTACTCAATATGGACATTAGTATGATGTCAGATCTAGAGTTCAGAATCATCACTTTAAAGATACTAGCTGGGCTTGAAAAAAGCATGGAAGTTATTAGAGAAACCCTTTCTGGAGAAATAAAAGAACTAAAATCTAACCAACTCGAAATCAAAAAGGCTATTAATGAGGTGCAATCAAATATGGGGGCACTAACTGCTAGGATGAATGAGGCAGAAGAGAGAATCAGTGATATAGAAGACCAAATGATGGAAAATAAAGAAGCTGAGAAAAAGAGAGATAAACAACTACTGGATCACGAGGGCAGAATTCGAGAGATAAGCGATACCATAAGACGAAACAACATTAGAATAATTGGGATCCCAGAAGAAGAAGAAAGAGAGAGGGGGGCAGAAGGTATATTGGAGCAAATTATAGCAGAGAACTTCCCTAATTTGGGGAAGGAAACAGGCATCAAAATCCAGGAAGCACAGAGAACCCCTCTCAAAATCAATAAAAATAGCTCAACACCCCGACATCTAATAGTAAAACTTACGAGTCTCAGAGACAAAGAGAAGATCCTGAAAGCAGCTCAGGAGAAGAGATATGTAACCTACAATGGTAGAAACATTAGATTGGCAACAGACCTATCCACAGAGACCTGGAAGGCCAGAAAGGACTGGCAGGATATATTCAGAGCACTAAATGAGAAAAATATGCAGCCAAGAATACTATATCCAGCTAGGCTGTCATTGAAAAATGAAGGAGAGATAAAAAGCTTCCAGGACAAACAAAAACTAAAGGAATTTGCAAACACGAAACCAGCCCTACAAGAAATATTGAAAGGGGTCCTCTAAGCATAGAGAGAGCCTAAAAGCAACATAGACCAGAAAGGAACACAGACAATATACAGTAACAGTCACCTTACAGGCAATACAATGGCACTAAATTCATATCTTTCAATAGTTACCCTGAATGTACATGGGCTAAATGCCCCAATCAAAAGACACAGGATATCAGACTGGATAAAAAAACAAGACCCATTGATACGCTCTCTGCAAGAGACTCATTTTAGACCCAAAGACACCCCCAGATTGAAAGTGAGGGGGTGGAAAACCATTTACCATGCTAATGGACACCAAAAGAAAGCTGGGGTGGCAATCCTTATATCAGACAAATTAGATTTTAAACCAAAGACTGTAATAAGAGATGAGGAAGGACACTATATCCTACTTAAAGGGTCTATCCAACAAGATGATCTAAAAATTGTAAATATCTATGCCCCTAACATGGGAGCAGCCAATTATATAAGGCAATTAATAACAAAAGCAAAGAAACACATCGACAACAATACAATAATAGTGGGGGACTTTAACAACCCCTCACTCAAATGGACAGATCATCTAAGCAAAAGATCAACAAGGAAATAAAGACTTTAAATGACACACTGGACCAAATGGACTTCACAGACATATTCAGAACACTGCATCCCAAAGCAACGGAATACACACTCTTCTCTAGTGCCCATGGAACATTCTCCAGAATCGATCACATCCTAGGTCATAAATCAGGTCTCAACCGGTACCAAAAGATTGGTATCATTCCCTGCATATTTTCAGACCACAATGCTTTGAAACTAGAACTCAATCACAAGAGGAAAGTCGGAAAGAACTCAAATACATGGAGGCTAAAGAGCATCCTACTAAAGAATGAATGGGTCAACCAGGAAATTAAAGAAGAATTAAAAAATTCATGGAAACCAATGAAAATGAAAACACAACTATTCAAAATCTTTGGGATGCAGCAAAAGCAGTCCTAAGAGGCAAGTATATAGCAATACAAGCCTTTCTCAAGAAACAAGAAAGGTCTCAAGTACACAACCTAACCCTACACCTAAAGGAGCTGGAGAAAGAACAGCAAATAAAGCCTAAACCCAGCAGGAGAAGAGAAATAATAAAGATCAGAGCAGAAATCAATGAAGTAGAAACCAAAAGAACAGTAGAACAGATCAACAAAACTAGGAGCTGGTTCTTTGAAAGAATTAACAAGATTGATAAACCCTGGGCCAGACTTATCAAAAAGAAAAGAGAAAGGACCCAAATCAACAAAATCATGAACGAAAGAGGAGAGATCACAACCAACACCAAAGAAATACAAACAATTATAAGAACATATTATGAGCAACCCTATGCCAGCAAATTAGATAACCTGGAAGAAATGGATGCATTCCTAGAGATGTATCAACTACCAAAACTGAACCAGGAAGAAATAGAAAACCTGAACAGACCTATAACCACTAAGGAAATTGAAGGAGTCATCAAAAATCTCCCAACAAACAAAAGCCCAGGGCCAGATGGCTTCCTAAGGGAATTCTACCAAACATTTAAGGAAGAATTAATACCCATTCTTCTGAAACTGTTCCAAAAAATAGAAGTGGAAGGAAAACTTCCAAACTCGTTTTATGAGGCCACCATTACCTTGATTCCAAAACCAGACAAAGACCCCATCAAAAAGGAGAATTACAGACCAATATCCCTGATGAACATGGATGCAAAAATTCTCACCAAAATACTAGCCAATAGGATCCAACAGTACATTAAAAGGATTATTCACCACGACCAAGTGGGATTTATCCCTGGACTGCAAGGTTGGTTCAACATCTGCAAATCAATCAACGTGATACAATACATTAATAAAAGAAAGAACAAGAATCATATGATCCTCTCAATAGATGCAGAAAAAGCATTTGACAAAGTACAGCATCCTTTCTTGATCAAAACTCTTCAGAGTATAGGCATAGAGGGTACATACCTCAATATCATAAAAGCCATCTATGAAAAACCTACAGCAAATATCATTCTGAATGGGGAAAAACTGAGAGCTTTCCCCCTAAGGTCAGGAATGTGGTAGGATGTCCACTATCACCACTGCTATTCAACATAGTATTAGAAGTCCTAGCCACAGCAATCAGACAACAAAAAGACATAAAAAGCATCCAAATCGGCAAAGAAGAAGTCAAACTCTCACTCTTTGCAGATGATATGATACTTTATGTGGAAAACCCCAAAGACTCCACCCCAAAACTGCTAGAACTCATACAGGAATTCAGGCAAGTGGCAGGATATAAAATCAGTGCATAGCAATCAGTGGCATTCCTATACACCAACAACAAGACAGAAGAAAGAGAAATTAAGGACTCGATCCCATTTCCAATTGCACCCAAAACCGTAAGATACCTAGGAATAAATCTAACCAAAGAGGCAAAGGATCCATACTCAGAAGACTATAAAATACTCATGAAAGAAATTGAGGAAGACACAAAGAAATGGAAAAACGTTCCATGCTCATGGATTGGAAGAAAGATGTCAATGCTACCTAGAGCAATGTACACATTCAATGCAATCCCCATCAAAATACCATCCACTTCTTTCAAAGAAATGGAACAAATAATCCTAAAATTTGTATGGAACCAGAAAAGACCCCGAATAGCCAGAGGAATGTTGAAAAAGAAAACCAAAGCTGGCGGCATCACAATTCCGGACTTCCAGCTCTATTACAAAGCTGTCATCATCAAGACAGTATGGTACTGGCACAAAAACAGACACATAGATCAGTGGAATAGAATATATAGCCCAGAAATGGACCCTCAACTCTATGGTCAACTAATCTTCGACAATGCAGGAAAGAATGTCCAATGGCAAAAAGACAGTCTCTTCAACAAATGGTGTTGGGAAAATTGGACAGCCACATGCAGAAGAATGAAACTGGACCATTTCCTTACACCACACACAAAAATAGACTCCAAATGGCTGAAAGACCTCAATGTGAGACAGGAGTCCATCAAAATCCTAAAGGAGAACACAGGCAGCAACCTCTTTGACCTCAGCTGCAGCAACTTCTTCCTAGAAACATCGCCAAAGGCAAGGGAAGCAAGGGCAAAAATGAACTATTGGGACTTCATCACGATAAAAAGCTTTTGCACAGCAAAAGAAATAGTCAACAAAACCAAAAGACAACCGACAGAATGGGAGAAGATATTTGCAAATGACCTATCAGATAAAGGGCTAGTATCCAAAATCTATAAAGAACTTATCAAACTCAACACCCGAAGAACAAATGATCCAATCAAGAAATGCGCAGAAGACATGAACAGACATTTTTCCAAAGAAGACATCCAAATGGCCAACAGACACATGAAAAAGTGCTCAACATCACTCGGCATCAGGGAAATCCAAATCAAAACCTCAATGAGATACCACCTCACACCAGTCAGAATGGCTAAAATTAACAAGTCAGGAAATGACAGATGTTGGCGGGGATGCGGAGAAAGGGGAACCCTCCTACACTATTGGTGGGAATGCAAGCTGGTGCAGCCACTCTGGAAAACAGTATGGAGGTTCCTCGAAAAGTTGAAAATAGAGTTACCATAGGACCCAGCAATTGCACTACTGGGTATTTACCCCAAAGATACAAATGTAGGGACCCGAAGGGGTACATGCACCCCGATGTTTATAGCAGCAATGTCCACAATAGCCAAACTGTGGAAAGAGCCAAGTTGTCCATCGACAGACAAATGGATAAAGAAGATGTGGTATATATATATACATATATATATATATATACATACATACATACATACATACACACATACAATGGAATATTATGCAGCCATCAAAAGGAATGAAATCTTGCCATTTGCAGTTACATGGATGGAACTGGAGGGTATTATGCTGAGCAAAATAAGTCAATCAGAGAAAGACATGTATCATATGACCTCACTGATATGAGGAATTCTTAATCTCAGGAAACAAACTGAAGGTTTCTGGAGTGGTGGGGGGTGGGAGGGATGGGGTGGCTGGGTGACAGACATTGGGGAGGTTATGTGCTATGGTGAGCGCTGTGAATTATGTAAGACTGCTGAATCACAGACCTGTACCTCTGAAACAAATAATACATTATACGTTAAAAAAAATAGAAGATAGTAGGAACGGAAAAATGAAGGGGGGGAAATCGGAGGGGGAGACGAACCATGAGAGACTATGGACCCTGAGAAACAAACTGAGGGTTCTAGAGGGGATGGGGGTGGGGGGATGGGTTAGCCTGGTGATGGGTATTAAAGAGGGCACATACTGAATGGAGCACTGCATGTTATACACAAACATGAATCATGGAACACTACATCAAAAACTAATGATGTAATGTATGGTGATTAACATTAACAGAATAAAAAAATGTAAAATAAAAAAACAAAATAAAACAAAAAATAGACTCTTAGATTTAGAAAACAAACTGGTGACTGCCAGACCGGAGGTGAGTGGGGGGGATGGGTGAAATAAAGTATACTCTTAAGAGTACACTTATCTTGGGGCACCTGGGTGGCTCAGTCGTTAAGCGTCTGCCTTCGGCTCAGGTCATGATCCCAGGGTCCTGGGACCGAGCCCTACATCGGGCTCCCTGCTCCGCGGGAAGCCTGCTTCTCCCTCTCACACTCCCCCTGCTTGTGTTCCCTCTCTCGCTGTGTCTCTCTGTCAAATAAATAAATAAATCTTTAAAAAAAAAAAAAGTACACTTATCTTGAGGAGCACTGGCTAATGCATAGAATTTTTGAATCATTATAGTGTACACCTGAAACTAATATAACACTGTATGTTAATTATACTTCAAAAAATTAAAAAGTGTAGTAAAAGAAAAAAACAAAATGTGACATCCCTAAATCCTCTCTCTTTATTCCCATAGCTATTAATAACAGGCCCAACTGAAATTCCACATGGGCATCTGAAATTGATACCTCAAAGCATCGATATCTCTGCACAGCAGAATGTGAACATTCTTCCAGGGAATGCTTTCACATGACATGGCTGACCAGGGAACTGGGGGCTTCACAGTTCTTCATTAAGTGAAATATTCTGTGACTGGTGCTGCCATGGTAATTGAAAGTATTAACTATTAATTTCCATGTATTTTAGATTTCTTCAATTAATTTCCTGTCTATGAAGTGATGAGAAATGAATTTTTAATTGAGCACATGGCTAAGCCTCAGGATAGTCATTTTAAACTTATACAAATAGCAGGTAAGGACAGATAAAAGGCTTGTGTGATTGGACTCAAAACACTCTGGAAGGAAATTTTTAAAATAAATATAATTCTTCTTGGACCTAATAGGCCCATGCAGAAACCAGGAGAATATGCCAGGGAATGAATCCTGAGAATTCTGGAAGGAGTGGAATTGGGATGGAGGTAAATACAAGGCTGGGTAAGAGAATATTTATTGCTATGTGGGTACTTCCCCAGAGGAAAATAAAATATGGGCCTTGCTGAAATCAAGAGCTGGACACTTAATCTACTGAGCTACCCAGGCACCCCTAAAATTTGGTTCTTGATTTTAGTTATTTTTTTCTCTTACCAGTCTGATCTTCAGTCATTGGGAACTCATTTCAGTCATTTCAGATCATCAATCACGGTCACTCTTTTTTTTTTTTAAAGATTTTATTTATTTGACAGAGAGAGAGACAGTGAGAGAGAGAACACAAGCAGGGGGAGTGGGAGAGGGAGAAGCAGGCTTCCCGCGGAGCAGGGAGCCCAATGTTGGGCTCGATTCAGGACCCTGGGATCATGACCTGAGCCGAAGGCAGATGCTTAACGACTGAGCCACCCAGGGGCCTCAATCACGATCACTCTTAATACTTAATACTTAATACTTAATTACTATTTGTAATCATATATAGAATGGTCTTTAAATACTAAAATTCTATTTTTGCTCTAACTTAACACTCTTCATTCAGTGTGTGTTTTTCACAAATAAATTTCAATATATTTCACTTCCAATCACCTAAATGTGGATGCTCCTCGAATTTCCAACACTGACTTTGTTTTTGTTTTCCTGCTTTTAAGTTAGATCTGACCTATGCCTAAGGTTTAAAATATAACCTAAGTGCAAAGGATTCTGAAAGATTCAAAAAATCAATATTCACGGGACGCCTGGGTGTCTCAGTCGTTAAGCGTCTGCCTTCGGCTCAGGTCATGATCCCAGGGTCCTGGGATTGAGCCCCGCATCGGGCTCCCTGCTCCGTGGGAAGCCTGCTTCTCCCTCTCCCACTCCCCTGCTTGTGTTCCCTCTCTCGCTCTCTCTGTCAAATAAATAAATAAAATCTTTAAAAAAAATAAAAATAAAAAATCAATATTCACAATCCTCACTTCTTCAAAATCCATTTCCTGCTTTCTACTAGGCATTTCCACTTAGATGTGTCACCCAGCACCTCAAACTCATCTTATCTAAACAAGCCTATTTCCACCCTGACTCTAGCCCACCTAATTGGCTTCACCTTTGGATTTCCCAGTCTTTACTGGTGCCACCATCATTCTCTCAACAGGTTATAAACTCTCCCATTGTTATAAATGTTAAGATAATCTCAATACTCATATCCAACCAGTCACTCAGTACTACTGCTCTTTCCTTCAAAACATTCTTTGCATTTTCATCTTTATTTCCATTTGCCAGTTTGTCTTTTTCATTCAATCATTCAATAAATATCAAGCACCAGCTATACGAAACGCCCTGGCACTAGGGCAGTAAACAAAACATACCAAATCATACCCTCCTGACTTCATCTGTCCTACGACCTTGATGTCAGTCTCATTCAGCTCAATGACTCTCTGCTCAGAGCAGCCACCTTGCACTGATAAAATACTCCGTGACCATATCACACACCTCCTCTAGTCTCTCAAGCAGCTCTATAAGATAAATTCCACCCTCCTAAGAGTTCCAGCCCCCTACTGTTCCAGACTGTAGAGGACCATCTCTAACTCCTCACCTTCCTAAACCCTCTGTCCCAGCCCAAATGGGTTCTTCACTGTCCATGAATATGTCTTGGCTCATTCCCACTTCATTATTCTTGCCTGTTCTACTTTTCCATTCTATAATTTATGCCTGCCATCTCTCTATATATGAAGTCTAAATTCTTCCCCTTCTATGAATTCTTCCCAGCCCACTTCTATCTTTCTCTTATACTTCTGAATTATTGCATCACATACAACTGACAATCAATCATAGTTTACCTGAGGGTATCTCTTACATTGCAAAGAGCTCCTTATCAATTGCATTATTATTTATCTTTAAATGTTGGTCTTTTCCCCAGTCTTAAGCAGTAATTCTTTTTTTTTTTAAGATTTTATTTATTTGAGAGCAAGAGAGAGCACAAGCCCAGGGAAGAGGCAGAAGGAGAAGCAGACTTCCCACTGAGCAGGGAACCTGATGCAGGGCTCAATCCCAGGACCCTGGGATCATGACCCGAGCAGAAGGAAGACACTTAACTGACTGAGCCTCCCAGGTGCCCCTTAATCAGTGATTCTTAATTAACAGTAGTTGATACAATATATGAGTGCAAAAATTTGAAATGACTCCTTCTTTGAGGAATCTTTAGTTCCGGCACAGTACCTGTTGTGTTTTTTCTGTTTCTACCGTTCCTTTAACCAACCACACACTTAAAAAAATAGAAGAGGAGGGAATACTTCTTAACTCACTCCAAGAGGCCAGCATTACACTAATATAAAAGCCAAACAAAGATACTACATGAAAACTACAGACCAATAACCCTTACCAATATTGACGCAATAATCCTCAACAGAATACTAACAAATTGGATTCAACAACATATTAAAGGTTTATACAACATGACCAAATAGGCTTTATTCCTGGAATGCAAGGATGGATCAAGGTGTGAAAATCAACCAATACATCACACCACATTAACAGAATGAAGGGGAAAAAGTAACACACAGTCATCTCAATTGATGGAGGAAAGTATTTGACAACATTCAAGAGCTTTCATGGTTAATTTTATATGTCAATTTGACTGGGCTACAGTGTTCCCAGATATTTGGCCAATCATTATTCTGGATGTTTCTGTGAGGGTGTTCTTGGATGAGATTAACATTGATATCAGGGAGTTTCTGGATTGGTGAACATGTGGAGTGTTGAGGAAAAGGCATGGAAGCTCCAAGCCCCTTCTCACATACCTTGCCCTATGTATCTCTTCTATATGGCTAGTCTTCAGTTATATCCCTATATGACAAAACAGTAATCTAATCTGTGAACCTCTGATGCCACCTCCACAGTTTATCAATTCTTACTTGAGTTCTCTCATGGATGATATAATTTCTCAGCCCATGCTTAAAGGAGAAAAGTCTTATGAAAATATAAACATGGGAGGGGAAGCTTTAAAAGTATAAGAAAATTCTGGATATGTAAAGAAGAAAACTATGATAAAATCATTAAGTGAATGCGCAAAAGAAATAGATGCTCAAGGCAAATATATGGCAGAAGCATTATTAGTACAAGGACAAGGGAGAAGATGAAAGACACCAAGGGATAAGAAAGACCATCTCCTTAAGCCTACCCCAATGATCATTCCCACACTGTAGCTACTGTAAATACCATAATTTCTTCAAGTACAAATTATAAATATTTAGTAATACTATCCACATGAATTCCTTTGTACTTGTCCACAAGTTGTCTCTGTTAGGAAAATACTGTCGGGGGGCACCTGGGTGGCTCAGTCGTTAAGCGTCTGCCTTCGGCTCAGGTCATGATTTCAGGGTCCTGGGATCGAGCCCCGCATCAGGCTCTCTGCTAGGCGGAAAGCCTGCTTCTCCCTCTCCCACTCCCCCTGCTTGTGTTCCTGCTCTCGCTTTCTCTCTCTCTGTCAAATAAATAAATAAATCTTTAAAAAAAAAAAAAAAAGAAGAAAATACTGTCGGCTATTTTTCACGCAGGCCTTATCCTAATTCCTACTGGTTCCAGTTTCTCCCACCTGCTGAATGGTTAGCCAAAAGTGACCTTTTTTTTTTTTTTTTTTACTTTTTCTCTTACTCCTATTCATTTTCTTCCATGCTAGTACAAACAAACTCCCAGCCCTAACTTGTTTAGGCCACGTAGATCCCAGACCCCAGTCCCCCTTTTCTTTGGGATATGAGCACTTTCCACCTGGCCATTCTTCACCCTCCCAGGCTTAGATTGAGACATTTATAGAAGTTAACTAATTTGCTCTTACTTATACAGCTGGTAGGTGGCAGAGTGAAACCTGAATAGAGATTTTTATATCTGTATACTTCTCCATGTTCCCTTGCTCTTAAGTACCACACTAAGTATGATATTGTATATTTATGTGTAAGTATACATATATTCATTTTAAAAGGTAGATCATAAAGTAATGAAATGGACTTTTCTGTGTGGCTTGTGAAAAATCTACAGGCACTGTATATATCATGTAAATGAGAAAATACATAACACTTATGCCTGATTAGAAAAGTTTCGCATGGGTTTTATCAAGTGAACATTGGTCAGCATTCTACAGAAACATTTCAAATTACAACTGCTTTTAAATATTATGTTTCAATTAGTCAAGAATGGCACATTTTATATCTAAAGATTTCCAATCCACAAATGGTTTTTTGTTTGTTTTGGATGTTTTTGTTTTTGTTTTGCCTTCAAGCGGTAACTAGACAAAGGAAATGTGCATTGCATTATATCTAATATAGGATGCAAATATAACATTAAAAGCGTAGCTCCTGCACAGACAATAAAAAGATTGATTGCATCTACAAGTACCTTTAAGAAGAAACCAAAGTTTAAAAGGAAGGAGAGCAAAGGAGGGTATTTTCATGTCTGTATGGCTAATGTGACCTGTAAACAAACCATAAGGTAGAGAAGTGGGCCTGGATCAATTACTGAAAAAGATTAACAAAAATATTTCTTTAAATTTCTAGAGTTTAGAGTTCTAGAATTTCCAAAATGCTCTTACATGTATAATCTCATTTTACCATAATGGTTTCATGCAGCAAGCAGGAAAGTGGAGGAAGGCTCAGAATGTCAAAATCCTTCATGAAATCTTTCACACCTAATAAGTAATAGGGAGCATGAGCAATCTGAACATTGTTCTAAGACCTTTGGAAACAGCGACCTAGTTCCTCAATGACAACTGACAAAGTTTCATCTGGATGGTTTAGAACAAAAGTTACCTATAGGGGAGTTTTCTTTATGCCACACAAATCAAGATAATCCTGAGTTTTATTACATAAATGACTCTCAGGAATCATACGTAGAAAATGAACAACAGAAAAAAAAAGTCACAAAATTATTATTATACTTCCAAGGTGTTAAAGAAAACACACATTCATTCAATAAATATTTACAAAGCACCTACCACATGCCAGCCACTGTGTTAGATGTTAGAGATTCCATCCTAAGCAAAACAGGTTATTTGCCCCATCCTCAAGAAGTTTTCTGTCCAGTGTGTAGGGAGTGGGGTGAGACATCAAGTTTTAAAAAGAAATCTCAAAACATCATGATTACGAACATTGAAGAGCACTAAGAAAGAGCGCTATAGTCTGAATGTACCCCTCCCAATTCATACTCTTAAAGCTAACCCCCAAAGTGATGGTATTAGGAGGTGGGGCCTTTGGAAAGTGATCAAGTCATGATGGTGGAGTCCTCATCACTGAGATTCGTGTCCTTATAAAACAGGGCCCACGGAGGGCCTCAGGCCCTTGCCTTCTTCTACCATGTGAGGACAATAAGAAGTCTGCCATCTAGAACAGGGACATCACTAACCATCTGGCACCTCACCTTGGACTTCAAGCCTCTAGAATTGTGAGAAATAAATTTCTGCTATTTGTAAGCCACCCAGTCTATGGCATTTTTTTTTTAAGACTTTTAAAATTTATTTGACAAAAAGCGAGAAAGCACAAGCAGGGAGGAGGGATAAGGAGAAGCATTCTCTCCGCTGAGCAGGGAACCCGATATGGGGCTCGATCCCAGGACCCTGGGATCATGACCTGAGCCGAAGGCAGACCCTTAACCGACTGAGCCACGCAGGTGCCCCCCGTCCATGGCATTCTTGCCACAGGAGGCCGAGGGACTAAGATAGGTGCTATACAAGCCTATGAAATGTACTGGGAACGGGCACTGGGGGGCAGGGAGTAGATGGGGAAACTAAAAGGTTGTTGGGCAAATTGTTCTAAAGAGGGGAGGGCGGAGAAGCATCACACGTGCCAAGAAGCGGGAAAGTTCTTCCTGGCAGCTGTCTCCAATCCCCACCTCCCTTTCTCTAACTTACTTCCATTGAGTTTCCATGTCCACAGGTCCCAGGTTACCAGCATAGGGCATAGCACCCATCTAATGGGCACTGCTCCGGGACTATTCAGCCACTAAGCAGCGGTCAGCTGTGCACTCCGGAGCAGATGCTGTGGGTGGCCCACCCATGTCCCCTGGACACTCGCCAACATACACTCCTATTGCAAGCACCGCGGCTCTTGCTGCACCCTCCTCTCTCGCCCTACGCAGGACATTAGTGGCCCTCACTCAGCCAATGAAGCACCTCTGTTTCGGGGCTGGTTTAATTCCGGGACTCCCAGCCTCGCCCAAAGCCCCCGCTCTCCCGGGCCCGGCCTGGCCCTCACACCTCCAGCCGCGGCCCAGCCGGGATCTCCGCACGAGGCCCGGGCACTGGGAGACCCTGAATGGTCCTTGGTGGGAATAGTACCCACGGACGGGAAACTCCGCAGGCATCTCACCCGGCTGGCGGTGAGGGGAACCCCATCCCGGACTGGGCCTCCTACTCACCGGGTCCTGAGTCTCAGGAATCACATGATCCGCCCGAGTGCGCGACGGCAGGGACCACGCCACGGCCCACCCTTCGCCCGTCCCCAGGGACAGTTTCCTTGGACTCTTGAAGGAATATTCGGCCCCGCGGCGTTCGGCAGTTTCGTGTTCTCTTGGCCCTTTCCTTCTCTTCAAGCACCCAGACCGGGAAAACACGGGGCAGAGTTCTTCAAAGCCACGCCATTTGGGCCTCTGTGGTCAGGTGAGAACGAGGACCCGCCCAGGTGCAGGAAGCGTCGACTTTCAGGCCCATCTGGCTGTTAATGGCGGGCGGGCTGGCCAACGCCGGACATGCAGAGAAAGGCGGCACCTGCCAGGAGAAGAGGGCCGGGGCAGGGCTACGGCGGCGTGGGGGCGCGGCCAGGAAACCAGAGGGCCCGGCGGGGGCGGGGCCAGCCTACCAGTGGGCGTGGCGGTTGGGGAGTGGGCGGAGTCAACCTGCAGCGGTTGGTGGCCGTTCGCTGGGCGGCTGGGAAGGGTTGCAAGGTGTGATCTTGTACCTGGGGGCGGGGTCATTTGTATCAGTTCAGTAGTAAGCAGGGAATGGTGGCTACCCCAAGCTGCAAAGAACTTCAGCTCCAAAGTGGTTATTCCATAAAGAGAGAGGCCAGGCCACTGCAGGGCCTGAGAGGTGGGGGAGAGAAGCTGTGAACAGTGGGTTTTCACAAAGAGATGTTGAAAGTGATTGCTGAGAAGCCAGCAGGATTTCTAGTGAAGCTAGGTGTCATCCTTTCATAATCTCTTGGAGTAAATTGGAGACCGGAGTAAAATAATTCTATTTACCCAGAGTGGCCTCAGGACGATAAAGCAATCAGGAGGGGACTGGAGTGTGTGCTGTTAGTGAAGGCAGCACTGGAAGGGGCCGAGCTCACCTGGCCCTCTGATGTCCTCATGGGAGTTTCTTGGAGACTCAGGAATTTGGGGAGAGGTTGTGGGAAGCAAAAGGAAGCCCCGATCTCCAGATGAGGGCAGCTGGGGGTGTTGGGGGGCTGGGCTGTGGCCCCTCCTGGGGGAGGCTCCAGCCCTTTAGTGTGGAGTTGGGGAAGGATGCACTCAATTTGGATTCGAGGTTCCCTGTACCTTTTTTATTTCCTTGCTTCAGAGAGCATGGCCAGATGCAACAGATGGAAACTACAGGGAGGCCAACTGAGACTTGATTGAAGGTAAGGATTGGGCTGAATGAACACCCCATTCCTGGGATCCGGCAGTCATTTGCCAGGAAGGCTGAGCCCCTTGGTGGAAAGAGCATGGTTTTGGAAACAAGAAGTCTCTCTGCTTCTGATTTTGAGTTGGTGATTTAATTCTCCAAGCCTGTATGTCCTCATTTCTGAAATGTTGATAAGAACAGTCTCCCTGCTAAAATGAAGGGGGGGAAATCAGAGGGAGAGACAAACCAAGAGAGACTATGGACTCTGAGAAACAAACTGAGGGTTCTAGACGGGAGGGGATGGGGGGATGGGTTAGCCTGGTGATGGGTATTAAAGAGGGCACGTACTGCATGGAGCACTGGGTGTTATACGCAAAGAATGAATCATGGAACACTACATCAAAAACTAATGATGTAATGTATGGTGATTAACATAACATAATAAAATAAAATAAAATAAAAAAGACAAGAACATTCTCCCTGCTACCTCATAAACTGTGGCGGAGGTTGACTTTGATAGTTGCCAGTGAAAATGCTTTACACAGTAATAATTACCAGAGCTAACAATTACTGACTCCCAGCCCAGGACTATTAAGGGAGTTTTCCACATGCAGTCTCATTTAATCCTTACATGAACTCTTTATGGTAGGTACTGTTATTATCCTCACGTACAAATGAAGAGACTATGGCTACTGTCTGTCAGAGAAGCTAAGTAATCTGTCCAAGTTCTTACAGCAGGCTGGAGCAGAGTCAAGGCTCGAATTTATTCAGACTGACTCCAGAGCCTACTCTCTCAACACTGCACTATTAAAACCTAAATCCAGTGGGGTTTTGTTGTTGTTGTTCTCAGTATTTTTTAGAACCAACTCCAAACTTGGGCAGGATACTGATCTATATTTCTTCTAAGTCCAACAGTGAGATTTGCTGATTCCAATAATCAACTCTACCAACAGTCCTTCCATTATTATAGCTTAATTTCTCAGAGCCTTAAATAAATTTTTACCTATAAGAGAGTTCAGTCTACATGTAAATATCCCTTTAGATGGTCCAAAGACTAAGGGAAGGTGCCTAGTAACATAGATGAAAATTTGGCCTAGATAAAAAGAGCATAGAGGAAAATTGTGGGAAGAAGTAATATTAAATAAATTGTCTCTCAAATTGTCAACAATGAAAGACCAGTTTTTTAAAAATTTCCTATCCATTGTGGGCTGATATTTTTGTAAAATACTATAAAAAATTATTTACTAGAAAAATGAAATGAAAAAACAGGAAAACCCAGTTTTCTGCATTAAAGACTGCAGAATGATGGTTTTATTAACCATCATTAGAATAAATAAAACAGAAAAAAATAATTTTAAAACCAGTACACATTCATTGAAAGTATGCATATAGGTGATTAATATAAAGAATCCCTATTATACTTATAGTATTTTGTCATTCTACAAATGTGCTCACTTCTTGTTAATTTATCTAAAATAATTTGGGTTTATGACATTACTTGCTAAGGTATATCTAAGTGACTTCTACGTTGTGTTTTAAAACCTCATTAGAGAAGGGCACCTGGGTGGCCCGGCTGGTTGAGCATTCAACTCTGGATTTCGGCTCAGGTCATGATCTTAGGGTCCTGAGACTGAGCTCCATGTCTGGTTCCGCACTCAGCAAGGAGTCTGCTTGAGGATTTTCCTTCTCCCTCTCCTTCTCTCTCTCTCTAATAAATTAACTTAAAAACTCATTAGAGAAATTAATCTCATAGAGGTATGTTGATTGCAGTGTAAGAGGAGATTAATTTCAGCAAGTTCAAGATACTCATTTTTAACTTTGATCCGAAATGACACAAGTGATGCTGCATTTTCAAAACTAATTTTCAGTCCATCAACTAGGTCCATAATTTATTTCATAAAGTTATAGTTTTATTTCAACTACCTTTTATTGAAATTACTTTTCAGAGCCATGATTTTCCTACATATGGCTATTCTAGTAATGAAAAATAAAATTTAAAGCATTTTGGTCAAATTTGTAAGATGTTTGTAACTTTGCAGATTGGCAATATTCATTGACAGTCATTATTAAATTATGGCACATGTCAAAAACCTGTAAAACTGTTCTTCCAAGCTTCTTTTATTTTTCCCTTACAATCATATATTCACTGGCAAAACATGTTGTCATGCTTCCTTCCATGGAAGTATAAAAATCATTAAAATATTGAAGAGGGGCACCTGGGTGGCTCAGTCGTTAAGAGTCTGTCGTGATCCCAGCGGATCTTCCCTGCTCAGTGGAGAGTCTGCTTCTCCCTCTCCCTCTGTGTGCTCTCTCTCTCTCTCAAATAAATAAATAAAATCTTAAAAAAAAATTGAAGATAGCAACAAATAAGCAAGATTGACTATCCAGTTTACACTTTCATTAGAACCAAATTAGCTTTATTTTGTAGAAACATAAGGCAAGAATTTGTCTTATAGTTCAGACATTCTTGACACAACTTTTCTACTCCATAAAGATCCTAATTCAGCAGGCAGTACCAGTTATGACTCAACTTCCATATTGTTACATTATAAAAATAATAATCTTCAATTTACCACGTTTTTGCTGCATCACTAAGCATACTTTTTAGTTAAGCTGACATATGTCATAGCAAGACTTTTCTCCACAATGGGGGCTGTGAACCGATTACAGTCAGTTGCAAGCTCTCCATCCGGGGAACTCTTACAAAATGCTTTTCTCTCATTGCAGAGATGCCGTCAGAACACATTCCTACTCTAAACTTAAATTCCAAGCACATTTGTTGACAATGTAATCATCCTTCATAGTTTTCTTCAGTTCAGAGCTAGCTGCTTGTTAGCAAGAAAGCTGGGGGGGGGGGGGGGGTCCTGTCTTTTTACTATCATGTTCAAATTAATTCATTTTAGCAATATCTGTGTAGTTGCCAAGTTGCAGTGAAAAATAGACAACATTATATATTTTATGAGTTGGTCTTAAATCATAATAGCCAGTTTCTGAACACATCTGATTGGAAAGTGGTTCTTGAGCCTCATTTTTCCTGTGTTTCACCTAATTTTCTAAGCAAACATCTCCAATGCAATCTTTGGCTAATCTTTCAGTAATTATAAATGGATTTTTAGTTTTAGCAACCTATGGAGCAATTCTTTGTGAAGCCCCCAAAAGCTTTAATGTTTATAGTATAATACCAAACATCTGCTTCTGTCAGCTTTTTAATTCAAAACTCTTTTTCTCAAAGAATTCTTTTTTTGTTTTGAATTTGTTTGGTAAGTAAATGTCACTTAAGTATCAGTTTCATTCATGACTCATTAGTACTTTTCCATAAATCACACTACGGTTTTAGCACCTTGTCAAATTTACTTGCCTAATATAGCTACGAAATGTGTGTATTTATATTAAAAATCTTAATTAAAAGTCAAAATGATGATAAAAACAAATTACAAATGAATGATGTGTACAGATTATAGGATATTAGATTATAGCTGACAGGTGTTAAAATGATATGCAGCGTAAGGAGGTCCTCCTGTGCATAACAAGTATACAGCTCGAGTCTCATGGCACTCACACATTCAAGTTCCACCCAAACTGCTCTGTACCCTATTCAATGAGATGAGTTCACCGATCCTGTCCTGGGGCTTTGAGGAAATACCCTGTTATTACATATACATTTCTCAGAGCTTGCTCCTGTTCTTTCTGCCTACCTCATCTTGGACCAGTAACAGTTTGCCAACTGGCGCCAAATCCCAGACCACACTTTGAATGGTATTGTCCTAAAATTTAAGATTGGCACTTGTCAAAAATGCCAACCTCTGCTGGGTGCCCAATGCTTACCTGCTAATGGATGAGAAAGGATAAGCCATTTCGTGCTCTAGTCTGGCTCAGCCCCGATGGTGGGGTGTGTCTTCTTCCAAAGCTATACTTGCGTCATCTGACAGCTGAGGAAGCTGAGGAAGCTGAGACTCAGAGGGTGGAAGTGACCTGGTGGAGATGGAGCTGGATCAGAAAAGAAACTAAGGCCAGGTCTACCTGCACCTCATCCAGGAGCCAAACTGTATAGGCAGCCAGCCCAACCCAACCCACAGCCTCTTTGAGCCTGAGCTTGAGCCTTCTTGGGGGAGGGCAGGCTGGGCTGGGCTCACCCCATACTCAGGGTTATCTTTGTTAGGTGTCAGTCAAGAAAGGCAACAATGTCTGATGGGATGTAAACATCACACTGGATTTTCATACCTCCTCAGAGAACAGCCTCATCCTGGGGATTGGCAGTGGCAAAGTGGATGCCATTGGATTAGAGATTATAACTGGCAAGGTAGGTGTGTAATACGCAGGATTTTTTTTCTCCCCACCGTCAGTAACAGAGTAGTTAGGAAACATTAGACACACCTAGCACCAAATCCCAATTATCTACTCCAACGGAGTGGGAAAGGTCTCATCACTAACGTAGAGCTGATGACAAGGGACCTCTTAGTGACTTTGACAGTACAGAAGCTGTGTCCTTCCCCTGCTCCTGCTCAGCAGCCCATTCCCTGACCTGGTGGAGGCAGAAGAAGAATCTCAACTTCCCTCCTCAGGCAGAACAGACTGACCAGAGTGAATGTTAGTGAACACCCTTCCAATGAATAAATCAGTGGTCAGCGAAGGAAGAAGGTGGGATATGGAAAGACCACATGTGCATGACCTCAGCCCATGTTTGGGACTCCAAGCTCCTGGATGGAAGGCATAAGGTTGCTAGTTGTTTTATACAGTGCCCTGCATGGCAGTCATTAAATCTATGAGGTCTCCAGACACTTAAGTTACCTTTCTTTTTCTAAAATAGAATTTTGCATCTCTACTTTTGAGTTTCACGGATTGATCTGTAAGACCAGCCCTTCTCTATAGCATCTGGGGCTTTTATAGTTACAGCTGCTCACAAAGCCTCTTGTGAAAAATACTTTGCAAATGTATTTTTCCTCTTTAGCGTTTCCAGAAGCACAGGGTAGAATGACCTGCTTTTAGATTTTCTAGCCTAATGGTAGAGGCTCTGAACTCAGGCAGACCTAAGTTTCTTTTCTTTTTTTCCCCCAAAGCTTCCAAAGCTTTAAAAAAAAAAAAAAAAAAAAGATAAAACATAACATCAAGGAAAGTAATTTATGTGGCTATTTGCTATCTGGAAACAAATAGAACATGAATGGAATATTATACCACCAGACAGGTATAACATTCACAAAAGAAAAGTAGTTCAGTGGTTCTCAGCAAGGGGCAGTTCTGCCCCATAGCGGGACACTTGTCTGGACATACTTTTGGTTGTCACAACTAAGGAAGAAGGGAAAGTGTGACTGGCATTTATCTAATGGGTAGAGACCAGGGATGCTGCTAAACATCCTACCACGCCCACAACAGTCCCTCACAACAAAGAATTATCTGGCCCCAAATGGCAATAGTGTCAGGTAAAGAAACCATGATTTAGTTACATCTTTACATTTTCTTCTAAGGTAACACTTTTGTGGATTTATTTCTAGAAATTATTAATCCCTGATATTTGATTCTTTGGGGTTTCGTTCTGTGTTTAAGTACTTGTCAAAATCAGTAAGACTTTTTTCCAGTTTCCCAAATAAAGCATATTTGTAAAGTGTACAATTAAAAAGTATTGAAAGATACAAAGAACGACCAATTTGAGTACGCTAGTACTCATGCTTCTGGTAGTTTTTAGAGAAGTAGATTCTAATGTTAGCCTTACAATTTTCAGGGGAATCTTCTGATAAAGGAAGACTGCTTAGGGCAACAAACACTTTTCAACTGAGAAGGCATCAGTACACCAGAGAAATATGTGCATTCTGAACAGTGGCGAAGTTCTTGTTTATTGTCAAGTCCTCTGATGTGATGGCCTGGCTTTAATGCTGGCCTTAGCATCAGTCTCCTATATTTTATCACCTTATCAACCCCTTGGTCACAGCAGAACCTTCATGTCTACTGAGGAGCTTTCTGAGGTGCACCAAAGTGTGAGGAGGTGCCTCTTTCACAAATTGGATTACTTCCTCCACAGACCACAGTGGAAATCCTTTGAGTACACTGAGGTCAGGTCCGAGTGTCGAGCTGGGACTTCAATTCTCCTGTGTGTGGATTTTCCTGACTTTAGATAATTGTCCTTGGTAGACCCCCCAATGACAATCAGTTCAGAACTGGTGATAAGCTTGATGGAGCGGACACAGGCTGAAAAGAATTCCTATAGCAAAGGTAAGAGTTTGTGGAATTTCTCCAGGTGGGGCTTGGAGAGTTTGTTGCATTAGTGGGTTTTTAAGAATGCCTTTGCTCTTCATGCATGCAGCTGTGTCATTTCCTTTTAAGACAAAACTTCTGCATTGGGTTAGCATAGCTCTACTGTCGGGTGCTTAGGGGAGAGCGAGATGGCTTTAGGTGGAGGCTTCTAGCATGTCATTTGGCACTTCTGTGTCCTGATATGTCTTCTTTTGCTGATTGGTTTCGATCAGTTTATTCCGAGCGAGTGTTCCTCACTGAAGGAAGATGGATAGAGCATTTCCCCCACGAGAGGAGGCAGCAGCCACGTCTCCTCCGGGGAGGAGTCCATGATCGGTCCAGTTTGGAGGGCACCATCCGGCACCCTACCCCAGGGGCTGGCCAGCAAGTGTAGACATCTGCAGGGCTATCTTCTGATCCAGGTGAGCACTGGAGTTTCTGTTTGTTTCCAAAGTCACAGACAGCAGATATCCCTGCAATGGTTGTCTGAGCCGTGTCATCCTTGGCCAAATGGAAGGCCAGGGGCTCTGTCTAGCAACTTTACGCAAGCTGAGATGTAGGAGAATACAAAATGGGAAGACTTTCTAAAACCCCTTTTTTCCCCTAATTTTAGGCCTTTTTAAAAGTATGTATGCTAATTTTTGTTGAGGAAACATTTTTAGGAAACATCCTTCTCAGGGGCTGACATCTGTGCAGGTGGTTTAAACTATCCTGCTTTCATGACCCACTGTGCTGGTGGTTGGGAGCAGCTTTCTCTGTGGACTGCACTGAACACCCAGTCACTTTGGAAGGATCCTGTATTTCTGTTGCAGTTTTTGTAATAGCAACATCATTTCCTGATCGCTGTCAGACATCTGTCCAGGGACGTTCCCCAACTAGGAAAATATCTCAAGAATTGGACTGTAGCAATAACCAAAAGCTCCTATTTGTCAAAGGCAATATAAACTTCATCTCCTCTAACACCTACAGTAGTTGCAGGGCAGATCAGATACGATTCTGTCTAGCGCTTCAAGTTTGATTCCCACTTTAAATTATTTAAGGCTGGCTTGGGTAATTCCTTCTTAAAGAATGTCGAAGTTGTGATTTCAGATCCATTTGGAACTCATAAACGGGACATTGGCTGAGAGGACACATTCATCTGGAACTCCAGAGAAGGCTAAAGTGAAGCCCTCTTTTTTTCTGCACATGTCCCAACAGGTTGCATGCCCAAGGAATCTACAGGCCTCCTAAAGTCCTTTCCATTGTCACTACCAGGCTGACTGTAATCTGCACCTGTAATTCCAGCAACTGTAGCAGTACATGCTGAAGAAACAGTGTGAAGGTAACATGCTCCCCTTTCAAACCAGCTTTGAAGTTGTTAGCCTGAGGAATCTTGGACTGTCTAAAATACTGGGAAGGAGCACCCAAAGATCCAGCCTCTTTCCAGAAACTGTTCCATTGGGAATGATCATTTTTCACAGGAGACATTCTTGATTGTCCTTCTTGACAGTCTAATGATCTTAGTGTTTTCCCTATGATAAGCCTTTCTAGTGTTTTCTGCAAAGCATGGTTGTTTCCCCCAGTCTAGTTGGCATGGGAATTCAGTGCACCGCTACCATGTTTCAGAGCCCAAGCACAGAGCCCAGACCTAGCTTTTTTTTTTTTTACAGCTTTATTGAGGTATAACTGACATATAATAAACTTCACATATTTAAACTATACAGTTTGATGATTTTTAGCCTATGTATACCTCCCTGCAACCATTACATGGTGAGATAACGAACATATCACCCCCAAAGGTTTCCTCATGCGCCTTAGCAATCCCTCCCTTCCAACCCTCCTTTGAATATTTAACATACTGTTTCAAAGTTGAAGACAAAAAGTGGGAAAGCTACTCTAGCCATTCAACAAGTCTGGTATAATCCCAGCTCCAAAACAAGGTAAGGAAATTATGACAATTATAGACTGACTTTACTTCTGGACCTAGATGAGAAAGTTCTTGATGAAATACTGGTTAATTGAATTAACCAGTTATGGAAAAAATTACATTTGCACAATTACAGTTGCACCCCATAGACTCCCCTTTTTATTCTCCAATGTATTGTATTTTTTCCCACTAAATCTTTGTTCATTTTTTCCCCACTTTTTCCTCCAATTTCCTCACAGTTTTAGCTTTAGTTGATACTCTCATTTTATCCTGACATTATAAAACCAGCTGGCTGTTTTCTCATAAGCTCCTGCAGAGAAAATGTGTCCTAGATGAGGAAAAGATGCTAGAAGGTGGCAATCACCCACACTTCAAAATGAAAGGAGCAAAGCAATGAAAGAAGTTGTATTCATTTACAATTTTCTTAGGCCCTTCTATTGTTTGTCAATCCCTTGAGTCCCCATCAATACCACTGGAATTGCCAGATATTCATTTGTCAGGTACTTCAATTTGCATCAAAGCTCCTGAAAACAAAGACTGCTTCTTTGACCTGGAGGATAAGGCCCAACAAATAGGTCTTCTATGATAAGATATTAATGTTCCATTTGGTCTATCTTTGAACATTTCTGGTATTTAGGAATGATATGTGACTGAATGTTGAGTATTTCTCAACAAATATTTACCAGTTAAGTGCTAACTTAGCACTTGAACTGTAAGGTGAGATGAAAATGGAGAAAATGCTCCATTAAAATTGCTAGGACCAAAAGGCATACATGCACCTTAAAACACTATAAAGTCAAGGGATAAAATATGTTACAGTGGTTTCTCCCCCGGACTCCTTGGTAGTCTGTCAGAGGGAGAACCTTGTCGCTGTCCCATCGCCTGCTCCCGCCCCGAGGAACCCTATAAGTCTCAGTCATGCGTGAGTGCATCTCCATCCACGTGGGCCAGGCTGGTGTCCAGATCGGCAACGCCTGCTGGGAGCTCTATTGCCTGGAACACGGCATCCAGCCCGATGGCCAGATGCCAAGTGACAAGACCATCGGGGGAGGAGATGACTCCTTCAACACCTTCTTCAGTGAGACGGGCGCTGGCAAGCATGTGCCCAAGGCCGTGTTTGTAGACCTGGAACCCACGGTCATTGATGAAGTTCGCACCGGCACCTACCGGCAGCTCTTCCACCCTGAGCAGCTCATCACCGGCAAGGAGGACGCTGCCAACAACTACGCCCGAGGGCACTACACCATTGGCAAGGAGATCATTGACCTTGTCTTGGACCGCATTCGGAAGCTGGCTGACCAGTGCACAGGTCTTCAGGGCTTCTTGGTTTTCCACAGCTTTGGAGGGGGAACTGGTTCCGGGTTCACCTCCCTGCTGATGGAACGTCTCTCTGTTGATTATGGCAAGAAGTCCAAGCTGGAGTTCTCGATTTACCCAGCCTCGCAGGTTTCCACAGCTGTAGTTGAGCCCTACAACTCCATCCTCACTACCCACACCACCCTGGAGCACTCTGATTGTGCCTTCATGGTAGACAATGAGGCCATCTATGACATCTGTCGTAGAAACCTCGATATTGAACGCCCAACCTACACTAACCTTAACCGCCTTATTAGCCAGATTGTGTCCTCCATCACTGCTTCCCTCAGATTTGATGGAGCCCTGAATGTTGATCTGACAGAATTCCAGACCAACCTGGTGCCCTATCCCCGCATCCACTTCCCTCTGGCCACCTATGCCCCGGTCATCTCTGCTGAGAAAGCCTACCATGAACAGCTTACTGTAGCAGAGATCACCAACGCATGCTTTGAGCCAGCCAACCAGATGGTGAAATGTGACCCTCGGCATGGTAAATACATGGCTTGCTGCCTGTTGTACCGTGGCGACGTGGTTCCCAAAGATGTCAATGCTGCGATTGCCACCATCAAGACCAAGCGTACCATCCAGTTTGTGGACTGGTGCCCTACTGGCTTCAAAGTGGGCATTAATTACCAGCCTCCCACTGTGGTGCCCGGTGGAGACCTGGCCAAAGTACAGCGAGCTGTGTGCATGCTGAGCAACACCACAGCCATCGCTGAGGCCTGGGCTCGCCTGGACCACAAGTTTGACCTGATGTATGCCAAGCGTGCCTTTGTTCACTGGTATGTGGGGGAGGGCATGGAGGAAGGAGAGTTTTCCGAGGCCCGTGAGGACATGGCTGCCCTTGAGAAGGATTATGAGGAGGTTGGAGCAGATAGTGCTGAGGGAGATGATGAGGGTGAAGAGTATTAACCTGTCTGCTACGATTTTGCACTCCGTTGCCTTGGGACTGTCTTATTTCTGTTCTGGAAGCTGTCTGTTGTGGCCCTAACTTGTCAATAAAAGTGATGTTTCTGTTTTCAAAAAAAAAAAAAAAAATATGTTACAGTGGGATAGAAAGGAATGGGAAGGCTCTAAAAAGGTAGCTGTACCTAAGCTTTGCAGGATGTATGGTAGGAGTACCTGGAACAGCCCAGCTGACAAAGTGCTTTCATTGTAGTAATGGGATTGTTGGGGATGGGGTGGGTGGTATGGGGACATGAGAGATCTAAGTTCCCTAGTTGAAACAGGGACCCTGGTGTAATGGGAGAGAAAGAGTACAAGGTAGGTCAAGCCTGATCATGGAGGACCCAACAAAATTATCTCGTGCCTATTTCCAGTCAGCCCCTTCTATAAGAGACAACCACTTTTCAGATACCTACCACCATAGATTACTTCCTCTTGCTGTTGAGTTTCATATAAATGGAATCATGTAGTACATACTTTTTTTTTATGTTTGATTTCTTTCACACAACATGGTTTTGAAATTCGTATTTTTGCATGTATTTAAAATTCCTTTTTGGGGCACCTGGATGGCTCAGTCAGTTAAGCAGCCGGCTCTTGATCTGAGCTCAGGTCTTGATCTCAGGGTCCTAAGTTCGAGCCTGGTATTGGGCTCCACACTGGGTGTGGAGCCTACTTAAAAAAAAAAAAAAGAATTCCTTTTTATTGTTGAGTCCTACTCCATTGAATGAATTACCCACATTTCTCTCTTCTCCAGGTTTTGTCTATTATGAATAAAACTGCTATGGACATTCTTGTACACATATTTGTGTGGATATATGCTTTAATTTCTCTTGGGTAAATAGGAGTTGAATTTCTAATTATAGGGTAGTTGTCTGATTAACTTCATTCCATTCTACTAGTTTTCCCAAATGGTTCTCCCATTTTACATTCCCACCAGCAATGAATGAGAATGTGTTACTCCATGTCCTTGCTAACGCTTGGTATTGTTACTCTTTTTAATTTGATCTATTTTGGGTATTCTTGTGGTTATGTAGTACTATCACATTGTGGTTTAATTAGCATTTCCCTGATGTCTGATGATGAGTACCTTTTCATGTATAGTGACCATTTCTGTGCTTTGGTGGGATATTGGTTCAAATCTCTTGCCCATTAAAAAAAAAAAAAAAAAGGTGTCTTTTGTATTATTGAGTTGTTAGAGTTCTTTACATTTTCTGGGTATAATACACATGCACACACACACATTTACTCCCAATCTGTGATTTGCCTTTTCATTTTCTTAATAGTATAGTATATTGCTGAGCAGAAATCTTAAATTTCAGGAATCCAGCTGATCAATTATTCCCTATAGTTAAGTGTCTGTTGTCCTGTAGTAAAACAATATAAGTGAGAAACCTGATCCCAATCTGTCTTCTAAGGACATAGAGCTCAGGACTACAGCAAAGTCCACTGCTGTGTAGTGATAAAAAGGTAATAAAAGTGCAGAGTAACTACTACTAATGACCTGTTATAACATAAAAGCTCATAAATGACAGTCTGAATGGTGTGCATGTGATTGTTAGTTGATAAAACTCTGATGAACCTTTAAAAGAGTGCCCTTTCTACCCCTTTCCAACTTCTGTCTGGACTGTCAGAAAACATGTAATTTACCACTAGGAAGCTAAGAGAAACGTCTTTTGAGAGGCCCTAGCATCCCTGGAATTCCTGATTCTTTTCAATCTGCATGTTTGCTTTTTGCTGTTGAACTGCATTTTGCAGAGATCTTTGGAATTGAGATAACGCCCTGTGTCACCTGGCACAGCTGACAGGATTCCAAATTGATCTAGTAGAGATTGCAGCTGGGCTCAGGATAAGAACATTCTGGGATGGCCAGAAGAGGACAGCATGCACTCCTAGTTAAGAACCATGGGAATCCATAATCTAAATGTGCCCTTGAAGCAATTAACTGGGTGCCTAGGAATGATGGCTTCATTAGCCATGGAACAGAAAAAAATGCCTCACTGGAACAGGGCAAGAAACTGTACCATAGGAGGACAAAGGCATTACTCTTCCAAACGGATTAACCTGATGCACCAAAAAAGAGAAAGGGTAGGGAAAGCATATTTCTTTGGTTTTCAGTATCATTCTCTGAGCCAAAGGCCAGGAGCTACATCCAAGGAAATAAATGAACCATTTGGAATGAAGCCGTATTTGTGTAGGGTGTGGGAAAGAGACTCAAAAAGAGACAGCCTAGTGTGCTCACCTTGAAAGAGGCAGATACAGACAAGGAGGCCCCTTGAGCTGCAAGGGACAGATGCAGCACTTCTAGAAGTGTGCAGTCCCCATGTTTGGGACTTGAATCTAGCAGTGAGCACCAGAGATGGTGCATGCCCCATTCGGGCTCCCATGCACACTGGAGGGCCCAGAGCCCTCTGCCCACCCCAGGGAAGGCCAAAAAAGCAGATGGAGTATCATATGCCTACCTAGGGCACAGGCACTCGAGCAGCAGGGGAAGGAGCACCAGGAAGTGCTCCCTGTCCACCTGTCCTCCCAGTCACCCCATGGCCCCACAATGTGCTCCTGGGTGTGGGGCCACCGGGTGCCTGACTTCTACCACAGCTGTGAACAAAGGCCTTTCATCCCCCAATCCCTGTGTAAGGGGATGATCTGAAGAAACTTGTCTGCTGGAGTTCCAACACAAGAGGACAACAGCAACACAACATCAACCACTCTGCAGCTCAGCCTGCACCAACCAATACTGGAATAGAACCCAAATCCTCTGCTGCTGTCTAGTGACAGATACCCAGAAAGCTGAACGTTCTCCAAGATAATGACACACTCTTTTTAGAGGTAAAAGTTACAGAATATAAATGTTTACAAGTTCAAACCAGAAGGACCTGGGCCTACCTATGTTCTTTTATGACTAGGATATGACTGTGCTTTTAAACTTGGTCACCCCCATGGTTTACCAATGGGTTGATGTGGGCTGTGACAAGAAAGGATCCAAGGGACTCCAACAAGAGTTTTGACTTGAGGAACTAAAAAAAAATTTGCTCTAAATTGAGATTTAAAAAAACCAACATATGGTTAGAATGGATTTTGGCATAAAGATTTAAAAATTCACTTTGAGGGGCGCCTGGGTGGCTCAGTCGTTGAGCATTTGCCTTCGGCTCAGGTCATGATCCCAGGGTCCTGGGATCGAGCCCCACATCGGGCTCCCTGCTCCGCGGGAAGCCTGCTTCTTCCTCTCCCTCTCCCCCTGCTTGTATTCCCTCTCTCACTGTGTCTCTCTCGTCAAATAAATAAATCTTAAAAATAAATAAATAAATAAAATCTTAAAAATAAATAAATAAATAAATAAAAATAAAAATAAAAATTCACTTTGAGACATGCCAAGTATGGAATGTTTAAATGGGGATATTTTTGCCAAACTGGATAAAAATTATGCGGCACCATGATTTGATATGTTAAACTATCATGTACTATTATTTGATGTAAACATGTCCATAATCTCCAGAATAAAGGTAATTGAAGCCCCATTAAGATTAATTGGACATATACTAAATGGATTGGTCAAGAGATGAAAGGAAGATTACTGTCTCATGGAAAAAGTCAAATGCTAATGATCACATATGTATTACTCTGTATATTTGTATGTTAAGTGTGTTAAACATATGCTATGGATGGAAGGATTGTAAAAAAAAGGGTTGACATGACCTTTTCTGTTTCTCTATGGAAATCTGATCTTTAAAGATATTTATTTATTTATTTATTTGGGCGGGGGGAGAGAGCATGAGCTGAAGAGGGAGAGACAGAGGGAGAGGGAGGAGCAGGCCTCACTGGGCAGGGACCCCAACATGGGGTTTGATGTCAGGACCCCATGACCATGACCTGAGCCGAAGGCAGATTCTTAACAGACTGAGCCAGCGAGGCAACTCTGGAAACCTGGCTTTAAATTAACTTTCTTGCTCTTTTCTTCTAGGAACCTGGTAAGAGAACATGCTAGCTATACTGCTGGGGAGTACTGCTTTTAGTAAAAGGTAGATTTTATGATGCATACCTATGCTTTTAAACTGTGAGTTTTGCAACCCTTTCCTCCACGTAATGGGCGATGCGGTGTATTGATACGTGGTTCTGGCTCTAGTGGGTACAGAAAGACCAAAGAAAATAATTCCTCAGACTCATCCCTCTGTATGAATTGTGGAGGAAGACCTCAACCTCACAGAAACACCTGGGACTGTCTTGCTCTGTGGCGACCTCTTTAACATCTTTGCATAATAATTTTACACGGTGTCCAAAAGATGAACAAGTTACTGTTATTTGTTGCTGTTATCAAGTGAACTTCTGAAATTTGTAAATTCTTACACTCCTTCAAACAGAGTTTGCTAATGGCACATAGGCATCCTGAGATTTTTTTTGTGAACCTTTTGCTTATAACTATGTGCAAAATGGCATGCAGTGATAACTTGCTTAACTGACATGGAGGATGTTAAATTTTTATGTTCGGTATATTTTGTGTTAACTGCACTGCTATATAATACTTCTTGAACTATGGCATTGTTGTCTGCTTTTGGCTCAGGTCATGATCCCAGGGTCCTGGGATTGAGCCGGGTATTGGGCTCCCTGCTCCGCGGGAAGCCTGCTTCTCCCTCTCCTGCTCCCCCTGCTTGTGTTCCCTCTCTTGCTGTGTCTCTCTGTCAAATAAATAAATAAATCTTCAAAAAAAATAAATAAATAAAAAAGAGTTGTAGGCTTAGAGATTATACAACTGGTAATATAATTGAGAACAGAATAACTCTGGATTGCTTATTAGAACTGTATCACTTTGCAATTCTTTCCAAAACATCTGTTGTTTGAATTGATAAGTCACTCCTTTAAAATAAGTTGTTGCAGCATTGGAAGATTTATGAAACTAGAAAATAGCTTCCACAACCTGCTGGGCAATAGATTATTAGATTGGTGAATTCACTGATCATTAGTGATGGGTATACTCTTACTGATTTTGGTACTTACATGTCCAGATTGTTATGTCATTGGGTTGGAGGTAGTGAGATGTAGTGAGGGAGGGTCACTGATGGGAGAGAAGCCCCTGTCATCTAAGGACACAAGCCACACTCCAACAATGGTTCGCAGTGAGGAAGAACGTGGAGAGGTTGCAAAGCAAACACTCAGAATGAATTACTGTTAGTTAGAACTCATAAACAAACTGTAAGAATACACACATGCTTGCTAGTTGACATAGCTCAGGTAAAATTTCAAAAGCATACCTCTCCATTCTCTTTGCTTCTTACCCCCACTCAACTTCTGTCTGAAGATATTTGGAGAAAGTGGAATTTACTGTGGGGAAGATAAAAAGAAACATCTAAGGGGAACCCCAGCATTGCCCAAACTCCTGATTCTCTTTAATCTGCTTTCATGTTTTTATGTTAAGAATTCTTTTTTCAGAGGCACCTGGGTGGCTCAGTCAGTTAAGCGGCTGGCTCTTGATTTCAGCTCAGGTCATGATCCCAGGACCCTGGGATTGAGCCCCACATTGGGCTCCCTGCTCAGCGGGGAGCCTGCTTCAGGATTCTCTCTCTTTCCTTCTCTCTCTGCCCCTTCCCCCACTCATGTGCACACACTCTAAAATAAATTAAATCTTAAAAATGTTTTTAAAAAGAAAAACATTTAAAAATTTTTTTCAAAACTCTATGGAAAATTTCAAGCATAGAGAATATTACATTGAATACTGCTATGGCCATCATTTATATCATTTATATCATAAATATTTTGCTATACTTGGACTGGTGTATATCTATCCCTCTATCCTTCTATTCATTCATCAATCTGTCTTATTTTTATACATTTCAAAATAAGTTACAGACACCAATACACTTCACCCGAAATACTCCAATATGCATATCATTATCTAAAGTTCAATATTTGTAATTTGCGAATTATTTTGTTTTAACTTTTACTATACAATGAAATGCAGAAATCTTAAGTAAACATTCACTAGGTTTTCACAAATACATCTTTATAACCCAAACACTTATCAAAATATAAAATACTGTTCCACAGAAATATAATGTAAGCCACATATGTAACTTAGAATTTTCTAGTAGCTACATTAAGTAAAAAAAACTGCTGAAATTTATAATTTATCACTTTAAGTTAAATATCTAAAATATTAGAATCAAACATGTAATAGTAAAATATTACTAATGAGATGTTTTACATTCTTTCCTACCAAGTCTTCAAAATCTGGTGTGTATTTTACACTTGGAACACATCTCAGCTCAGACTAGTCACGTATCAAGTGCTCAACAGGCCTATGTAGCCAGGGGTCCTGGCATGGGATGGCACATATAGAATGTTTCAATTTCCCAGGAAGGCCCCATGCCCCTTCCACCCAGTCTCCATACCCACCCCCACAGAGGCAACCATCATTCTGGGTTTTCTCCCCCATCATTGTTTAGTTCTGCCTGTCCTAGCATTTCCTGTAAAAGGAATTGTACAGTATGTAGTCTTTTGTGTCTAGCTTCTTTCACTCAGTGTAACGTTTCTGAGATTCATTTATGCTATTATCTGTACTCAGCAGCTGGTAGTTGTATGATTAGTCTGATAAGAAACTGCTGGACCCTTTTCCAAAATGGCTGTACCATTTTATATCAGCAATTATGAGTTCTGAGATGAACCATGAGAGACTATGGACTCTGAGAAACAAACTGAGGGTTCTAGAGGGGAGGAGGGTGGGGGTATGGGTTAGCCTGGTGATGGGTATTAAGGAAGGCACGTTCTGCATGGAGCACTGGGTGTTATACGCAAACAATGAATCATGGAACACTACATCAAAAACTAATGATGTAATGTATGGTGATTAACATAATAATTTAAAAAAATGAAAAAAAAATTATGAGTTCTGATTCTTCCACACTCAGAATGGTCAGTCTTTTCAATGTTAATTGTTCCGGTTGGTATGTAGTGATATCACCTTGTGGTTTATTTTGCATTTCCAAATAGCACATGATGTTGAACATGTTTATATGTGCTTATTGGCCATTTGTGTTCTCTTCTTTCAAAGTATCCAAGTCTTATGCCCATTTCAAAAATGTGCTTGTCTTTTCACTAGTGAATTCTTTATATATCCTGAATGTCCGTCTTTTGTCAAATATATGCTTTACATATATTTCCTAATCTGTGGTTTGCTTATTTTACTTCCTAATGGTCTCTTTGGATAAGCAGCAGTTTTAAATTTTGTTGAGGTTTAACTTATTTTTTTTCTTTTAAAAGTGCTGTTTTCTGTTCCTAAGAAAGCTCTGCCTATCTCCAAGTCACAAAGCTATTCTGTTTTCTTCTGAAGGTGTCATTGTTTCAGGCATTATAGTTAACAATATGATCCCTTTTGGATGAATTTTTTAATACCTTGTGATATGTATATCTAGTTGATCTAGTACCTTCTGTAGAAAGCTTCCTTTCTCCATAGGGTTCCTTTGACACATGTTGAAAATCAAATGACCATGTAAGTGAGCACCTCTTTCTGTGCTATTTATGTAGGTGCTGATCTTCACTCTGTATCATCTTGTCTTAAAAGCTGTAGCTTTATAGTAAGGCTTGAAATCCCTCATTCTAAATCCAACTTTGTTCTCTTTTTGGAGTAATATTACTTCAGATGTTCTAGATTCTTTGCATTTCCATATAAATTTGATAATTAGTTTGCCAATTTGTACCTAAAAAACCTAGTAGTGTTATGATTGGGATTGCATTAAATCTACAGATCTGTTTGTGGAGAACTAACATCTTGCCAACACTCATCCATCCATCTCTTCCCATGCAGAAACGTGGTATATCTATACATTTCTTTTGCTATTTTCTAATTTCTACCAAAAATAGTTTTTAGTTTTTAGTACACATGTTTTACATATATTTTGATAAATGTTTTCATAAGTATTTTATGTTTTTTGATGCTATAGGAAATGGAAGTTAAAACATTTATTTTCCAATTGTTTGCTGCTAATATAAAAAATACAATTAAATTTTATATAATCATCTTGTATGCCATGATCCTGGTATATTATCTTACTAGTTCTAATAGCTGAAGATACTCTAGTCTTTCCCACATACTCATATCATTTACAGATAGAGACCATTTTATTTCTTTTCTAATATTTATGCCTTTTCTTTCTTGCCTTTTGTACAAGATATACAGTAAAATGTTGAATTTTTAAAAAAGATTATGAACTGGTATTGAATTTTGTCAAATGTTTTTTCTGTATCTATTAAGAAAGTTGTTTGTTTTTTTTTAAAAAAAGACACATATTAAAAACCTGTCCCAAACATCAACTCAAACCAATTTAGGAAATTGTTGTTGTTAATTCGATCTATCCCCTACCTACAACCGTCCATTACTATCGTGCCATGTGGCTTTTGTACAAGACCACCTGGCAGGTCAGAGACAGAGACTGGGCTCAGACACATACCTTCTGACTTTAAAGCTCTCATTCTTCACTAGCATCATGCTGCCCTTAGACAAGCTGGATTATTATAAGAATTCTTGTGACAAGGCTTTTAGTTTGTTTTCTCTTTATTTTTATGGATAAAATGCAACATACATATTATACTTAACAATGAAAGCTGGGACGAAAGAATATTAACTTTTGAGATGGGAGACAACATAAAACATTGGCATTTCTTGTGACATTCAATTTCTAATCAGATCACATTGTTTCAGAAAATAGTTGGAAAATGACTGAAAGAAAAGATGTTGTTTTTAAATTAAGGTATGTGTATGTGTAAAACTATTCAAAATGTTTGAAAGAAACATTTTAATCCATGTCATATTATTTTTTATTAAATGACATATTTATGGAAAACAGTTGAAAATGCCTGTCAGAAACTAGGAACTATTTAATCCCATAATATATATTCTTTTCAGGCATGTAAAACATTTGTGAAAAACAGTTGAAATATGCTTGAAAGAAAGAAGGGACATTTTAATCTCATGTTACTTTTCAGTAAAGTGCAATATGGGGAAAGCAGTTGAAAAATGCCTGAAAGAAGAGATGACTATTAATTCCCACACTTGAAAACCTGCATTGCAACATGGTGAAACACACAAGACAGTGACTAAGGGACATGAATTCTCTCAGAGTATACCACAGGTCACAGTTACAGAGTATTTTTGGCTTTAAAGCTTGCACTAAAAATATTTTACATCATTAAGTGTATATTATTAAATGTACACTGAAAGCTAACTGACGTGACTTAAATAAGATGACTCAGGGACAGTCTGTAACAAAAACTGTTGAAGTCCATTAATTTTTTTCCTAAGAAAGGCAAGTGAGGTAGTTTATACTGTGTACACATTGTAATGAAATTAATATTCCAGTTTATTTGAAGATCACTGGCTTTAAGAATCATATCCCCCAATTAGCTGCTTAACAAAGGGATCCTCTTTTGCAAAATGGAGAAAACAATGAGCCAGCCCTAGGGTTTTTTCTGAATAAGTGTCACTAAAATGTTAACTTTCTGTAATACCTTCCTGGATATTATTTTCCTGACTGTACACCAGGAGCACTTGGGAGGAGGTGGGTGGGAAACAAGTAAGAACTGAATCTAGAAAGCCCAGGATCTGACTCTTCTTTTGTTTGCAAATATACAACTCATTTGACAGACTACTGTAACTATTTTAAAATAACTTTTGATAAAGCAAAGATAGTTTCAATAATTATTTGACAGACATTTTTGAATTGTAATTGTAGGGGTTTGTTTGTTCTTTAAGAATAAAATTAGTAAAAAGAACCTCTACTCATACAAAAATTAGTCTGTGTGTCTACTGAAATTCTCCTCTAATCACTTAGTTAATCCTGTGACAAAGAATAAAAATTATATCCAAAGATATTGGTATTGACATGGCCTTCCATATTACAGTTATTTGAAAGTTGTCACACATACTTAAATACATTCAAGTGATTAATTTAAAGCTACTGAGTCAGCTAAGTCTTCGACATCTGACACCACACAGAAGTGAGTAAGAAATTCAGAAACAGTTGTTTACCTGTCATCTGTCACGCACTTATTTAAAACTAATGACAAGTGGAGTAGATCTTAAAACCTTTAGAACTTATGTATAGGTTCTAATGTGTTTTCAGTCCAAAGATGGGAAAATTCTCAAATAGAAAATTAGATCTGTAAATCTTCTATAAAAAAAATCTTCTACAATAGAATTTAACTATTTGAAACTATAGGAAACACAATGAGAAAAATCAGTCCCCGTTTTCATGTAATACAGAGAAATATAAGATAGCTAATTTGAAGAATTTCTTCCATGTGTGGGTATAAATTACTGCCATCTTATGCCCTGGAAGTTAGCAACTGCATAAAGTAAAATGTTTCCTCCTGTTGTCTGAATTTCAAAAACAATAAAAGCATTTTTTCAGACTCTTGAAATGCATTATGTAAACTCACATGCCATCAATTAACCAAACATTGAAAACTGATGAAATGTAGGAATAAATAAAAACCTACAGGATACATGTTTATCTTCTAATGGGTTTTCAGGCACAAGAAATAAAAATTCTAAACAAATAAAATGAATGGATATTTGAGTTTTTTATAAAAAATATAACAAAATCCTAATGGCTAGAAACATAATTATCTACATTGAATATAAATAATGTTTTTAGAGATATCTAGGTATAATAATGCTGCACATAAAAGATTTCTTTTAGGGGTACCTAGGTGGCTCAGTTGGTTAAGTATCCAACTCTTGATTTTGGCTCAGGTCTTGATCTCAGGGTCATGAGTTCAAGTCCTGCGTTGGGCTCCATGCTGGGTGTGGAGCCTACTTTAAAAAAAAAAGAAAAAAAAAGATTTCTTCTATATGTGGGCTTAAATTATCACATCATGTTTTGAGAATTGGTAAGTAGAAACATCAGTAAAAACATTTGGTAAAAACATTTTACCAATGCTTTTTACCAAAGCATTGGTAAAATGTTTTCTGTATTTGTAACTTTATTGTTCGAACTGCAAGAGTCATTTGGACATTAAATCTCATTAAAATTATTATAAATTCAGTGAAATATCAATCTGTGGATTCTAATCCAAAGCACACATGTAGGATAAATGAGACCTCTGTCCCCATTTCTAGCTAACCCTAGAACTATATCTGCAATCTCAAGATGAAAGGCAGAGCTGTCTGACCCCTCAGCACATGGCAGATTTGCTCTCCATTAGATTGTGGAGAACAGTGTGTTCTCACCAACTGCAGGTCTGGAAAATGGCTCTGCAGGATCTTCATAGCAAGATAGTTTCCAGCTTACCAAATATGCATCTGATTTTAAAGCCTTAGGCTAATCCATAGTGCTTGGCCATGTCTATGATTGATGAACAGAAATAATTTGCTTTTACAGCATATAAAATCTGGATATAACAGTATATTTCAGTACTTTTGGATGAAGAGCAGCTGGATAAAGACAATTCTATATTTTTAAATTGGGGCTACAGAAGTGACTATCTATAGTTGTAAAATATTAAAAAATGATATGTTTGATCAGGAAAAGAAATCTGTGCCTGGCACAGAGAAAGCTTTTCATTGAGCACCATAATCATGATGAAAAGATAGAGGTTCTGTGACTATTAACTACACAGAAGGTTATGAAAGCTAAGAACACCCTCTGTCAACCTAACCTTTGCTATGGAACCTGTGCTCATAAGAGAATAAGCTTTATAAATATCAATTTTCAATAATCTACAATAGAAAAATGTTCACTTGCACCAGACGCAGACAGTCATAATACAGTACGACATACTTAACAATACAGTGTTCTTTCAACAGAAGTTCATCCTCCTCCAATTTGGGAGCAAGTCAGAGCATCAACATTGTATGTGTAACTTCAGAAACTGATTCCCTTTGAAAAGCAGATCTGAATTATTTTGCAGAGCAGAAATTATTGATATTTCTGGCATTGTTCAAAAAGGTCAACATATGTATATAAGATAAGTATAAAAAAGACTCTCTTCCACCTCTTGTGTTTGGTAGCATCTGCTACAAAAAGGAGTGTTTTTTTATCTTTAGGTATAAGACGAAGTTCATTTCTGCTGTGAAGTCAAAGTACTAGAAATGATTAGAGTTCCATATGCTAGATTGGCCTTTCTTCTGGAACAATCACAGCATCTTTCCTTCACCATTATCAAGGAACCATAGGAGAATGCCTCAGCTCAGTCAACCAGCTCCTCCTCCACAGTTCATGTTGACAATGCTGGGAGACACCACTTGGGCTGAGAAACACCAAGAGGGTTATTGGAATAAACATGTCAAAAACAGTCTTGTTATTTTCCCTACCAAATGTAGAATCTTCTTGGCATATAATACATGACAGCTGCCATCTTGGGGGTTATTTCAAAAACTTGGTTGGGGTTTAATCACCCACTCTGCTTGAGGATTTACATGATATACATCCAATATATAAGCATCTGGATCCAAGCAATGCTGCCCTAAAGGAAAGAGAAAATCAGAGAATGTTTCTGAGAGTGCACACTTCTATGTGTGCATGTGCGTGTTGGTAAGGTTCGAATAAAGCCAAGATAGTTCTCTCAGCCAAAAGTAAGTAGATAACATCTTAAAGGTTCTTTAGCAAAGCCAGTCTGCCTGCCTGCCTTATTCCTTCCCTTCTTTGTTTCTTTCTGACTGTGAAATACTCCAAATAAATCACATGTAAAATTGTGGAAAAAACAGACATACCAACTATAGAAAAATTGTTCCCTAGACTCACCACATCAATTAGGAAAATATGGCAAGAACCTGTCTAAGGTATAAACTAATCATTTATATAATAATACATGTCCTCTAATGGTTTTGCAGACAGTAACTTGACCAGGGCTAGAAAAGATTAAAATCAAGTTCATTTTAGGAATGGTCATTTTGTTTCTTTACTACGGATGCAATGCCCATAGGCAGGAAATCTAGAAATGATAACAAAAAGATCATTCCATGAGGCAAATACATTTGAAAATCTTTATGTACAGTGTGTTTGAAATGTATACCAAAGTCTCAAACAAAACTACCAATATTTGATTGCTTGCTTCATTCATTCATTCATTTATCAAATATTTCTTGAGCATTATTATATGCCAGGCACTATTCCAGGGGCTAGGGCTACAGAAATGCATCAGGTAGTCAAAAATAGTTGCCCTCAGGGCACTTACATTCTCAAAGTGGTAAAAGACAACCAGCAAATAAGCAAGTATAATATAAATTAAGTCTGGTGGTGACAAGAACATGAGAGAACAACAAAGCTGGGAAGGCACACCTAGAGAAGGTGAGATCCTGGAAGGTCTCTTTGAGAAGGTGACACAGTGGCAAACACCTGCAAGAGGTGAGGGAGTGAGAAGTGAACACTCTAAAGGAGAGCATTCTGGGAAAAAGAGTAAATGCAAAGGCTCCAAGGCAAAATGTGCCTGGCGACTGGATCTGCAAGGTTGGTGCTGCAAGTGGAAGTCTCAATATAATCTGAGAGGCATCTGCATTCAGGTATATTTAAAGCAATGAGATGGACTGAGCTCACCAAGGAAGTTACTTGCAGAAAGAGTTCTGAGGGGGCGCCTGGGTGGCTCAGTTGGTTAAGCGACTGCCTTCGGCTCAGGTCATGATCCTGGAGTCCCGGGATCGAGTCCCACATTGGGCTCCCTGCTCAGCAGGGAGTCTGCTTCTCCCTCTGACCCTCCTCCCTCTCATGCTCTCTGTCTCTCATTCTCTCTCTCGCAAATAAATAAAAAAAATCTTTAAAAAAAAAAAAAAGAAAGAGTTCTGAGGCTTGACCCCACAGTTTTCCATGTTGAAGGTTGAGAGGATGAGAAGTAGCAGGCAAAAGACTCAGGAGCTGCCAGTGAAGTGGAACAAAACCCAGAAGCTTAGGTTGTCCTTGAAACCAGGTGAAAAGTATGTTTTCAAAGAAGGGAAAGATCAACTCAGGCAGTTATCAAGACAGAACGAATGACTGGATTTCACAACATAAGAGTTCTCTGGTGGCCTCAACAAGAGCAATTTTGCTGAAGTGTTGCAGGGTAATGCTTGACTGGAGTGGTTTCAAGAGAGAACAAGAGGAAAAAACTGGAGGACAGAAAATGGATTCAAGGAGTTTTTGCTGTAAAGCAGAACACAGGAACGAAGTAGGCTTGAAGGGGGTCAAGAGAGAGTTTTGTGAAGATGACAGAAATTACCAAAAATGTTTATGTAGTTGGAAATGATGCAGTTGGGAGTGAAAAGCTGATGGCGCAGGAGAGAATGGGGGGCTGGAGCAAGGCCCTGAGTGGCAGGCGGGAACACGAAGTGAGGCACATGTGGAGGTGCTGGCCATTAAGTGGGAGTTGGGGTGGTTCATCCAGACTGTGTGGAGGGCAAGCAGAAGACCTGAAGGGGAAGGCAGGATACAGACGCAAGCAGAGGCAATTTCCATTTGATTCCTTTTTGTTCCCCCTCGGGAAATAGGAAGAATGAACCTGGGCTGAGGGTGAAACCAGGGAAGTTAAACAAAAAAGGTGTCACAATGTCAACGTTCCATGATGTTCTCTGTTTTGCAGGGATCTCCAGGGAAACTTTCCAACCCTGAGGCACACTTGAAAGACCCAAAAGTCTACTCCATATCAACTAAAATATTTACAATTAAATTTTGAAAGTATCTTAGGAAATTCATACAACTGTTCTCACATGAGATTAAAAATTCAGAAACTTACTGATGTTGAATTTATATTTAAGAAACTTGTAAAATATGCTTTTACAACAACAGCATATTTTTTTTTAGAGTGATCAGAATTTAGGAGTAAAAACCATTAGAGAATACTTACCTATATTTCCTCCAATTTCATATAACCGTTGATTCTGAATCTTAATGCATTCTGATGAACCATGACTGAAAAAAAAGAAAGCAATGTAATTTAACCTTCTTCCATGATCTGAGGTAAATATGCGGATTAAATAACCATGGCAACAAACAATTCCTTCTGCCTTGAATGAAATATACCCACAAATCATTACTATGATTAAAGTTATGATAAAAAACAATTTTATTTGTTTGACACAGCCAAGCATCCAAGGCACAGTGACGATGGGACTATTCCAAACCAAGACGGATGCTGCTGTGCCCTACAGCAACCTGGAGCCCATTCTATCCACAACTGTCAGCTTCATTTAAGAGCTGACTGTTACAGATACACCAAGGCTGGTGAAGGAGCAGCTGCATGTTTAATATTGCCTTGTCATTGGTCACATTACTCTCAGTTCAAAAGAAGTCAGGTTTCATTTCTTTTTTTGCCAAAAATTGAATGGGATTCTCTCCTCTGTCCATGCCATGTTTCTAAACTTGCCTAAAGCTTTTCAAACTGCTTAATGTTGACTTCATTGCATGTTTCTGCTCTATAGTGAAAGCAAGTCAGAGAAAATAATTGCCCAATTGCATTTTTCCACCCCAGTCTAGAATGTTGCGGTAGAGGAGTGGCTGATCTTCATCCCACCTGAGGAATAACTTTCAGCTTAGTTACTTCAAAAAGATTGACCTCAGCTCTTTGTGAGGAAGAAAGATGTGTGACCTATTTTGTTTGTTTAATTAAACATTTTGAGATCATTGTAGATTTGCTCAGTTTTAAGAAATTGCACAGATAGATCTTGCAAAGCTCTAGTGTGCTGTCACAACCAGAATGTCAACATTGATTCAGTCAAGATACAGAACATTTCCATCACCAATAGATCCCCCTTGTCTCCCTTTTATAGCCCACTCACCTCCCTCTCTGTCCTCCTTCCTACCTCCATCCCTTATCCCTGGTAACCTCTACTCTATTCCACATTTTCTAGAAGTTTGTTGTTTCAAAAATGTTATATAAATGGAAACACAGAGTATAGAACTTTTTGTACTGGCTTTTTTTTCAATCACCATAAATCGCTGGAGATTCATCCAAGGTGTTGCATTTTATTGCTGAGTAGCACACCATGGTATGGATGTGCCAGTTTGTTATTTACCTGTTGGAGAACATCTGTTGGATTTTTTTTTCCAGATTTTACTTTATAAATGAAGTTGCTATAAGCATTTGTATACAGGTTTTTGTGTGAATATAATCTTCATCTCTTTGGGATATATGCCCATGGGGTACCTGGCTAGCTCAATCCATGCAGCATGGGACTCTTGATCTCAGAGTTCTGAGTTCAAGCCCCACATTGGGTGCAGGCATTACTTAAAAGAAAAAAATGCCCAAGAGTGTGAAAACTGGGTCACATGGCAGTTGCGTAGTTTTATGAGAAACTGCCAAACTGTTTTACATAATGACTATACTCACCACCGATGTATGAGTGATCCCAAGATCTCTGTATCTTTGCCAGTATTTGGTGTCATCACTATTATTTATATTAGCCATTCTCAAAGATGTTTAATGATGCCACTGTGGCTTTGCATTTCCCTAATGGTTAAAGATACTGAACATCTTTTCATGTGCATCTGTGTATCTGTATATCCTCTGTAGTGAAATGTATGTTCATGTCTTTTGCTCATCTTTATTTTTTATTTAATTTTATTTTTATAAGATTTTGTTTATTTGACAGAGAGAGAGAGAGAAAGCACAAGCAGAGGGAGTGGCGGGCAGAGGGAGAGGGAGAGGGAGAAGCAGGCTCCCTGCTGAACAAGGAGCCTGATGCAGGGCTCCATCCCAGGACTCTGGGATCATGACCTGAGCCGAAAGAAGACGATTAACTGACTGAGCCACCCAGGCACCCCTTGCTCATTTTTAAATTGGATTGCTTTTTTCTTATTGTTGAATATTGAGTTTTCTTCATATATTCTAGATACTAGTCATTTGCTGGATATGAGGTTTGTAAGTGTATTTGTCTTTTCATCCTTTTCATTGAGTCAGTATATAACTTTTCAATCTTGATAATACCCAATTTATCAATTTTTACCTCTTATGGATCATGGTTTTTTTAAAAAAAAGATTATTTATTTTAGAGAAAGAGAGAAAGCATGGGGGAAGGGGCAGAGGGAAAGAATCTTAAGCAGACTCCCCGCTGAGTATGGAGCCCAACACAGGGCGTGAACTCAGGACCCCAAGATCATGACCTGAGCTGAAATCAAGAGTTGGTCACTCAACTGACTGAACCACCCAGCCACCCCTGGATCATGCTTTTGATGTCATCACAGAGGTTTTCTCCTTTGCTATTTTCTAAAACTTTTATAGTTTTACATTTTACATTTAAATCTGTGATCCATTGTGGGTTTTTTTTTTTTTTGTCTATAGATGTCCAACTGCTAGAGCACCATTTATCATTTGTTAAAAAAGCTGTCTTTCATCCATTGAATTGCTTTTGTACTTTTGTCAAAAATCAGTTATTTGAGGGGCGCCTGGCTGGCTCAGTTTGTTAGCTGTCTAACTCTTGATTTCGGGTCAGGTCATGATCTCAGGGTTGTGAGATTGAGCCCCGCATCCGGCTCCGTGCTCAGCAGGGAGTCTGCTTGGGATTCCCTCCCTCTCCCTCTGCCCCTCCCCCCTTCTCTCTAAAATAAATAAATAAGTCTTTAAAAATTTCAGTTATTAGAATAGTCAAATTCATAGAGACAGAAAGTAGAAGAGTGGTTATACGAGTGGCTGGGGGAGGAAGAAATGAGGAGTTATTGTTTACTGGGGACTGAGTCTGAGTATGGAATGATAAAATCTCTCTGGAGATGGATGGTGGTGGTGGTAATGATTATACAATAATGTGAATGTACTTAATACCACTGAACTGTAAATTTAAAATGATAAACTTTGTTATGGGCAATTTTTTCTTCCTCTACAATCAATCTTTCTTTCTTCCTTTCTTTCTTCTCTCTCTCTTTCTTTCTCTTTTTGTCTTATTGCAAGGCTTAATCTTCTAATAGTATTTTGAATAAAAGTAGTGTTCTTGATCTTGGAAGGAAAGTATTCAATCTTTCATTGTTAAGTAGAATGTTAGTTGTAGGTGGTCTTTATCAAGTTGAGGAAGTTCTTCCCTTTTCCTAGTTCACTGAGGGTTTTAATCATGAATGGGTACTGAATTTTGTCAAATGCTTCTTCTATATCAATTAACATGATCATATGATATTTCTCCAATCCAATGGTGGATTACATTAATTTCTAAATATTGAGCCAAACTTGCATACCTGAAATGAATCCCATTTGGTCACTGTAATTCCTTTAATATATGTTGGATTAGATTTGCTGATGTTTTTTTGAGGACTTCTGTCTCTAAGTTCATGAGAGATGCTAGTCTTCAGTGTTTGTTTGGTGTCCAGTCAATACTAATTTCATAACATGAGTTAGATAGTGGCCCTTCCTCTTCTACTTTCTGATAAAAGAATGTGCTAAATTGGTGTTCATTCTTTAAACATTTGCTAGAATTCTGCAGTGAAACCATCTGGGCTTGAAGATTTCTCTTTTGGGAAACTTTTAAAGATTCAATTTCCTTAAGGGCTACAAAACTATGTCATCTTGGTTGTCTTTTGGTAATTTGTGATTTTTGAGGAACTGGTCCATTTCTTCTAAGATTTTGATTTTGAGTATATAGTTTGTTCACAATATTTCATTATCCTTTTAAGGGAAGCATTATATACAGTGATATTTCCTATTTTATTCTTAATATTTGTGATTTCATTTTTGTTAGTCTTTCTAGAAGTTTATCAATTTTATTGTTCTTAAAAAGAACCAGCTTTTTGTTTCACTGATCTCTATCATTTTTCTGTTTTCAATTTCACTGATTTCTGTTCTTCTATCATTTCCTTCATTCTGCTTGCTTATTTTGCTTACTTTTCCAGTTTCTAGAGGTAGAAACTTACTTGCTCTGAGATCTTGCCCTCTTTTTAGATGTAAGCATTTATTGCTATAAATTTTTCTCTCAGTATGGCTTTAGCTGCACTGTACAAAATTTGTTAAGTTGCAGTTTTATTTTCATTCTATGTACTTTTAACAATTTCCTTTAATACTTCCTCTTTGACCCATGGATTATTCAGAAGTGTGTGGTTTAATTTTCAAGTATTTAGAAATTATCATGTTGTCTTGCTGTTATTAACATCTAGTTTGATTACTTTATGGTCAGAAAAGATATTCTGTATGATTTCAATTATTTTGAATTCATTAAAATTTGTTTTATGGCCCAGGATATGGTTTATCTCTTATGATTATATCTTGACTTATTTACAGTGTTTTTTCGTATACTGCTTTGTATGGTTTTCTTTGTGGTTTCTTTGGCATTGCAATAACATATGTAACTTATCATGGACTATTGGGATTGATGTTTTACTATTTTGAGTGATGTGTAGAAACCTATTCCCATCAGTTCTCTTTACTCTCATACTTTTAAAAATAAATATTTAATTCTATTTATTCTTAGTTCTTTAAATTAAAAATAACATAAGTTAAATGAAGAGGACCACTGATGCATATATGGATTTCATTTTTAAAACAAAGATAATCCTAATATTCTAGCATAACTAAACCTTATCTATTTTACTTTGAAATTGTTATTTTACCATTAATAAGTAGTAGTTCTCCCAACTGGTAAAACTCTGACAAATGTTAAAAATGAATTTAATTTTAGAACTCTTTTATGATTCAGAGAACAACTGTGAAAATAGTATAGACAGTTTCCATATTCCCCACACCCTGTTCCCCTATTATTAACTTCTAACATGAATATGGTACATTTGTCACAACTAATGAATACTGATACATTATTATTAACCAAGGTTCATACTTTATTCAGATGTTCCTGGTTTTTACATAGCCATCTGTGTTCTGTTCCAGGGACCCATCCAGAATATTGCAGTATATTCAGTAATTATAATTGGTTGAATAGGGTCCCTTCCAAAACTCACGTCTGCCTAGATGTTCAGAATCTGACTTTCTTTGAATATAGGGTTATTTGCAGATGTAATCAGTTAAGAATCTAGAGACGAAATCATCCTGGATTCAGGGGATCCCCTAAAATCCAGTGAATCCTTGAAAGAAGGGGAGAAAATACAGAGAAACACAAAGAGAATGTGAAGATGGAGAGATTGGAGTGATAACATCTACAAACCATGGAATGCCAAGGATGTTGGCAACCACTAGAAGCTAGGAGAGGGGCATGGGAGAGCTTCTCCCTCACAGCCTCCAGAAGGAACCAACCCTGCTGACACATTTCTTTCAGATTCCTGGTCTTCTGAACTGAGAGAATACATTTCTGTTGTTTTAAGCCACCTAGTTTGAGGTAATTTATTATGGAAATACTGGGAAACTAATATATAGTCATGTCTCATCAGGTCTCTTCCTCTTGACTGTGACCGTTACTTACACTTGCCTTGTTCTTGATGTCTTTGACAGTTTTGAGGAGGACTCACCAGGTATTTTGTAGAATATTTCCAAACGGGGATTTGTCTGATTTTTTCTCACGTTTGGCAAGAGTTATGTGTTCTTGGGAAGAAAGTGACAGAAGTGCCATTTTCGTCATTTTTTATCAGGGCTACACATTATCAGTGTGACTTTATCATTGTTGATGTTACTCACCTACTGAGGTCAGATTTCATGACTATGAAGTTATTCTTTTTCCCCCTTTACATACTCCAGTCTTTGGAGAGAAGTCACTATGCAGACAATAAGGAGGGCTGAGCCTCAACCCTTTCAAAATATAATTGTCTTGGGGCGCTTGGGTGGCTCAGGAGGTTCAGCGTCCAACTCTTGATTTCAGCTCACATCATGTTCTTGGGGTCATGGGATGGAGCCCTGCTTTCGGCTCCTCACTCAGCAGGGAGTCTGCTTGAGATTCTCACTCTCCCTCTCCTTCTGTTCCTACCCCTCCCCCACTCTCTCTCTCTAAAATAAATAAATAAATCTTTTAAAAGAAAGGAAGGAAGAAAGTAAGCTGTCTTAAATGTGTCCTCAACATACACTGAGCACCATATCCAGTGGTGCAATTTTTGCTTCAACCATCAAATATGATTTAAGAAATGCATAAGGGGGGAGCGTCTGGTTGGCTCAGTTGTTAAGCGTCTGCCTTCGGCTCAGGTCATGATCCCAGGGTCCTGGGATCAAGCCCCGCATCGGGCTCCCTGTTCCGTGGGAAGCCTGCTTCTCCCTCTCCCACTCCCCGTGCTTGTGTTCCCTCTCTCGCTGTGTCTCTGTCAAATAAATAAAATCTTTAAAAAAAAAAAATGCAAAAGGAGTAGGATAATCTATTATAGTTACTACTATTTTTTATCCATTCTGATGTTGTCCTTTCCTTTCTGATGTTTCAAGCCTTTGTTATCATTTTCTTTCTATTTAGAGAACTTCCTTTATCCATTCTTTATGGGTAAATTTGCTAGCAACAAAATTCCTTAGTTTTGCCTCACCGAAGAACGTCTTTGTTTCCCCTTCATTCTGGAAAGATATTTTTTGCAGGACATAGAATTCAAGGTTGACAGTTCCTTTCTTTCAGTACTTGGAAAGATGTTATGCCACTTCCATCTGGCCTCCAGGGTTTCATTTTTTTTTTTTTTTAAGATTTTTAAGTTTTTATTTATTTGACAGAGAGAGAGACAGCGAGAGAGGAAACACAAGCAGGGGGAGTGGGAGAGGGAGAGGCAGGCCTCCAGCTGAGCAGGGATCCCAGGACCCTGGGATCATGACCTGAGCCGAAGGCAGACGCTTAATGACTGAGCCACCCAGGCACCCCGCCTCCAGGGTTTCAAATAAGAAATGAGAAATCTGCTATAATTAGAATTGGTGTTCCCTATAAGAAAGGCATTACTTTGCTCTGGATGCTTTCAAGGTTTGTTTTTTTGTCTTTAATTTTTACAAGTTTAATTACATTGTTTTGGAAGGGATTTCTTTGGTTTGTCCTGTTTGGGTTCACTTAGTTTCTTAAATATGTAGGTTTATACCTTTTGCTAATTTGGAAAGTTTTCAGTCATTATTTATTCAAATACTTTTTCAGTTCCTTTCTGTTTTCTCTATTTTTGGTACTACAATGATGCAAATGTTAGCTCTCTTGCTACAGTCCCTGGATCCCTGAGGCTATATTCACTTTTTTGGGTCTGTCTTCTTTCTGTTGTTCAGAATAATGCTACTGATATTCCTCAAATTTACTGATTATATCCTCTGTCATCTCCATTCTAATATTGAGCCCATTTAGTGAGTTTATTTCAGTTATTTTATCTTTCAGTTCCATAATTTTCTTTCATTCTTTTTTATAACTTCTATTTGTTTGCTGAGATTTTCTATTTTTTCATTTCAAGAGAATTCATAACTGCTTGTTGAAGCATGTGTGTGATGGCTGCTGTAAAATCCTTGTCAGATAATTCTAACAGCTGATTCAATTTAGCGCTGGCATTTGTCAATTGTTTTTTCTCATTCCTGTTGTGATTTTCCTGGTTTTAGGTATAATGAATGATTTTGTATCATACTGCAGACACTTTGGATATTATGAGACTCTGGATCTTATTTAATCATCATTTTTTGGCAGCCATTGCTCCTGTTGAAGTTTAGCACAAGGGCTGAGTGGGTGGGTATGTTCAGCTTTTTGCTGAGCCCGACTGACACCTGCCCAGTGAAAGTGGGACACCAACTGGCACTGCTTTACTGCCTCTGATTGAGGGTGTAAGATCAGCCCCTGCTGGGCTCTGCTGGCCCCAGGGAGAGGCAACAGAAGGTAGACTCTTGCTGCTTTGTTGCTGTTGGGTGAGGGTAAAGCTCAGCTCTTCAAGGGACCTTCCTGACTCTGGGGCAGGCGGTGGGGGGGGGGGGTGTGTGTGTGTGTGTGAAGCTGGTCAATAACTGTCTGCTTTGCACTGATTTGTTAGGTCTCACTGCTGCTGGGTGGCGGAGACTCAGCTAGAGGCAGGACCCTGCTGACACTGTTGTGGTTGGGAACCGGATCGCCACCTGATTCTGTCGGGTGGGGCATATACATCAGTTGCCTGCTTGGTCCCACTGAAAATACAGGTGTAGTGGTGTGCTTTTTCTGTTGGTGTTTGGTTGGAGTAGGGCAGATATTACCAAAATGGTTTTTTGTGGTTAGGCCACCTTCTCTCCAGTCCTTTGGCTGCGGGAACAGGATCTCCTTCTTGGAGCTCATTATTGTGTGTGCCTGTGCCAGGCTGAAGGTTCCTACAGCACCCTGCCTGGACATATGGGAGGCAATAAGGAAATCCAGGCATTCACCACCACGTTGTTTCACAGGCCCGATGTCCCTAGGCAGTCCGCACTCGGCTCTTTACCTTTCAGAGTCTTCCTATGCTTGTCATTGTGTTATGTCCAAGGGTTTTTAGTCAGAAGAGAGAGGACCTGGGAGGAATGGGACTTCTCCCCCCCCCTTTTTTTTTTTACTTAAACAGAAGAGGTGGTTAGTAGTCAGAAAATAAGCCTCTAGTGAAACAGGCAAAAATGGGCCAGTTTACAACTAAACTGAAATTGGCCACAGTTCTAATGAGTGAAGAAAATGGACTGAACAACATCTTTTGAAGTTCATACAAAGGATTTGCATCTATCTATAGTCACTGATTCTAATTTATTTTTATTAGAACATTTTCATTCTACAAAAGGCCTACATGAGAATCCAGGGGCAGTTTTGTCACGCATGTGACTAGCCATCTATTGGATGTTCGCATCCCCCCGAGTGGAATTTCAAGTCTCTCTATTACTGCCTAGCAGTTACTACTTACAGTGTTCTAGCAACACAGAGAAGTACATTTTCTGGGCTCCTGCTGGACTGTCTACTCTTCTTTTCTTTTTTATATATGCTTATATATACACATACATATATATGCATATGTATATGGAGAGAGAGAGAACATACAAAACATGCACACATCATAAGAATACTTGAAGAATTTTCACAAAGCGAACATACCACGTAACCAGCCCCCATAGTCTAGAACAGGAACGTCTCCGAAGCCGCTGTCAAGGCTTCTGAGTCACCAACCCTTCCACCCTCACAGAAAGCCACTGTTCTGGCTTCTAACACCATAGATTACTTTTATTGGCTACTCTTGTTTTTCTAAATTGAAATATTTTCATTGAGATAGTGGTAGATTCATATGTAGTTTTAAGAAATAATACAGAAAAATTCCTCATACTCTTTGCCCACTTCTCCCCAAATGGTAACATTTTATACAAATATAGTATAAAGTCCCAGCATACTGACATTGCTATGATCCACCTATCCTATTCAAATTTCCCACTTTACTTGTACTCATTTGTGTGTGTGTGTGTGTGTGTGTGTGTGTGTGTTAAGTTCAATACAGTTACCACCAGAGTCAAGATACGGAGCAATTCCAACACTGTCAGATCCTTGTGTTGCCCTTTTATGACCATACCCATCTCCCTCCCATGATCTCCTCTCCCCAACTCCCAGCAACTACTAACCTACCCCTCATTTCTAAAATTTTGTCATTTTAAAATGTTATATAAATGGAGTCTTATGGTATGTAATCTTCCGCAATTGGCTTCCCCCCCCCAACATGAGTACTCCTTTTTAACATGATTGGAAAGCTTCTCTTTAGAAATTTCCATCAGTTTTGGGGCACCTGGGTGGCTCAGTTAAGTGTCCAACTCTTGATTTTAGCTCAGGTTATGATCTCAGGGTTGTGAGATCAAGCCCCACGTTGGGCTCTGTGCTCAGCACAGAGTCTGCTTAAGATTCTCTGCCTCTCCCTCTGCCCTTCCCAATCCCCCTGCTTGCTCTCATTCTCTTCTCTAACAACAACAACAAAAAGAATAAAAAGAATATCCACAAGTTTTACTAGAGACCATCAAGCTGTACCTCCTCTCTAATGGATGGATTTAAACGAGTGCCTCTCATGCTTCTCATCTTTTAAAAACCTTAGCGCAAATGTTTATCCTTGAATAAGAATGCCTATAGAAAAATTACCCTGATTAATGCTGCTTCAAGGTGACTTACGGGAGATGAGCAAAAGGATTTCTTTTTGTAAATAAAATTCTGATCCCAAGATTTATTAGTAGTATGTTTTAAGGAAAACAACGGCTATGATGTCCATTTACTATATAAACTTTATCTGATCTAGGCATGTTGAAGCTCAATGAAGCATGGAATGGTATTCCAGGTAGCTCTAAAACTAACTTGCTATATTTTTTATTCTAATAAAAGGTAAAACTCATGTAGTAAATGAAACCACCAAGATAGAAGATATCTATCAAGAATCCCATTTGTAGAAATTTCTTAAAACAAACAAACAAACAAACAAAACAGAACACTTCTGTTATCAGTAATTCTATGGTCTACTTAATCTCTTTCTCTACTTTTGACTTACTCTATTGGTAAAGTCCCCAAAGTAACAGCTTCTAATTTTCCAAAAAGGTCAAGTTTGTAAATGCCTGGAAAGTCACTCATCTGATAAAACATCACCTTCCTTGTACAGAGACCTATATTCACTTTTACTCACCTGTTCTCATATTGAAATTTTGCCAGTATGTCTTTGGCCTTGGTGTGACTAGTGAGCTGAATGGCCATGGACACCTTAGAGAGAAGTGGAGCATGGACCCTTATGACTCCTTCCGGCACGTCAGACTGCCAATGAGGAAAAATTTAGTACATTCTGTCAAACTAGGATGAATATCACTTTAATGACTGCATTTAAGAGAGATGAAAATCAGTGGCAGTGTGAATTAGGAAAACATGTGAATGTGACCAGTATTTAACCAGAATGAAACACTGCTTTCTTTTTAACAGGAGATTCACTAAACTTAACCTGGGATTTTACTCTTGTTACACACTTAAGGCCTTGCTATAATGCCTTAAAATGAGAGAAGTAACACTAGGTTATGACAAAATCTCACATTTCTATCAGTTCATTTCCTTGAACTGTGCCCTAAATAAGCTTACTTTAAGCAGAATTCTGTATTTCAGTATATTTTAAGATCAACCTTCTGGAAAATTTGAGAATCAATTAGAAAATACAGCTTTTTAAATATCATTTTTCTTTAGTTAATAACAATGATTGGGGGCCCAAGTTGAATTCCAAATGAGCACTTAAAACTTGATCCCTCAAAGTATGTGATAATACTCTGATGAGCAGTGTATGGACTGTTCAGTATCTCTGCTTTCATATGACAAGACTGGCCTGCAGACCTACCATGGAGCTCCTGTTAAGTGAAATAATCAATGAATGGCATGGTCTAACAGAAATTTCTGTTTTGTCAGGATTGACTGGAAAATTCCTTTTGTTTCCAAATTTTGAATATTTTTAAAATTCATTATCTATCTAGATATAAATAGAAATAAATTTCTATCTGAGGATCTGGCTAACTCCTCAGGTAATCATTTTAAATTGGAACATTCTCAAAGGATGGCATGGTTGATATAGAAGGTTTAAGTTGAATTGACTCAATACATACCCTAAAAGGAATACATTATGGGTTGAACTGTGTCCCCACAAAAGATATTTGAAGTCCTAACCCCCAGTAGCTGAGAATATAACCGTATTTGGAAATAGGGTCATTGCAGTTGTAATTAGCTCAGATGAGGTTGTAATGGAATAGGGTGGATGTATATCCAATATGGCTACTGTTCTTATAAAAGAGACTCAGACACACACACTCAGTGTGTAAAGATGGAGGCAGAGATTGAAGTGATGTATTTACAAGCTAAGGAATATCAAGAATTGGTGGCACCACCAAAAGCTAGGAATGATGTCAAGAACAGATCCTTGTCTCACAGCCTTCAGAAGGAACGAACTAAGCAGATTCCTTGATTTCAGACTTTTAGCCTGCAGAATTGTGAGAGAATAAATTTCTAATATTTTAACCTACCTAGTTTGTGGTAGGAAACTAAGAGAAAATATTTTAAAATAGGGTCAGTTATTATGGTACTTTTATACTATTACCAGTAAGAACCAGGAGAGCATGCCAGGGAATGGATGTTGAGGGTGATGGACCTTGGGGGGAGGCTGCAGGGTGTCGGGTCATTGGAGCCAAGACTAAACTCCTAAAACACTGTTCTGGGTATTTCATGCCCTTCCTCTTCCAGTGCCACCCTCCCCCATCCCCACCCCAGAAACCTGTGTAAGATAAATTCTACCTTCCTGATGATATTACTGTACCTGTGATCATAACAATCACATTTTCCCTATAAATTCCTACAGTATTCATACTTGTGTACAGGCTGCCTAACCATACATTTTGAGTCATCAGTTAGTTGACTCTCCCTATACTATTCCTTCATGTGCCACATGAAATGTGTCCAGTATGAAGGATAGATCATGACCAAAATTATACATAGGCATGATAGACACAGCCAGAAAATACCATGTAGGGAGTTAACAAGAGAGGAAAGGAAATTATTTGTTTTCTTACCATTCTTCTCGAAGAGGGTGATTTTTGCAGTACCTTTGAAGTCTTGGGGCTTATAACCTAAAACAAAACACATTTAGTCCTCAGGATTAATGTTGGGAAAACAAGTACATGCTGCTCTTGGAAGTGTAAACTGTTAACAATCTTTATGGAAAACATTTTGGAAATATTTAAAATGACCAAACAATGCTACATCTGTAAGTTTATCCTACAAATATACTTCACTTGTGAGAAATAATGTATATACAAGTTTGTTCACTAGTGCATAAATCTTACTAGCAAAAGACTGACACAATCTAACTGTTCAACAATATGGGACTGCTTACATAAATTACGATGCATCTATGGAATACCGTGCAAAAGAAGCAAAGAAGCCTTTGTTAATTGATAATGGAATAATGATATGGAATAATCACCATGATTTTTCAAGTCAGTAAAGCAAGACACAGGACAGTATTTCATGTATGTTACCATTCATGCAAAAGGGAAGAACACTGTCAAGAGTTCAGGTCAGCTACACTCCATGGTGTTGCTGCCTCAGCATCCATTTTGTTTGGCCAAGCATCCTGCAGTGACCTTAAACTGACAGTAGACCCTCATGCAAGCCCCTGCCCTAGATATAAGCCCACAGAGTCTCAAGCAATTCGTGGAGTCCTGATATGACTTCCTTGTAACCTGCGTGATCAACAGTCTCCCCACCTCCCAGGGTTATCCCCTTGTGTGCCCCTTAGATAAGACCCCTGTGGAGCTCACCAAAAAAACACTCTTTTGGTTTGGATTGACCAATGTGGCCTTAGCCTGGGAACCCCAAATCACTGCACCAATGGACCTTAACAAAGAAATGTGCCCCAGGTTCTATGGCTCTGTCTGCATCCTGCCTTGACCTGCCCATATGGCTCCTTGAGGCATGCCGTGTACTTCCTCCAGAACCTGTGAATACTAAACTTTACTATTTCAATTTCTCTTATGGTTTGGTGTTGAGCTGTGTGTGATTCACCATCCAGCACCCTGTGCTCCACATAACATGTTAATGTAACAAAGTCATACATTCATATTTGAATAACAACAAACATACATTCATATTTGTTTGCATGTGCAGAATGCCTCTTTGGAAGTATATACATCTGCATGTTTTGGGGCACACCCACCCTATCATTGGTGATATTATTTATCTCCAGGAGGGGAAGTCAGAGGTGGCCAATTTTTATTCTAGTGTTTTGTACCTTTTGAACTTTGTAACCTGTTAATGAACTATTCTAATCAAAGTTAAGAGGTAAACACATGGTATAGTACAACAGAACTGAAGAAAGACTGTTTCTTCAACTTTAAGTATTTGCTTCCATGGTACTTATAAACTTTAAATTCTACTTTTTTCATATCTCTAATGTTACAACCAAAAAATTAAAATCGCTGACATTCATATAGCATCATACAACTTACAAAAAGTGCTTTTACACATGGTAGGTGAGTTGATGCTAATGACAACTCTGTGAATTAGGTATCATTACCTTTCTCCCCAATTTATAATATAAGAAAATTGAGGCACAGAGAAAGATTTTAATTCGCTGAGGCTACTAGCCTGAAGGATGCAACCAGGTGAGTGTTTAAGTAAGAAAAATGGGGCACCTGGGTGACTCAGTCGGTTAAGCAGCCAACTCTTGATTTTGGCTCAGGTCATGATCTCAGGGTCCTGGCACTGAGCCCTGTGTCAGGCTCCATGCTCAGCAGGGAGTCTGCATGAGGATTCTCTCTCCCTCTGCCCCTCCCCCCTCACTCATACTTTCTCTCTCTCCCTCTCCCTCTCTAAAATAAATAAATCAATCTTCGAACTTATACTTCTCCCATCTCTGCTCCCTAAGCTCAGTGCCAGGCTTGAAAATAACAGCCTGCATTCCTGGTACAGGTACAGGAAGGAGCAGAATGACTCATTCACAAAGAATTGTAATTCTTTGTTCTGACCTGGTTGGTGGCTCCCTTACTGGTTCAGAAGGCTTGCTTCTATCTTGACTAACTTGGAACCTGACCAGTGCTAAAGTGGTATGATGGTGAAAACATTTATAGGCAAATATTTAAGTTATTGCTGCCTGATGCAGTGGGTAAGACTTGGAGAAAACAACAGACTAACTAAAAAGCTTGAGAGGCAAAGCTGGAAACTGAGATTCTTTGGGGAATAAGGGCATTGAAAAGCTCCAAATATTCCTGAGAATCTAGAAAGCCACATGCATGCCAAGGGTTGTGCATGTGTTCAAAAAAGACTTGAAAATAACTTAGGCTGTCAATTTAAGCTGGCTGCCCTTCGTGCTCTATCCAGGCAGGAAGTGAAGGCTCAAGCAGAGTCATAAACTGTCTGGTTGAATGCTGAAGATGCACCCAAACAAACATACAGAGTTCATCTGCAAAGACTGGGAGTTTTTTGGTACAAAGTGTTTAAGAAAATCTCTGTGCAAACATTAGCTAACCACTAAGCTCATGGAGCAGAGACTTCTGTAGCCACACAAAACAATTCAAACTTTACAAATTTAGCTCAGCAGAAAAGTAATTAAAAAAAACAAACAACAGCTACAACAAGCAGCAACAAACCCTAGAAGAGGGGGAAGAATCTTATTTCCAAAGTTGCCACATTGTAATATTTAAAATGTCCATTCTTCAGGGCACCTGGGTGGCTCAGTAAGCATCTGACTTCAGCTCAGGTCATGATCCCAGGGTCCTGGGATCCAGCCCCGCATTGGGATCGCTGCTCAGTGGGGAGCCTGCTTCTCCCTCTGCTGCTCCCCCTGCTTGTGCTCTCTCACTCTCTCTCTGTCAAATAAATACATAAAATCTTACAAAATAAATAAATAAATAAAATGTCCATTCTTCAACAACAACAAAAAATATGAGACAGGCAAAAAAAGGTCAAGAAAATATGGCCCATACACAGGGAAAAAGTAGTTTCAATAGTTCCAAAAGAAACTCCTGAAGGAAACCTAAACATTAAAGTTACTAGAAAAAGCCTTCAAATAAGATATTTTAAAAATGTTCAAAGAACTAATGGAAACCATGTTTAAAGAACTAAAGAAAACCATGAGAATTAGATCTTACCAAATTAGGAATATCAAAAAAGAGACAAATTATAAAAAGGAATCAAAGGGAAATTCTGGACTGAAAAGTCCAACTGAAATGAAAAATCCACTAGAAGGGCTCAATAGCAGATTTGAGGCAGAAAAAAAATCAGTAATTTGAAGATAAATTGATTGAGATTATCCAGTCTGAAGAATAGGAAGAAAAAAGAATGAAGAAAAACGAACAAAACCTAAAGGGAATTGTAGGGCAATATCCAACATGAAATGCACCAACACATACATAATTAAGAGTTGCAGAAGAAGAGAAGAGAAAGGGACAGAGAGAATAGTTGAAGTAATAATGGCTGAAAACTCTCTAAATTTGCTGAAAATGTTGATCTACCTATTTAAAAAGCTCAACAAACTCCAAATAGGATAAAATGAAAGAGATCTACACCAAGATACATCATAATCAAATTGTCAAAAGACAAAGTATTATTTGAAAGCAGCAAGAGAAAAGCAACTCAGCATGCACAAGAGATTTTCAATAATAACAACTGATTCCCCAGCAGAAACCATGAAAAGCAGAAGACAATGGGATGACATATTCAAAGTGCTGAAAGAAAAAAAAAGCTGTCAAGCAAATTCTATTTGGCAAAACAATCTTTAAAAAATAAAGAAGAGGCCTTCTAGATGCCACCATGCCAGAGCTACCTGTGCCACCCAGTCATGGTGAACCCCTCCATGCTCTTCAATACTGCTGTTGAGAAGTGAGCCCTTCAGCTATATTTCCTTTGAGCTGCTTGTGCACACAGTTCCAAAGACAGAAGAAAACATTCATGCTCTGAGCACTGGGGAGAAAAGATTAGGTTATAAAGGTTCCTGCTTTCACAGATTATTTTGGGATTTATGTGCCAGGGCAGTGATTTCCCATGCCATAATTACACTGTTGGCAAGTCTATGGGGAGAAATCTGATGATGAAAATTTCATCCTAAAGCATGTGGGGCCTGGTATCTTGTCCATGGCAAATGCTGGACCCCAACACAAATGGTTCCCAGTTTTTCAACTGCAATGCCAAGACTGAGTGGTTGGATGGCAAGCATGTGGTCTTTGGCAAGGTGAAAGAGGGCATGAATACTGTGGAAGTCACAGAGCACTCTGGGTCCAAGAATGGCAAGACCAGCAAAGAGATCACCACTGCTGACTATAGGCAAATCTAATAAATTTGACTTACGTTTTCTCTTAACCACCAGAATATTCCTTCTGTAGCTCAGAAGAGCACCCCCTTATCCTCATCTGCTTAAAACAGCTTATCATCTCTGTGCTCTTCTTGCTGCAGTTCTTTGGGTTCCATAGTTTCCTTATTCCCCTCTAAGTGCAGCTGAATTAGAGTTAAGTTTACGATTATTAAATAAAAACTAAACAACCAAAAAAATGAAGAAATTATGACATTCTAAGATAAATAAATGCACTCCTAGCAGAACTTCCCTATAAGAAATGTTAAAGATAGTCCTTTAGGCTGAAATGAAGGGACACTAGACTAACTTGAATCCACATGAAATAACATCAGTAAAGATAACTACATAGGTAAATATAAAAAACAGCACTATGTATTTTTTGCAACTCCACCTTTTTTCCTATCTAACTTAAAAGATAAGTGCATAAAGCAATAACTATAAATCTATGTTGACGGGCACATAATTTTTAAAGATGCAATTTGTGGCAATAACAGCATAAAGTAGGAGATATGGGGGTCTATAAATAGAGTTTTTATATACTATTGAATTGAAGGTGAAACTAATATGAACTAGATTGCGATATATTAAGATGTTACTTGTAATCCTCAGGGCAACCACTAAGGAGATAATTAAAAAATGTGTAGTAAAAGAAACAACTGTTTCTTTCAACAAAAATATATAGTAAAATAATTAAAAGTGGTATACTAGAAAATACTCTACACAAATGAAGGCAATAATGGAGGAATTGTGGAACAGAAATCATAGAGCAAAAGATATATCGTAAGACATATAGTAAAAAAAAAAGAATTGAAGGAAGAAACAGACAATTCTGCAACAGCTAGAGATTTCAGTATTTCAATACCTCACTTTCAATAACAGAAGAACTAGGCAGAAGATCAGAGAGAAAACAAATCTTCATCTAGACATAACAGACATCTACAGAACACTAGCAACCGCAGAGTCCATTTGCATTAAGTACACACAGAACATTTTTCAGGGTAGACAATATGTTAGGCCACAAAATGAGTCTCAATTAATTTAAAAATATCAAAATAATATTGGGGCACTTGGGTGGGGCATCCAACTCTTGATTTCAGCTGAGGTCATGATCTCAGTTGTGAGATCGAGCCTGACATCGGGCTCCCTGCTCAGTGGGGAGTCTGCTTGAGATTCTTTCCCTATGCCCCTCCCCCATTCTCTGTAAAAATAAATCTTTAAGAAAAATTTAAGAAATCAAAATAATATAAAGTATATTGGCCACTCACAATGGAATTAAATGAGAAATCAGCAACAGAAGTGAATCTGGGAAATTCAATGTGTGGAAATTAAAACATACTCTTAAATAATGAATGGGTCAAAGGAAAATTAAAAAGTACTTTGAGATGGGCAAAAATGAAACAAAACATACCAAAACTTATGGGACAGAGCAAAAGTAGTTCTCAGAGGAAAATTTATAGATGTAAACGTTTACATTAAAAAAGAACGAACTCAAGTCAATAATCTAACCTTCTACATTAAGAAACTAAAGAAAAGGCCAACTAAACTCAAAACAAGCTTAACAAAATAAATAATAAAGATTAGAATTTTAATAAGGACTAAGAATAGGAAAACAAGAGAATCAATGAAACAAAAGTTGGCCTATCAAAAAATCAACAAAATTGACAACCCTTTAAGCTAGACTGAATACTGACTGTGAAAAAAGAATGAAGATTCAAATTATAATCCAGAACATAAGTGGGGACATTACTACCACTCTTACAGAAATAAAAATAATTATAAGAGAACACCATGAACAATTTGTACACCAACAAATTAGATAACCAAGATGAAATAGACAAAATCCTAGAAACACACAAACTATCAACACTGGCTGAAGAAGAAACAGCAAGTCTGAATAGAGTTATAATAAATAAGAAGATTGAGTCTAGTGTTCAAAAAATATTCCTACAAAGAGAAGTCTAGATCCAGACGTTTTTGCTGGTGAATTCTGCAAATTTGAAGAATTAACACCAATTATTCTTAAACTCTTCTAAAAAACAGAAGAGGAAGGAACACTTCCTAAGCTCATTCTATAAGGCTAGTATTTTCAATACTAAAGCCAGACAAGATATAACAAGAAATAAAAACTACAGGCCAATATTCTTTATGAATGTTGATGTAAAAATCCTCAACAAAATAAAAGCAACCTGTCTAGTAGCATATTAAAAGGACTGTATACCTTGTCGAAGGAGGACTTATCCCAAGAATGCAGGGTTAGTTCGATATATGAAAACCAATCAGTGTAACACATCATATTAATAGAATTAAAGGAAAAAAAAAGTGATCATCTCAATAGATGAAGAAAAAGTTTTTGACACAGTTGAACACCTTTCCATCATAAAAGCACCCAAAAAATTAAGAAGAGAATAGAGATTTCTTGAGGCCCATCCATGTTATCGAAAATGGCAAGATTTTGAGGGCATAATGCCAAGTGAAATAGTCAGACAGAGAAAGACAAATACTGTATGATCTCTCTTATATTTGGAATATATATATGGAACACATATATGTGTACACACACACACACACACACACACACATCCCAGCTTGTAGACACAGAGAACAGATTGGTGGTTGCCAAGGTGGGGAAATGGAGTACAGTGGGGAGAAATGGGTAAACTATTTTTTTCCAGTTTATACAAATTGAATTTTTAAAAGTAAGAAAAAAAAAAAGAATGAAATTTTCTCAAATCAATAAAGGCAATCTGTGAAGAACACAGATTTAACATCATACTTAATGGTGAAAGACTGAGATTTCCCCTTAAGATCAGAAACAAAACAAGGATCTCTGCTCTTGTCTTATTTAATATTTTACCGGAGTTCTAGCCAGGATAATTAAGCAAGAAAAGAGGTAAAAGGCAACGAGATTGGGAAGGAAGAAGGAAAATTATCTCCATTCACTGACAGCATGACCTTATATGTAGAAATCCTAAAGAATTAACACAAATAAAATCAAACTATTAGTGTCAGTAAATGAGTTCAGCAAAACTGCAGAATACAAGATCAATATAGAAATATCAGTTGTGGTGGTGCCTGGGTGGCTCAGTCGTTAGTGTCTGCCTTCGGCTCAGGTCATGATCCCAGGATCCTGGGATTGAGCCCCGCATCGGGCTCCCTGCTCAGCGGGAAGCCTGCTTCTCCCTCTCCCACTCCCCCTGCTTGTGTTCCCTCTCTCACTGTGTCTCTCTCTGTCGAATAAATAAATAATATCTTACAAAAAAAAAAAAAGAAATATCAGGTTGTATTTCCATATACAATTAGTGATCCAAAAATGAAATTAAGACAACAATTCCATTTGCCATAATATCAACAAGAATAATATTTAGGAATAAATGATTAATCCAGGAAGTATAAGACTTGTACACTAAAAACTATAAAGCAGTGTTAAAAGAAATGATAAATTATAGAAAACCTACATAAATGGAACGATAATCCATTTTCATGGACTACAAAGTGTAATATTATTAAGATGGCAATCCTTCCCAAATTGGTTCACATATTTAATGCAATCCCTATCAAAATTCCAACTACTGTTTTTTTTTTCTTTCCAGAAATGGGAAAACTGGCCCAAAATTCATATGGAAATTAGGAAATCCCAAATAATCAAAGTTATTTGGAAAAAGAAGTTGAAAGACTCTCATTTTTCAATTTCAAATCTTAAAACAAAGCTACAGTAATCAAAACACTGTGTTACTGGCATAAGGATAGACCTATAGATCAACAGAACAGAATTAAGAGTCTGGAAAAAAAATATACATCTATGGTCAATTTTCAACAATAGTGCCAAGACCATTCACTGGGGAAAGAGTAGTCTTTTTCACCAAATGATGCTGAGATACTAGATAGCACATGCAAAAGAATGAACTTGTGTACTCCTACCTCATATCATATACTAAAAATAACTCAAAATGGAACAAAGACATAAATACAAGAACAAACTAAAATTCTCCCATCCAAGTACTAACCAGGTCCGACCCTGCTTAGCTTCCGAGATCACATGAGATCGGGCGCGCTCAGGGTGGGATGGCATTCTTAGAACACATAGGGTTCAAATCCTCATGATCTTAGATGTCACAAAGGATTCTTATATATGACAACAAAAGAAATACATAAACTATACTTCATAATTAAAAACATTTGTGTATCAAAGGACACAATCAAGAAATTGAAACGACAAACCCACAGAAGGGGAAAAATATTTTCTAATCATACATCTGATAAGGGACTTGAATCTAGAATATACAAAGAACTCCTACAACTTAACAGTAAAAAGACAACCCAATCAAAAACTGGCAAAGAATCTGAATAGACATTTCTCCAACGAAGATATACAAATGGCCAATAGGCACATGAAAAGATGCTCACCATCATTAGTTTTCAGGGAAATGCAAATCAAAACCACAATAAGATACCACTTTATACTAAGAGGATGGATAGAATAAAAATTTCTGATTATAACAAGTTTTGGTGAGGATATGGAAAAATCTGAATCCTCACACACTACTGGTGAAAATGTAAAAATGGGGCAGCTGCTTTGGAAAACAGTCTGGCAGTTCTTCAGATGATTCAACATAGAGTTGCTTTATTACCCACCATATACCCAAGAGAAGTAAAAACATCTCTACACATAAGTATAAATGTTCACGGCAGCATTATTCACAATGAGTGAAAGATCTAATCAACCCAAATGTCTATCAATAAATGAATGAATAAAAAATATGTGGAAATCCATATAAGGGAATGTTATTTGGCCATAAAAAAGAAGTACTGATACATACTATGACTTGGAGGAACCATGAAAATATAATGCTGAATGAAATAAACCAGTCACAGAAGGCCACATATTATATGATTTAATTCATTCAAAGTCCAAAACAGGGACCTCTATAGAGACAGAAAGTTGATAAATTATTGCTTAGGACTGGTAGAAGGAAATGGTAGAGGTGTATTTAGGGGGATGATAGCCAAAGGGGATAGTGTTTTTTTCAGGTGACGAGAATGTTCTAAACTTGATTGCATTGATGACTGCAAATATCTGGGAATATACTAAAAACCATTGAATTTTACACTTTAAATAAATGAACTGTATGATATGAGGATTGTATCAATAAAGTTTTTTAAAAAATGAATTTTTTTTCTCACTTAAAGCAATCTTTTTTCCAAATTTAAATGGTTGATTCTACTTATTCTTTTTTTTTTTTAAAGGTTTTATTTATTTATCTGAGAGAGAGAATGGGAGACAGAGAGCATGAGAGGGGGAGGGTCAGAGGGAGAAGCAGACTCCCTGCTGAGCAGGGAGCCGATGTGGGACTCGATCCCAGGTCTCCAGAATCATGACCTGAGCCGAAGGCAGTTGCTTAACCAACTGAGCCACCCAGGCGCCCCGATTCTACTTATTCTGAAGTCACTTTGCCTGTAATCAATAAAGGAATACAGCCATTCATCATGATTATGATAGATCAATTAGTAATACTCCCACTTCACTGCTCTGCCATTTACTATTCCTTTCCCTGGATTAACTTTCTCCTCCTTTCTCCCTTCAAAATACTATCCATCCTTCACGATGTAGCTCAAACACCACTTCCTTTTGGAAGATGTCCACAATTCCCCACAATGGAGCACATTTCTTTCTCTTCTGCATGGTCCTGCCACATGGCCCATACAACTGGTCTAACACTTAATGCATATTCATTGTTCTTGTACACATTTCTCTCCCACATTTGGTGGAAATTCCTTTAAGAGCAAAGCAAATTTCAGGTATCTCTACGTCCTCCTCAAGGTTGAATGTTCTGACACTCATGATCTTCCTCAAATTAAATTAAAGCAATAAAGATAATTCTTCTAAAATCTGTTCTCTTTTTCACCTCCATACAAACTATACTAAAGCAAAAATTCTTTGGAATGCAATGAATTTACACTAAACAACTTAAGATTAAAAATTATTTTATTATCCAATCACTAGAGAATTCTTTATTAGATATACTGGATTGCCCTAAAACTAGTTCATAGGGACTAAAGGTTGATTTCTATCTTTTGTGAGAACCATCCTAGACTTAAGTACTTAACAATATTAAATAATCTTCATGATTTCAAAAACTTCAACAAGAAGCACATTATTTCAACAAAATGGAAAGACTTTGGTCCTCTGTTATGAACACCATTTCCAAAATATTTATGGTCATAAGAGTGATACTCTGTGAGAATATAAAATTTTTGGTTCTAAATTACAAGCTACTTTGTGTTACACTTTGAGAAATAAAAACCTGGGTAGTAACAACATTTGCATCCTTAGTTTATTGTCATTACCTCTCGTTCTATGGTCTTCCTCCTCAGCAGCTTTTTGACACTTGGGAGCTGCTTCTTTAACAACATGGTAGCCTCGTTCATTCTTCTGACTTGCGTGATTAAGAAAGACGGAACCTGGAGAAGAAACACTGCCTGAATCAAAAGGAAAGTATTGAATTAAACCTCCCAGTTAGACTCTGTCTCCAGTTATGGTAACTCCTTTAGGATGCTCAGTATCCTAATTAGGGACTGTGGAACTTGTCCTTGTAAAGATTAGAGAAAATGATAAGGATTCCTGTTTAAAAGGTAAAACATGCTTGGGAGCAGCCATTAAAGACTGACAAAGATGCCACAAGCAACCTGGGATTATCTTCTCACATTTCTTCCCTGTGACTAATGGCATGGAGCCTTTATGTTTCCTGGGTGCTAGTGGACTTCAAGGGAAAACATCACAGTCATCACACTGTTACTCACCTTCCACAGAATTTTCTGGTATTTAAGCATTAGGCGGATGATGTGGGCTGCAGTGTTTGCTAACTGTAATTCTTCATAATCAGAATGTTTGCTTCGACTGAAGAAAAGGTTTGGTGCCATTATAGTAGAAATGTTCCATATACTCATTCGGTTTTTTGATTCGTTGGCAATCACTTTACTGAAGAATGTCATGAGGGCCTAACAAGAAACAGCACTGTGTCACACTACTGTAAATTATCAAAAGGCACCACTGATTGTTATCATTCATTTCTATACCCATTCATGGTGCCTCTGGAAAACTGTCAGAACTATAGAATGGTTAAACGTATAACGTTGCCTCTTTTATTCCTTACAAGTATTAATGAGAAATGTGAATAGTTTACTGAATTCTCTGCTTCATAAAAGTGCTTCCACTTTTTATTATATTGGAGATACTATAAATATTAGTTTGCATTTTTTATTTTCTTTTACCAAAACAAGGTTGACAAATATTAAAATTATGTAGTAAACTAGGAAGAGAAAACACTGCATTTCAAATAAACATGAAGTGCAGTTTCGTTGTGAAGGAAGAAAAGGAATCCTAAAAAACACCCTTATTTAAAGTATTACCATTGAAAACTAATATTTCCTTGGGAAAGGAAAACCCATTAAAAAAAAAAAAACATGAGTATCTCATTCCTCAGTCCAAATGTAAACTCAATTGAAAAATTTAAAAATTTTACTTTCTCGGTGTCATTTTTCTATTGCTTTTCAGTTTTGGAATATTTAGCAGACCAAAGGGAAATGCTTACACGCAGCTGTTCTTGGCATTTAAAAAAGAGAGAGAGAGATTTGAGAAAGCTTAAAGTTTGGCTAAGCCACCAAAGTACAGATGCTTATCAGAACCTTCTGAAATTCACCAAGAGGGCTGAAATCTTTAAAAAAAAAAAAAAAGTTTTTCAAGTTTAAATCCTGCTATAGTATTTTTAATGAGAAAATGATTAACATATAATAATAGTCAACATTTACTTGAGGGCTTATTGTAAGCCAAGCATATCACTGACTTTATCATTATTACAAACCCTGTGAAGTAGGTACTATTATTAATACTGTTTGACAGGTGAGGAAACTAATGGAAAAGATTCAGGTAGCTTTGCCCAGTGTCAATTAAGTGGCAAAGCCAGGATTTGAACGGAGTAAACCTGATTCTCAAGCCAGAGCTCTTGATCTCTATAGCACATCAGCTTCAATCCTAGATCCAGTCACAGTGTAGAATGGGGAAAGTGTGTGTGTATGTGTTTGTGTGTGTGTGTGCATGTGTGTAACATCTCCACCAGTCCCATGATGTTTTTGAGGATCTTCTGTTAGAAAAGTATTGGATTACTTGTTTTTATTGCATCCTTGGTTATATGAGAGGATAGATGACATTCTGAACCAAATATCTGATACCAGATGCATCATTTTTTTTTCTCTTTATATATAAAAGAACATTGTTTACAAAAATCCCCAAAACAAGCTAATAAATTTCCAGCTTTTGAAAAATTACTGAATTATACTAGAAACAGACATTCTTCTGTCACATCCAATCCCCATCCTTGGGCTCAGGACATGATATAACTGACATATATTATAATTGACATAGATGTTTTTATTAGGTAGGAGGAAAGGTTCTCATCAAGTTGAAATGTCTGATGAGAGGCAGCACAAAGAATCATCTTTGTTTTCAGCATTATGTTTCCTGGCCTCAAAATTATGGGCTCTTTCCAACTCATCTTAACTCAATTTCATTTCAAAGATTCCAAACACCTGTTGTACTTACAACAAATTTCCTATTGCATACAGAATCATTATCAAAATAGCAAGAGAACCTTTTGATTTTTGCCAACATACAGCAGGGAAATAAATCTGAAATAAGGGGCAAAATATTTGGGAGAACCATGGAATATGGTTCTATCAAATGTTCTATTATATGTTAATGGAAAAATCATTTTTCTGAGTCTAATTTTCCTAACCTGTAGAATGAGAAGATCCTACCAGGTGATTTCTAAAATTCCAAGATTCTAGGATTCTTCAATTGATTATTATTATTATTTTTAAAGATTTTATTTATTTGACAGAGAGAGACACAGCCAGAGAGAGAACACAAGCAGGGGGAGTGGGAGAGGGAGAAGCAGGCTTCCCGCTGAGCAGGCAGCCCGATGTAGGGCTTGATCCCAAAACCCTGGGATCATGACCTGAGCCAAAGGCAGACGCTTAACGACTGAGCCACCCAGGCGCCCCTGAATTATCTTTATAAACTATAAGACACCAACATTTTAGAAATTTCATTTATATCAGTGACTTCAAATTTCCTCCCTAAGGATACTCTTCAGATCTTCTGTCACCAGACTGAAGTGAGTAGCTGAGGACCTAAAATTATAGAGCTTTACATTCTGCAGCTTACATAATGGCCCCTGACATTATCCCATTTGTCTTCTTCTGACATTATCCCATTTGTCTTCCATCTTTGCTTCTCCTGTTGCTAACCCTAGGCCAGTGCCTGGCACTAGACAGATACTCAGTATCTCTTAATAGACTGAATGAATTAAACTGAAATGTTCAGAGAAGATTCTAGGATTTATATTCTTTCCTGTCTTCCTCGGGAGAACAGCAGTAAGAATGTGGGAAGGCAATAACAGGCTGACAGCATGCTCAGCTGGCTTGGTAAGTTGTCATCTTGGTTTTTATTTTTCCATCTGAGCCATTGTCTTTGACTAAGAAGGGCCAATGACAGACCATGAGGTTGATACAACATACCTGGGCTGTGTCCCTGTTGGCATCAGGCAGTGCCATGACCATGAGATGTAAAGCTTGAAACTGTACTTTGATGTGAGGCCCTCCTAACAAGAAAACAGAAATAACCACACATTTTGAACAACACTGTTGCATTCTGACAGCATTTCTTGCTAACATCTGGTGGCACAGGAGGACTCCTGACAGCTTTCAGTGGTAAAGACTCAGGTTTTGTGCCCAACAATGTAAATTTGTTAACTTGGACAAGAGCCTCAGTCGATCAACTCCTCTTTCACATCCCATAATGCCATTGTAGAGGCAGGTGGCCAATGAGATCCTCAAAATAATCTAGATTTGTATAACATTTCCCTTTGTACTTCCACAGGCCCTGCTTTACTTGTATGCTCTAAACAGAAGGCCTAAAAGCTCAAGTCAACAGAAAATAAATCTTTTTTCCACATAACGAGGCAGCAAAGTATAATTATTAGGAGCATAGATTCTAGAACCAGGTTCAAATCCTGCATCTACTTTAGTCTGAGTGACCTTGTGCAGGCTACTTAACCCCTCATTCCTACTATTTTGCCATCTGTAAAATGGGAGTAGTCATATCTACCTATCTCCCTGGGTTATTACAAAGACTAAATGAGTTAGTATGTATAGTGTGTTTACATCAGTGCCTGTATATAATTACCTCTATATGTATTTGCTCTTGTTATTATGGACATTTAAGGAAAGTGACTATAGTTGGATCTTTAGAGATTCTTGAGTATTTTATTCCTTGATAATGACAGAAGATGGCGCCAGAGGGCTGGCATTTATACTTGTGTATTAAACGCTGATTCTTTTCCTGTTTCAGGGAATTTTAGGGATTCCATCCACAACTGGATAATCCACAACCAGCTGTCCTGAAAATGTAGAGTATATCAGAGCATTCCAGGCTTTGCTTTGTCTCTCTGTATTCTCCTCACAATGGTCTCTTGGTGGGGAGTTCCTAGAGGGAAGCAGTATGTTCTAGCATCCCTGGGGAGTTCTCAACTTGAAGGTAAATCTATTTATATTCAGTGGATGACAGGCAGTCATCTGCCTGTAAAGTTACTTAGCTTTACAGCAGTGGAAACACTCTTGAGACAAGCTACTAGGTTATAGGAGATTGTGTGCATCGTAGTTAGGAGTAGATCACTAATGTGCATAACCATTTAACAAAGAAACAGTTGGGAGGATTATTTATAGGATTGTATCACATTGTCTTGGCACAATCCCCATGTGGATTTTTAGAAATTTATGTCAAATTTGTAAACAAAAATGACACACATTCAGGATGTTTTTGAAAATGGCTAATGTACATTGACATGAGTTTACATGATTAATAGCAACTATCAGGAGCATATCTCAGTACAAAGCACTGAGGGACAGATAAGGCATTATTTAATACATAAATTGCAGGCTGTCTATAATCTTCCAATGCAGCCAACCTTTTGGCAGAGGGAACAATAGATGCAGATGCAGGCTCTATATTTCCATCAATTTCAAAGAAATTATGAAGTTACTTTTAAGACTGAAACTCTAAACTGGCAAATAATCCATTTTCATTTTATTTAGGACACCTACCCCTATACCACATTGTGGCTAATAGTTTTGTAGTTAATTCGTTACTGCATCCTGGTTCGGATTTTTTTCCCTTGAGGTCATTATTTTCCCAGAAAATGATTCAACTTTTCACAAAAGTATATAAAGCTTGACTTAGTCTTTTAATTTTATGGGCAATTTTTGGGCCAAGTTTGGAAAAAGAATGTGATTACACTAAAAGACTACATCCTCCAAACCCCATTTTAGAGCATAAAGATTAGCAGTTTAAACACACGTATCCACAATTCTTTCCTTCAGAAAATCTCATTATAACTAGGGCTTACTCTAGGTAGCCAAAAGGACATTTTCCCTGCTGGTAGCAGCCCAGAACTCTGGGCTTCCTGTGGGGTTGGCTGGTATCAAATCAATCACTGCAACATGGTTTTTTCACTTTCAAAGTCATACAAAGAAATGTGGACTCCTCTGTGAACCTTTTCAGGATATTTTCCAGATTTTCTCCCTTCAATGAAGTGTATTGGCTGTAGTCAGACAGGAACAATGATGTTAAGGAAACCTAGTTTTAAATGTGTATGACATTTTAAAATAGGATTCTCTGAACAGGACTGGCAGTGGACTCCTTGCATAATTTCATAAGACCAAAAAACCACAAACAGAAAAAATCTTCTGTGGCACCAATTGTTTTGATGCATTATTTAGCATTATACCACAGAGCAAGGCAAAGGGAATACTTCTCCATTTTCCAGGAGAGCAAACTATACAGAAAATCCTACTTACAAATTGAAGGGAGGAAGTCCTGCTTCTGGTATGGCTGAATAAGCTCTGTTCTGACCAACCCTCCTGAAGATAACTATTAACTCTGGACAAATACAAAACCAACCATCTAAGGCAGTGGAGAATTCATAAGAGCAGGCAGATTGAGAAGCCTGGACACTTGGAAACAGAGAATGGTACAGGGAGAGTTTCCCACTATCCTGGTTTTTAGTCTATGGTCAGGCCATAGCTGGTCTTGCAGGAGGCAGCTAAAACTCCAATTCTTCTGGCCCAAACAGCTAAAAGACAGGATTCAAGATGACCACAGCCACTGGGAAATAATGGAGGAGGCCCTGATTCTGGTAAAAAATCTTGGCTGACTCATGAACGAAGCATGCGTGGAATAGCACAGGGAAAGATACATAACTGAACTGACAGTCCAAAAGACCGCTGACAATTTGAGTTCAAGTAAATTGTTGGCCCAAATACAAACAACAAAAAGCAAAACAAGACTCCAACCTCACTCTTTGGGGAAATATTATAGAATGCAGAGTCTCCAAAACACAGCATTTACAACGTTCAGGATATAGTTCTAAATTTACTTGACATACAAGAGTGATGCATTCTCAAGGGAAAAGACAATCAACAGAGACCAACCCAGAGGTGACCCAGGTGTTGGCACTAGCAGACAAGGATTTTGAAACATTAATGATGTTAAGAAAAATATGCTTATAATGAGAGAGGAGATAGGCCATCTCAGCAAATAAATAGAAAATCCTTAAAAAGGAGGCAAGAATATGACAAGGGAGACAAGAATATACAATGGGGAAAAGACAGTCTCTTCAACAAATGGTGTTGGGAAAACTGGACAGCCATATGCAAAAGAATGGAACTAGACCGTTGTCTTACACTACATGCAAAAATGAACCCAAAATATAAAAAAATGAACTCAAAATGGATTAAAGACCTAAATGTGAGACCTAAAACCATAAAACTTCTAGAAGAAAACATAAGCAGTAATCTCTTTGACATCAGCCATAGGAAGATTTTCTAGATCCAGCTCCTCAGGCAAGGGAAACAAAAGCAAAATTAAACTATTGGGACTACCCCAAAATAAAAAGCTTCTGCACAGTGAAGGAAATCATCAACAAAACAAAAAGGCAACCTACTGAATGGGAGAAGATATTTACAAATGATATACCTGATAAGGGGTTAATATTCAAAATGTATAAACTTAACACAAAAAAACCCCAAATAATCTGATTAAAAAATGGGTGTAGGACATTTTCCCTAATGTAGACATTTTCCCTAAGAAGATAGAGATGAACAACAGACACATGAAAAAATGCAAATCAAAACCACAATGAGATGTTACCTTACACCTGTCAGAGTGACCAAAATAAAAAACACAAGAAGTAACAAGTGTTGGTGAGGATGTGAAGAAAAAGGAACACTTATGCATAGTTGGTAGGAATGCAAATTGGTGCAGCCACTGCGGAAAACCCTATGAAGTTCCTCAAAAAGTTAAAAATATCATTACCATATGATCCAGTAGTTCCACTGTTGGAAATTTATCAAAAGAAAACAAAAACACTAATTCAAAAAGATATATGCACGTCTATGTTTACTGCAGCATTATTTACAATAGCCAAAGATATGGAAGCAACCCCAGTATCCACCAACAGATGAATGGATAAAGAAAATATGGTGTGAAAAAAAATAAAAGAAGATGTGGGGTGTGTATATATACATACAATGTACACACACACACACACATATACATATAATGGAATATTACTCAGCCATAAAAAACCAAAATCTTGCCATTTGCAACAACATGGATGGATCTAGAGGGTATAATGCTAAGTGAAAGAAGTCAGTCAGAGAAAGAAAAATACCATATGATTTTTTTACTCATGTGCAATTTAAGAAACAAAACAAATGAACAAACAAACAAAAAAAGAGACAAAAAACCAGACTCTTAAATATATAGAGAACAAACTGGTGGTTGCCAGAGGGGAGGTGGGGAGGTGGTGGGTGAAAATGATAAAGGGGCTTAAGAGTACACTTACTATGATGAGCACTGAAAAATGTATCAGATTATTAAATCATTATATCGTACACCTAAAACTAATACAACACTGTGTGTTAATTATATTTCAATTAAAAAAAGCACCAACTGGAAATTTTAGAACTGACAAAACACAATATCTGAAATAAAAAGGAATAAAGAGAACTAGCTCTTCTCTCTTTCTTTGCAAGCTTCTTTCATAAAACAAAATACTACATCTTACAAAGAAAAGAGATACTAGTCACAGATGGCATGTGAATTAAAGCTTAGGAAAAAACTGCCTTGCTTATCATATTCTCTTCTCTGAAGACACAAAGGATTATTTTATGAATCTGATTTAGTTAAAATTTTTAAAGATTTAGAACCTACTATTTTTTAGGACAAATTTTGTCATAAAACTCAGGACCTATTATTTTCCTTCATTGTGGTTTTAAGGATTTTATAGTTCTGGTCAACCTGCAGTAAGTTGTAAACTGGCAGCTAGAGATATCATTTGTTAGGCTCACAGAGTGTTTTCAAATTTGAATTTGTGACTGATATTTTCAAATTTACAGTTTTCCTATTGAAGTGTGGATTTTGGCTCTCATTCCTACATGGTAACCATTATCTAGAGCTGAGCAGTGGTCAACCTTTTCATAAGGGGTGTGTCCTTTCAGTTTGTCCATGGGCCTTTTCTGTCCATGTAGAATTACCATTTATTTAACAGCTTTGTACAGAGTTAGGCTTGTGACCCTTGAATTCCTCTGGTTAGTAGTCAAAGCCCCCATCATGTAAACCCATTCTACTTTTCTAAATTTCTCTCTTGTCACATCTCCACAATATTGAACCCTGAAGCTAAAAACTAAAACCATGCCAAATTATTCCCTCATTGCCAAATACAACACACACTTTCCAGTTTCCATGCTTTTATCCAAGTTCCTCACTTAAGGCCTAATCTATGTGACTTTGTAGTTTTCAGAGACAAAACACCTTCTGTGTAACATTTACTGTGTGTTACACATCATCAAACCCAGGACCTTGGATTTAAAGAAGGGAGAGACCTTCTATTTTTGGAAGGACTATTACACACCAGGTACTATTCTAGATGTCTTCGTTCAATAACCACATCAACCCTGACAAGCAATTATTATCTGTAATTTACAGGTGCAGCAATGAAGCTCAAAAAGGTTGATTACCTGGCTAACAGATGGTTGAGCAGGAATTCAAATCTCAAGAGCCTGGTCTTTCTGCAACCCTCTCTTTTAACGATCATAAAACCCGCTAAATTGTATCTACCGATAATGAGAATAGAGGACTGTTTACCATCAAATTCAATATTTCACCAAGCACTCCCAGGAAACAGGAAATCTGTACATTTATGATCACATTTGATTATGCATCTTTCTTTTGCTGTGTCACTTTATTGACCTTACATCTTAGTCCATTCACACTTAACTTCTTCCACCTACTTTCCATGAGAGTGATGAAGGCAGGTATATATTCCACAGGGAAGAGAGAGGTGGGTAGTTCTCTGAAAAATGCCTTCAACATTACTGCAGCTTCTCTATGGCACATTCTGTCCCATTTAAATTTATCAGCATTAAACTTGGCATCCAGTTCTTCACGGTATTGCTGAAAATCAAGAAAAACAGTCAATATGCAAAGCGTTTTTACCACCTGATGCCCCTTTCCCTTTTAAAAACTGTCATTACATAAACTATTTTTGTAAATAGATTGAAAAGCCAGTATCTACCAAGCCTAACTTTTTCAACATAATTAAGAACTGAAATAGCTATTTCTGAATGAATTTTTCTAAAATCTTTTAAGAATAATGTTAATCTTGAAATTATCTGCTAATTCTACAGAACTATAAAATGCTTTACTCAGATCATAATTTCGTTTCTGTGGTTTTGGCAGAATACCACGTATCCCCACAGGATAAATGTACTGATTTGACAAAAGCCTCCACTTCCCTTTTTTTTTTTCATGATCCCTTCCTTCTGCCATCCTGTCATCTACTTCTAAATTAGACCAAGAATGTATGCCTCTCAGCTAGTTCTCATACAGAATGAAAAATATCCCAATAAAGGAACTCTGACCTCACAGCAACATGCAGACCAATGACATCTTCCTGGAGCAGTTACAGCAAAGTGTCATGCCAAGAGGTACACATGTCTTCCACATGTTTGCATGCTTGCCCAATCCTTCATAAGGTTTGGAACACTGTGTAAATACTTTAAGAAAATCACTAAGCCTCCATAAGTTTTAGTTGGGTTATACAGTTCACATTATCGATTCATCTCATCTTTGGTGCCACCATTCTCCATGTTTCTTTTTCAAACTCATTTTCTACCATCCCCTTGAATTGCATACAGAGTTCACCTATTAATAGCAGGTAGTTGTAGTAGTTCCCCAACTGACACTAACTACTCCAAAAAGAGAACTCTGAAAACCCTCAGCAACGTTGAGGCCTTCCAGCCTTGAGTCACGCACAGCCAGTCGGTCTGCACATCTGACCTGTCCCTACCACGTTGCAGCTCATTACCCAGCCCAGACTTTAATGCTCCCTGAGCCTACGACACAGGGGACACCCTGGCATTACATGTGCCTTACAGAGACAGACAGGATTCCAAGCCACCCTCGAGCCCTTACTAATGACAGCAAAAGGAGATTTTCTTCTTGTCCTTGAGAAGCTCTCAGTCTAATAGGAATAATAGAGCAAATCAAGCAAATCCTTTGCTGATAAATACACTTTGTAAAGCACTGAAGCATACATACAAAGTGCTCCCTAGAATAAAAGAAGTAGAGCACAGACTGGGCCCTGGTAAGAGAAGGATGCACGGGATCCATTCTTTGCCTTTAGGCAGTTCTGTGAATGGTACTATCTTTTGAATTCATGATGCTAACTCAGGTCACATATTGGATGCTATGCAGCCAGGAAAGAGAAGAATTCAACTCTTCTCAGGCCAAGTCTTGAATCTGTGAGGCGCTTGTCAGAGGAAAAGGAAACAGAAGGGTACTCCAGACAGCAGAAAGTGCTCCAGCAGTAGTACACATGCAAGGAGACCCACTGGATCTGGGGAACTCCAATTAGTTCAGTGTTGCTGGGGTGCAGACCACAGCCAGCCCTCAGGGGGCTGAACTTCATTCCATGGGTCACGAGGCAACATGGAACACGTCCAAGCAGGAGAACAAGGTGAGATTTATCTTTTCTGGCAGCCAGATGGGAAAGCGATTTGGAGGAGAATAGAGCTTGGGTGCTGACTGGGGAACAGACTAGAGGCAAGGAGACTAGATACTGGGTCATGGCACCATTTCTGGAAAATGGAGGACTAATCTGGATAAGCAGCTGTGAGACAGAAAAGAGAGGCGGCACTGACGGACTGCCTGAGAAAATTCTCACAAATCAGTGATGGATTATTTAGAGGGTGACATAACAGTCCAAAATGACTCTGACTGCTAGTTGGGGTCATAGGTAGATGGAGGTGTTAACGGGAAGTACAGGGAAAGCAGCAAATGTCTTCCATCCATTGCCCGGTGATACAAAGCAAAGGGGAAACTGTTTTCAAGGAGGCAAGAAGCACCAGCAAGGGCAGAATAATTCAAATTCATCTCCCACATCCCTCTGCTGTACGAAGCTGACTGAAACACAATGTGACCACCATTCTAACCTGCCAGCGGTTCCCTGCTGCTTAACAGGCAGCACAGCTCCGGCACCACGAGCGGGCTCTATGACCAGATTCTCTAGGGTTTGATCCCAGCTCCACAACTGACTAGTTCTAAGGCCTAGGCCTCAAGTTTCTCACTGTGTAATAGGAATATTAAAATGACTTCAGGGGCGCCTGGGTGGCTCAGCTGGTTAAGCGTCTGCCTTCGGCTCAGGTCATGGTCTCAGGGTCCTGGGATCGAGCCCCGCATCGGGCTCCCGGCTCAGTGGGGAGCCTGCTTCTCCGTCACCCACTCCCCCTGCTTGTGTTCCCTCTCTCGCTGCATCTCTGTTAAATAAATAAATACAATCTAAATAAATAAATAAATAAATAAATAAAATGACTTCACAGAGATTCAATTGGATAATAATATGTAAAGCTCAGTGGGGAGGGCCCACCACACAGCAAGTTTTCAATAAATGCTGGCTGCTCCTAATATCCCCCTCCTCTTGGTCTGTAATAACCTTTAGTATTATTACTATGGGAAACCCATGCATATGTGGTTATTTGGGTAACAGTACCCCTTCCTCTGTCTGGAAGAAGAATAATGTTCTTATTGGACAGAATAAAACAAAACTGAGAGAAAGAATGTCCTCTCTTCCTTTTGATCAGAAAAAACTGAGGGACATAGGAGCAGAACTGACATTTCCATGGTGGTCCTAAACATGAAACCATAAAGCAGGTGTTGAATTCAGCTTGCCAAAGACAGGAAAGGAAGCATTTGGAGGTTAAAGAAGTCATGTTTTCTGTCCAATGTTAATGGGAACACTAGGCTGGGGTCAGATGCCACGTCCTTTAATCTGCTCTGAGCAAATATACAACCTGCTTCCATTTTGGAAGTAGGTTTATAAAAATGCTAATGACCCACCTTCAGCTTCAAAAACCAGTTCAGGAAGGGAAACCAGCAGACCAGGTAACATAATTATGATACATTTAGAGCAGCCTCAGAATAATTGAAACGAGTCAAGAAAAAAAGAAAACCTCACATGTCAAACAGCTTGCCTTCTTCCATAAAATGTATTCCCCAGTGTTTGGCTCAAATTTCTATCATTTTTGGAAAAGAAAATCATTGAAAACACCAAAGCATTAAATTGGTTCCAAATGATCTGAGGCCTCGAATACAGGAATGGGCTCCACTGCTGTGTTCCCTGTGCGGCCAAAGCTAGCAGCTTCCCCCCAGGGCTTTGCCCCTGTTAGTTTCACCAGGCCTTGAAAGCACAAGATTGTTCATAATGATACATTAGTGTTAGCATCATCCATTTGGTACAATTAGAGGATAATTATAATGGAGTTTTTTTTTAACAGTCTTTCCCTAAGCACATTCCTAGAAAAACTAGTCTAACAGAAGAATTTACACAAGTAGTTTAAAGTTTGAACAAAGAAGAGAAATAAAGACCCCTTTAACAGATCAAGTTACAATGTCTTTCTAACTATGATATTCCCCCATTTCTGTTTGCTGGCCCAGATTTCTCTCACATTGGTTTTCCTGGAGCTCAAACCATGAAAACATCTGGATTACATTTTCAGACTAATAGGAGATGGAATAAATAGGCTGAAACTACATAAAACCGATTAGGGGAGAAAAGGGACTTTTCCCTAAATATGGTTCAGGAATGCATGTGCCTATAAGAACACTCTGAAGGAATTATTAGCCTTTGGTAAGCATTTTTCAGTCAAAGATTCACTAAAGAAAAGTAACTTATACTATGGTGTTAAACTTTGCACACACAGCAAAGGTTGTGTAATGTTGTCTCCTTTTGATTATTTTGAAAAACAGAGTTTTAAATCATCTCTTATGTTTTACATACACACACACACACACACACACACACACACACACACACACACAGAGGAGCCAGGAAGAATCTGTGCAAATACTACTTCCCAATTATGGAGCAAGAGGAATGAAGTCTAATGTGTCTAATTGTGTCTAGGAAATTGTTTCTCTGACTTCACTTTGGTTCTCTGACTCTATAGATATGACAACTTTCATCCTCTGATTCAGGGTACATATAACAATCATATCTATGAGAATCTAAGACAAAAAGTAGACTCAATTTAGAAAGAATAAATCTTTAGGAGCCATTAGGAATTTTCTTGCCTTTCAAATGACCTTCTGCCAGCATCTAGCAATCTCCATTTCCAGGGAAATGACAACTCTCCAAATGCCCCAACCGCTTTTGCCACTGGTAAAGTGGTGCACTGCTCAGACCTCCCTTACAAAATGAATTATTTGCATAAAATAATGCAGGTGACTCCTGACAGCTGACTCTGCCAGCAGTTAGCACCTGCTCATCTGCCTCATCCCCTTCCTCACAGGAAGCCAGAAGCCAGAGCAGTGACTGGGGTGTGGAAGCTGGTACCGGGCCCCTCTGCCTGGTGAGGGGCTACTCCGAAAGGCAGGGAAGGCCAGCGTGAGCCCTGCATCTGGTCTGAGGTGCAGGCTTCCTCCCCTGCACCCTTCAGAAGCACTATGCCTCTTCTACTCCTGACTCCATTTCAGAATCTGCCTTCTGGAGCTTCCAACAGACACAGCCTATTTATTCTCAGTTTCTACTTAACAAAAATATTGCATCACACTTCTAAATAAAAACTGAGATTTCTGATACAAATAGAATTTCCCAAAACATGTACCAAAATGAATTAATGAAGAGATGCTCTTCCACCTCTACACATTGCTATCAAGTTAATTTTTCCCTCATCCTGAGACTTTTTTCTCAAGGACCAATTATTTAAAACTGCTCAGGTTCTCATGTCTACCAGATAGGGAGTGATTCGATGGCAGAGTAGAACTCCTCACTGTGAGGCCCCCAGTAGACAAAGTGGGATATCTTACTGGAAATTTATGAGAAAAATTTTTCATTTTAGTGGTTCTTTCCTTTATGGCACTGTGGAGTTTGCCACCTTCTTACTAGAAGTAAGAAAGCAAAGCAAAAGGAATCACATTACTCAGGCGGTTTTATATGTAGAAATTAAAATTACCTTCAATAAAACTAGGTTTTAGAACTGCTGAGTGATTATTCCAGTGGTGACAGCCATTCCTACATATTCTTTTTTTTTATTATGTTATGTTAATCACCATACATGACATCATTAGTTTTTGATGTAGTGTTCCATGATTCACTGTTTGTATATAACACCCAGCGCTCCATTCCTACATATTCTTATAAGGACTTTCATTAAAAAGACAGCCAAAGAATGTTTCTAAGTTTAAAGCAACTGATAATGGGGGGCACCTGGGTGGCTCAGTCAGTTAAGTGTCTGACTCTTGATTTCAGCTCAGGTCATGATCTCAGGGTCATAAGATCAAGCCCCACATCGGGCTCTGTGCTGGGCATGGAGCCTGCTTAAGATTCTCTCTCTCCCTCTCCTTCTGTCCCCCTCCCCCCCGCTCTAAAAAAAATAGTACATAAAAAAACAAATAAATAAAGCAACTGATAATGGAAATAAGGGCTCATGTAATATTGGCTTGGTGAATTCTGTGACCGAGAAGAACACAGCAAACTAAAATGTTTAACCCAGAAAACAGTGATGGGACATTTCAACTTTCCCAAACTAAAGGTAAGCAGCTGTTTTTCATGGCAAATTGGTATGTTGTTTTGCTGTTGCTGGTTTTTTATTGTTGTTGTTCTAAAAAATAAAAGGATACACAACTCAGGATCATGGAACAACATTTAATCATAGGTATCCAGGAACATTAGATAGCGTCAAGTGGTCCTATCAACAGCAACAACAACAAAGGACTTGATACCTGGGGCCTTGTGAACTGGGTCTCGCTAGCTTAGGTCTCCCACCAAAAAGAGAGAAAATGTTCAGTACCTTGACTTTGGCAGTGCATCCTGAAAGTCGAAAAATTCCTTCAGATTCCAGGCCCGATTCCTCAACTTTCTCAAAAAACTAAAAAGCAATGATACATTATAAAAATGAATACCTCCATGCAATTATAAACATCTGAAATAACAATGATGGTGACAACAATAAATAAATTACCATGCATATATAAGTCCTGTGCCTGGTATTTGAATGCTTTGTGAAATGTTCACAACTGCCTCTAAGGTCAACAGTAGTTTCCAATTTGCAAATGCAATGGAGACTGAGAACTGTCCCATCACTTTCCCAGGATCGCCCTCCAAAGTAATGGCACTGTCTCTCAAGCTTCTGCTCTTGACCACTAGAGTACACCGCCACTTGGCCAATTTAAGATTTGATTACTGTATATCTCTTTCTGCAGATGGACCAATAGGAAAAGATTTCAAATTTACTATTATTAGGTGCAACCACTTTAGCTGAGAGACAACAGAATTCTAGAAGTATGACCAAGAAGGCAGAAACTGTAAAGGCTTATACCTCTCCTGAGTTCCCATGGTGATGATGATGATGATGTTGTTAACGTAGTAATAATATAACCTAACCTTTACTGTGCACTTACTGTGTCAAATGCCCCTTTCTCAGCACTTTGCCATCCATTAACTCATTTAATCCTCACACTAATCCTACCAAGCAGGTGCTAATCGCATCCCCATCCAGCTGCCGAGAAGACTGAGGCACGGAGAGGGTAAGTGACTTGCCCGTGTTTACACTGGAAGAGGATCCAGAGTCTCTGCTATTTTCCTTTCAAGAAATGGTGGTGCCTGAAATAAGGGAGTTCTTACAGGTAGGGAGAGAAATGGATATTTAGGCCAAGGAAATATGTCCATTAAAAAAGACTCTCCCATAGGAGTGGGAGAATAATACCTTAAGCTGTCTTCAATGAGGAATACTTGATATAAGGAATAATAATAGCTAACATGTATTGAGTTGCTGATATAAATCCAGATTTAGTTGAACTAGCATTTACTGTGCACCTTCCATCTGCTAAGTTCCATGCTACGTTTTTGCAGCTACATAATAATATAAATTCATGTGTTCAATCTCCTCAGTCTTAGATTTTTAAGCATTGTCTTCAAACTCTGTCCTTTATACAGAGGACAGAGGTCATCATTCTAGTTCTAATTCAAAGAAGGAAAGAAAATCTTTGTGTCACCATGGACTTTGGCCGTGGACATACACTGTGCTCCCTTTCACCCTTCCTCTTGGCTGGCTCTACGTTCAAGGGTAAGGTATCTCACCCTCCTCTGCCTCAGAGGCCTCATTAGTAAGAAGGGAGATGATAACACAACCTCCTTGGACTGCTCAGTGCTGACTACCCATGCTCGCATATGGATGGCACCTGCTCAGGGGACACACCCTCAGATGCCCCCATGCATGCTGGCACATCGCCAGCACCCTCCGGCTCTCTCATTGCCGGCCTCTGCCTCTATCAGCAGCAATCACCTGACTTGAGAAGTCGCTTAGTCTGAGGCACCGGCAGCAAAGTTTAAGAGCACACAGTAAGGAGCCATGGCATTGTTACTGTGAATAAGGTAAGTTTATGTTTCCTCAGTCAATATTTTTCCACATTACTTAAAAACTCAATTTAAAATGCAGTAAGATTTTGCATAGGGCTTGGGATTTTAAATGTGCCACTGGATGTCACTGTTGAATAAATGCATACTTGACTAAACCAGTGTAAATTGTTGGCTATAAAAAACATGACTTAAAATCAAATCAGCTATTGAGCAATGATGGTCACTGAGATTACTGGCAGATGATAGTTATGGTAATATTTTTCAAAACTCCCTTCCATTTTATCTAAATATATCCTATCTTCATAGTCATACCTGAAAAACCACCAGAAAAGTACATTTTAGGCTTTATTAAGCTTTGTTTGGCAAATTCATTTAAATGATCACACATACATATTTCAAAACCCCCAACCTGTGATATAGCTCAGCAAATACTTAAATAATCAGTAAATGGGGCGCCTGGGTGGCTCAGTTGGTTAAGCAACTGCCTTCGGCTCAGGTCATGATCCTGGAGTCCCTGGATCGAGTCCCGCATCGGGCTCCCTGCTCGGCAGGGAGTCTGCTTCTCCCTCTGACCCTCCCCCCTCTCATGTGCTCACTCTCTCTCATTCTCTCTCTCTCAAATAAATAAATAAAATCTTTAAAAAAAAATAATAATCAGTAAATGTACAGCTGATAATTAATGGTCATCTTGTACTCTGCAGAGAATATTCAAATACACACACAAACATATAACACACACAAGTAACCTTTACAAAATACTGGAAAAAAATATAACAGAAGGAAGCCATGTGACAGAGCATCTGTGTCCATCACCTGATGCTTTATGGTCAGACAGTGCAACAGGCTCCAAAAGTCTGCAGCAAGGCAAACTGGTTACAAGTGCTGTGGGATGATGCATGAAGAAAGCTGAAAATCACCAAAGGCCTGAGTCCTAGGAGGGCTTTAGTGTCTTTAAATATACAAGAAAATTCATTAGCGGGTTTGCAACTCCAAACTGCAAGCAGGAGGCTCTATTATTTCCCCAGTCATTTACATTCCACTCACTTTTTGTAACACCAGGGGGACCTTCACTCCAGGGTCTTTCTTTCGGTCATTGTCCAATAGGACTGTAAGTGGAACGCCAAAAATACCATTGTCTTCATTGTAAAATGGGCAAGAAAGAAAGAAAAAAGAATCAGGAAAGCATTATCTTATTCCAGTGCGTCAAGTGTTAAAATCAGAAGAAACTGGTCTTAACTACCTCGTCCTTTTACTTTCTCAGTTTTGTTTCTTTTCAACTGGATTCCAAAGGCATCAAAAAAGGCAGTCAGTTCAATGAGAGAGAGATGGCGGATTTTCTTCATGTCTTCAGCAGACAGATCTCCAGCTTCAGTTAGGCCAAATCTGGTTTTCTGGACAATAAATTTCTAGAATACATATTGAAGATATTTATTTCTTATGGCAAAGGAAAATTATTATCCCCTCATTCAAATGCCACCTGGACATTCTAAATCTGTATAGCAAAACATGCCGCTTGTAAAAAAATCTCTGAGAAGCAAGCTGCGTCATAGAAAGATTATGAATAATTTTTAGAACATTTGCAGAACACTCTTGTGCTAAAGTGTACTATAACATTGTCATCACAACCATGAAAACATCTTTCTCCTAAGAAACATCCTGTGTTGTCCACTGATGTCCCAGGCACCACATGGAATGTACCTACCAGGGGTACATGTGACACGTGCACACAAAGCCCAATAAGCTAAGTGCTTCCAGAAGAGCTTCTGATGTATCTTTTTGGGTTGGGGGACCATCAGTCCTTTAATCAGGTATGAGACTAACTAATCTCCCCACTGAATGTGATGCACAAGCCTGCTGAGACAGTAGTTATTCTACCTTACACCTCAAATTCAGATATTAAAAGTCCAAATATTTCTAAAAAAGAAAAATACATAAAAAGTACCAAATAATCCCATTATCATTTTGAGACAATGAATTTGCTATATTCCCTATTTCCACAATAGGAAACAAAATACAGTAAAATGACAACCAAAAAAACTCTTCAACAATCCAGAAATACTGTGAAGACTATAGTAAGTAAGACCTTTTAAGAAAGATCTTATATAATATCCACAAGTTTGCTTTGCTCTCAAAAAACCTGGTATGGAAAAAAAATTTGCTAAAGTAGAAAAATCCCAGTTATTTCAATTACAAAGCTTTGTACATTCTCTATAGGGCCTCCCTCAGTTAGAGCTTTCTTGAGGTTTTTAAACCATCCACTTATTCATTCATTTGTTCATTTAGTCAACAATTGCTCCTTAGAACCTCAAGTATTTTAAAAAGTAAAACAACAAAATGTAGAATGTGGTTTGGGGCATACCTTGTCCTATAAAAAACTTAGTTGTTTTAACTTCTTTCTGAGACCAAGGCCCCACATAACAAGAACTGCAATCATTCATTAGGTAATTACCACTTGCTAAATCCCCTGCAAAGTTCTTCATGGGAGACTGACCTGCACCCCAGGTGACCCAAATCTCAAGAGGGGACAGCCTGGATGAAGGAACTGGGGGCCAGCATCCTCTCTTGAATGACTCTAAAGATTGGGAGGGATGCCCCTGAAACCAGAGTCCCACTGGATTCCTTCTTTTGCCCTAGAAGACCCCTGTGCCCTCCAACATAGAGGCTGCTTAGGGACGAGGAGGAGTTTTAGAGTTTGACGTATGTAGGTTTAAACCCTGTTTCAGCCTCCTACTCACTGTGGGGCTTTGGATGTATAACTTCACTTCTTTGGGATTCAGTTTTTTTAGCTGTAAAATGGGAGCGGTATGGGGTGATTCCAACGCAGATAACTAGTGCAGCACCAGGCTGGTGGAAGACACTCAGCAAGTCTTATAGTTCTTGCCCTGCCCTCTTGTTCCCTGCATCATGGGGTTGTTGTCTGGGAATGGTCCAGTCTGCCTAGGCAAAGACTCTGCCAGTTTTTATATGATCATTCCTTTAGCCCTGAAACTGCCTGAGCCCTGCTGCTCATCGTGCCTCCAGCTCTGATCAGCACAGAATATTCAGGGCTCTACATCATGAACTCTTCACAAATGCATTTACTGAGTAGCCAATAGATCAATGTAACATAGTTCTTGTAGTGGGCTTTCAGGATATAATATCCTGGATATAGATATAGATTTAGATATATAGATATAAGTATATATATACTCTGAGGCTTTCAGGATAATGAAGTAGATAGCTCTCCTTGCCTACTCTGTAATAATATTATAAATTCTTGAGTCTATTTTTGATGAATTTTTAGTGCTTTTTCTGCAAGTCCTCACTTCTTGTTGTAATGACTGTGACTTTTTGCAGTAACCCCCTCTGATATGTGGCTTCTAGAGGCACAAGTAGGTATATAGTTAGAATCTGCATTAACCTATAAGTAAGGATATAAACTGCATGAAATCACACATGCCAGGAAATCCTATTTCCTCTGTAAAACCGTATTCAAGCATACACCCTCACAACTCTTCCTCAACCCAGTGCTGCCAGGTACAGCCAAGCAGGCTGCGCACTGCACAACAGATGGTGCCCTGGTATTACGCAACACTGATGCCTGCCCTCTCCCTCCACACACACACATTTAAAAAAGAAAAAAATCCTAGTTTGTCCCATGGAAAAAAATCACAGGAAGTTATTGGAATAATCATGAAAGGTTTCACATACAGTTAAAGCATAGTCCTCTTTCTTAAAATCTGACTTCTTAAATTTACTTCTTTTTGGAGCCTCTGTAACCATTTCTGAATAAGATACTTCAAAGGACAGCTCTTCAGTTTCTGGTGGAATGTTTTTTTTCAGATAATCGTCATCTAAAAAAAAGGATGTATAATTTTTTATATGCCATTTAATCAATCAATATCATGTACTGTAAAATAAGCACAAAATATTTCTAAGTTAACCTATAAGCACATCAGAATGTTTACATCCAAGGAACAGAATCAGACTCACCTAGAGCATGTCAGTTAAACAATAATGTGGGGTCATCGGACTTCTATATGAATGAATTTCTATAATTATTATCCAAACAAACTTTCTATTTCATCTGATGTTTTTAATCTTAGATTTTTATATCTCATAAAAGGCACTGAGGACTACTAGAGGAAAGCCCACAAATGAGGTCTTTCTTCTATATGTTATGATATTACAGTTAAGTCCATCTAAACCCAATGTTGCTGCTCCTGGGGAAGCAGAAGCTTAAGGCAGAAGAACGGGTGAAGACCCCACAAGAATTCCTGCCTAAATTCACTTCTCTTGTTGTTTCTCCCAAACTATGGGATGTTTGTCTCTTAGGATGTGTTCAAATTCAATTTGGACTACACCGCTAGGTTTGCTCATGTAAATTGATCCAAATTCTTGTGATTTGATTTGGTTACCTGACCTCGTATGCTGTTTATTAAGAAACAGCCAAATGGGTGACAAGAACTGTCCCACATTCTCCGTGAGGCAGTTTGAAATTAAGACAATAGACTCCTTGACCAAAAACAAGTGAATCCAGAAATCATTTGAGTAATCCTAAACTCTGATTTCTGACTAAGATTTGGCTTGCTGGAAAAACTGTTCATTTGCAGTGAAAAAACAATTTGATTATAAAAAAGAGAACTCATCTCTTTTATCCTCTTCTATAGACAGTGACTACAGGACAACCAAATAGAACAAAAAGAACAACAACAACAAAAAGAAACAGAAGACCTAATTAATCTTACATTAAAAGTTAAATGGAGAAATTTGCAAATCAACAGATTTTAAAACTTTAAACAGAAACACTAATCAAAAATACAATAAATGGATGCAGTAAAAACTTAGGAGATGGCCAAGGGGGAGTTTTGATTTTCACTCATCATACAGAGGTTTGCATTAGTGGAAGAAGACTGATTGCTAAATGATACTCTAACTTCTTTTTTTTAAAGATATATTTATTTTAGAGAGAGAGAGAGCACGTGAGTGTGCATGAGTGGGGGAAGGGGCAGAGAGGGAGGGAGGGAGGGAGGGAAGCAGACTCCCTGCTGAGTGAGGGGCCCAACACAGGGGCTCAATCCCACGACCCCAAGATCATGACCAGAGCTGAAATAAAGAGTCAGATGCCCAACCAACTGAGCCTGCCAGGCGCCCAATAATACTCTAACTTCTTAAGGTTCTATGGACAGATTCTTCAGAGTATGGTGATTACAGTATTCCAAACCACCAAACCACCCCAAGCAGACATTTATCTTTTATAGTGGCATGATTTGAACTGAATAACAAACATTAGAACGTTTTCAAAACCCCAACTTATTTGAATTTTGAAGCTAATGCTGAAAGTATGAAGTTCTGTTGTATATGGGAAGGGGCCCATATTTAGGGAAAAGTTCAAGGAATCACCAAAGTAGAGCCTTGAAGGAGCCTATTTCCTATAAGGAGGATTTTGCATTCCATACTGAGCTCATTTGATTATAAAAAAGAGAACTCATCTCTTTTACCTTACTACTCTGTAGGTAGTGACTAAAGGACAACCAAACAGAACACAAAGAACAGCAACAAAAATAATAGAAGACCTAGTTAATCTTACACTAAAAGTTAAATGGAGAAATTTGCAAATCAACAGATTTTAAAATTTTAAACAGAAATACTAAACAAAAATACAATACTCAAGTGGAAGAGGCCCAGTTAAAAGCTAACCCTGTAGCCTTGTATGTTAGAGCTGCTCTGGTGCTGTATACACTTGAGCATAAGTAGAGATTTTTGGAAGTGTCCTACTTTCCCAGCCCATTCGCAACTATTAAACAGATCCAGATTACTTGTGAAAGAGACCTCAAATCAAAGACACTACCCAAGTGAGTAGTTTCTAAATGATGTGATGGTAGTGAAGGAGAAAAAGATTCTGCTTCCAATTTGGCTCAATTAATTTTGTCTGGTGTGACAGAATGGGGTGTTTGGAGCTGGCAGGGAGTGAGTGCTGGAGTGATAGAATCAAAATGGGAAAAAAAAAAAAACCCACACATTTTGCCTTGACAAAGTCACTGCTAACTGTACTGAGTGCCAGAACAAAAGCGAGAAGACACAGCTTAAGTTCAATATAGAAGGATGTGCCACTCACCACTCATTGCATTCTGAACTGACTGTCCAGGGTCTGGAGATCCGTTGGAATGAACTGGTAGAGCTGGAATAGTCTCAAGTATAGACTGTGAAACAAGCTTAAGATGAACACAAGACATTTTACCATAAAAATACAGGCTACCCCACATTCCAATCTGATTTATGTTCTGCAGTTTACAAAAGTTCTTTTCACACAAAGCGATTCTTGATTTCATACAGGGCTTGCACCTGATTTCCTGTTTCTATGTTCAGTCCAGACCTGTACAGCTCACAAGGGTTTCTCAACAGAGAACTGTGTCAAGGTCAAAATAACTGTGTCTTCTTAGTTCTTGAGAACTTGCTGCTCACACCCTTCCTAAGATGTAAAAATTACAATGCTTGATGTCACATAGTTTGATAATTACAGTATTTGTTATTCTTGATGTGGTAGTCACACGTATTGGTCTTAAATTTCAGGTGATGACATAGCTAGATGGCTAACGGAAAGGACCCTGAGGCCAGACTGCTGGGATTCTAATCCAGGCTCTCCCACTTACTGCGTGACTTTGAGCAAGTCACTTGAGCTCTCTATCACTTAATCTCCTAATCTGTAAAATGATGATAATAAAACATATTCAAAGAGGTACTATGAATTTTAAATGACTTGTTCTGTAATCACATCAAACAATATCGGATACACACTGAGCACAATATGAGGGTTGGCTACTGTTAATAATTAACATATTAATTCCTCCATGACAAAATACAGAGTGATAATAACTACTAAAAACTTAAGTATGTTTTCTAGTTCAGTTTCTAATTTGCTACTTTCTTTACCAAGATCCCGCCAAAGCATTGTCTTCCCCTGCAATATTATCAGAAGTTGAGTATCTTTTCTTCTTTTTAAAAGATTTTATTTATTTGAGAGAGGCAGAGAGCATGGGGGGTGGGGAGGGGTTAGCAGGAGAAGGAGAAGCAGACTCCCTGCTGAGCAGGAAGCCTGATGCAGGGCCAAAGGAAGATGCTTAACCGACTGAGCCACCCAGGTTCCCCAGAAGTTGAGTATCTTTGTAAAGCCCCGTGAAGCAAGTCAACTGCTCAAGTCTGGATGGGTATTAGTAAAAAAAAAAAATTTATACACCAATCCTACCATTTCTGCCAATATAAATTTTAATGTGGTAGTTATTATCTATGAATGTGTGTGATGATGAAAATCTGGTGTTCAATCAGCAATCTTTTATGTACTATTCAATATAAAGTCTGTTCATTTTTTTCCCCAGAGCCTGATGTTGTTTCTTTTATTCTCATATTTATTTAGCAATAACTGAACACATGTTTCATGAAAGACTCTTCACAAATTACAAAAGGGAGTCTCGAATTCTGAGCCTTGTGTTCTCTTTTTCCTATTTTATTCCAAAGGAGATGACACACTTGTAATTGTGTAAAAATCATGTAAATACATGGCCAGTTATTAAAACATAGATTCCAAATTACTATAATTGGTAGAAGAATGAAAAGACATAAAAAGGTCTAGAGCCATACAAGTCATTGTCCATCAGATTTTTGGTAGCTCTAAAAACGAAACTACAGAATAAAGATTACTGGTACACTAAAATCCTTAAAATGATATGGACCACTTTTCAGTGGTCTTCTGAAGTTTTCCAAAAAAGAAATGCTTTCTCAAACTTTGAAATAACTCACCTATGGGAGACAACACTCTTGAAAACTGTGAGACATGTATTTAAAGGCTGCAACTGATGGTTTGGGATGCTTAAGCCTATTAATGTCAGTTTCTTAATCTGTGAAGTGGAGAAGTGTCCATCTGCTGAATTGATTTACTGGCCTCTAGCCAGCCCTACTGGACTGACGGAGTGCCTGCCCATTGTAATACAAATTATTCTGGGGGCTATCTTGGGGGAGGCAGAAATTTAAATTGTGTTCCTGCTCTTGAGCTATTATTTATAATGAGGAGTACAGAGTAACATTTATGGAACATTATTAAAAAACAATCAACCCACTGTTAAGAGCTAATTTCTACAACACAACTATGTTTTTATTGGATGGCAATGGAGAAGAAAGAGGTGCAGCCTGGAAGGGTTTCACCCAGAGGTGGGTGAACCTGAGCTGGAACTCAAAGCATGATGGAGAGGACTAACAGACGCAGAGGCAGCTGACAAAAACATTCAAGTCCAAAATGGAGGTATAAATTTCAGGTATGGAAATATCTGAAACATTTCTGCTACAAGGAATTGTGGAGACACTGGTTTGCCAAGAGTTGAGGCAAGGTATTAGAAAAATATGAGAAATAAATTGGTCAAGATGGTCAGCTCAAATTACAGAAGGCTTGGAAAGCCAGGTAGAGAAGAAGAGACACTCATAAGGATTAAAACAAAACAGAACAAAACAAACAAAGGAACATTCATGTGTTAAAGTAGGGGAATGATGTGGTAAAAATGAAAAAGGAGGAGAAACCTGCCAATAAATGGACTTTGAGTTCTTAAATAGATTGAGTGAAAGGCTAGGTGCTTGGTGTTTATAGTTTTAAAACATCCACTTACCCATTCAACATATTAACACTAGCATCATTTTAAAATTTTTACTAGTTTATTTTAATATATTTGAAATACTAATGCCACTCCCATTTAAAACACACTTCCTTTGCTTGTCCTTAACAGATCCTACCATTTCTCTATGTGCCCATCCACAAGAGGCTGGGGCTTCAACTGGTGAGGAAAGTCAAGGTTTTCCAGCCAGTGACGCTTGCTCTGCCGCCCAAATCACACTAGAATATATGGGGGATGATTATTTTGAATTCCAATCTGTAGAAGGTTGGCACTACCTGCCTGAGTTCTCTCAAAACTAGACTTCGTATGGTATTTTCTTCACATGAAAGAAACACCATACCTAACATTTTTCATGTTCATTACTTATAGGAGAAATTCACTAACTCAAAAGATGTTTCTGACCTTCCTGACTAGCTACTTCTTTTTTTCTCAAGGTTTGAGTCAGTGTGTTATAACTCTGTGTATAAAAGCTGCCTTGAGTTAATACAGATAATAAGGTTCCCTTTCTATACCTGAGATCAGAACTGATAAATCTACATCTTGCCAAATTCCCCAGAGATAAATATTTATTTTTTAAATTGAAGTATAATTAACATACAGTGTTATATTGGTTTCAGGTGTCCAATATAATGATTCAACACACTTATTCATTTTTCAGTCTTTATCGAGATAAGTGTACTCCTCATCCCCTTTATCTATTTCACTCATCCTCCCACCCACGTCCCCTCTGCAATGCCACTTTGTTCTCTGTACTTAAAAGTCTGTTGTCTCTTTTTATTTTGTTCATTTGTTTTGTTTCTAAAATTCCACATATGAGTGAAATCATATGGTATTTGTCTTTGTCTGACTTACTTCACTTAGCATTACACTCTGTAGGCCCACCCATGCTGTTGCAAATGCAAGATGTTATTCTTTTTTATGGCGGACTAACATTCCATTGTATACATGTATACCACAATCTTTATCCATTCATCTATTAATGGACACTTGGGTTGCCTCCATATCTTGGCTATTGTAAATAATTCTGCAAACACAGGGGTGCATGTAACTTTCTGAATTAGTATTTTTTTTCCTTTGGGTAGATACCCAATACTCCAGAAATAAACTTAAATAAGTCACACTCACTAACAAATATGCAATCAACTTTGAAATAAAACATAGTACCAATTATAAAATCTATCCAAATGTGAATTTAAAGTCATTCCAATAATATCCTGGATTAAAAATTAAATCACATGTGAAATTATAAGCTAAATGTTAGACAATAAGAGCATTAAATTCCAAAAATCCATGATAAAACCTAAACTATTATTCAGAGATTAACTCTTAGCCTTAAATGCAAATAAGAAAGATTAAAAATAAATATGTTTATAATCCAAGAGACCAAAAAAAATTATACAAGTAGAACTAAGAAGGAATGAAAAATTAATAAGGATTAAATAAATTAATACAATAGAAAAAGTAGGCTTCATTAATTAAAGGAAGTGACTTCCTAAAAAATATTGCTGATACAGGCAACTATTTACAGTTCTAATTGGGATAAAAGACATAAATATTAGGAATATAAAAGGAGAAATAGCTACCTCACAGAAAACTTTAAAATTATACACCTAAATAGGTGCGTGTATATTTGAATATATGAGTGTATACACAAACAACAACATATATTGAAAATGCTAAACTGAATGTTTTGGGGCGACTGGGTGGCTCAGATGGTTGGGCGTCTGCCTTCGGCTCGGGTCATGATCCCAGGGCCCTGGGATCGAGCCCCACGTCTGGCCTGCTTCTCCCTCTCCCTCTGCCTCTCCCCTGCTCATGCTCTCTCTCTCTCTCTGTATCTCTCTGTCTCAAGTGAATTAAAAAAAAAAAAATCTTAAAAAAAATAAACTGAATGTTTTGCAACAACAAATACACATTACCAAAACTCATACCATTTGGGATATAAAGGAATATAACTCTAAAACCATACCCATTGAAAAAGTAATCAAAACACTATGTCTACACTGATGCCAGGTCTTAGTGGTTTCATAAACAAATTACAATACAAACTTAAATATAATGGATTTTATAGATTATATATTTACACCAAATTTTAGTATATGGTTCTAAAACACTGAAAAAAGATTCAAAGTTCTTAACATATTTGTACCAAGATTAGTATAACTCTGTAACAACAAAAAGAAATCATATATACACTAAACCCACTATTAGAATCCTACTAATAGAACAGTTGTTAAAAATGCTAAAATAGTACAAACTGATATTCCATAATGTAATAAAAGAATAATATAATACAAGTAGGTTTTATTTAGCAACAAAATTATAGTTCAATATTAGAAAGACCTATCAACAGAATTTCCTAAGGTAATTGCTTAACAAAGATAAATATATTTATTTTAATAGATGATGAACAATTACTTTATATAATTCAACCTCCATTTCTGATAAAAATAATTACAAGGCTCAGAAACCTAGACCTAGTATTCTACTTAATAATGAAACTTGGAAGACTTCATGAGCAAATCAAGAACTTATCAAAAGATCCCCATAATTATTATTCAATGTAACAAGTGATTATGGTCAGTCCAATAAAGACAGGGAAAAGAAATAAAATGACTATTTTAAAGAATGAGTAACGAAAATTGTCACTATTTCAGGTGATTATCTGTACAAATTATAAAGTCAAATGAAAAGTTCTTAGCAGTAAAAATTTTCAGAAAGGAAGCTATAATAGTTTTTGTGAGAAACCAAATAACTTACTTTCCTTACATCTCTGCAAAAACAAACCAGAAGATGAAAAAACCTACCATTCTAAAATGTCAATGAAAACTATTAAGTTCCTAAGTAATTAATCAATGAAAAATGTATATGGAAAAGAATGTAAGAAAGATTATGAACTTTTACGGGAAGGACAGAAGACATAAATAAATGGAAAAACACAATTATTATTTCTCAGTGGGATGAGTCAGTATTTTAAGATCTGAATTCTCTCCCCAACATTAATCTTTAAATTCAGTGAGGTTCTTAGTGAAGTCCTACCAAGATTTATTTAATGGGTGGTTATAGCATTATCCTCAGTTCATCTGGGAGTAAAAATTCCTGAGAAGAGGAAAGGAAATTTTGATCCAGAACAATAAGGGTGAACACATCCTAACAGATTTCAAAAACAAACCACAGAGTCATAGTAATTAAGATAGACCCCATATACAGGTTCAATTATCATAAAATTGACATTTCAAATGTATAGAAAAGATGAAAGATTGAAAAAAAAAGAAACAGTATTGGTCAAGCCACAGTTACCCTTTTACTAAAGTTAGGTTGTCTACTTTAAAACATTCCACAACACAAACTCCAAAGGGCAAGTTGCTAGGACCCTCTGAAGTCTTGAAGATGACAATAAAATGTCCCTGGGAATTTATACTGCCAGGTGAGATTTACTTTACAAGAGTCATGGCCAGAGCCCTTGAAGCCCTTGCTAACACTTCACTGAATTACTAGAATGCTATCATCTAGAAGAAACTTAGGAACCAAACTGGGGTGCCAATGGCTCCTTATAACCAAGAAGCAGGGAAGTCAAAATGTATTTCCCTCATGGTAAGAAGTTCTAGAATGATTTTTAGTACAGATGCAGTAAGGGTTAAGTTCTCATCTGTGGGCTGGCTACTCTAGCAACTAACTAATTTGTTTAACATTTCTAAGTAAAGATATTCTGAATAACAAGCAATCCAAAGTAAGTCACAATGGAGACTGGTACCAATAAGATTTTTTTGAGTCTCAATACCCCTGAAACTTTTATTTATACCATAATCAGCATTCAATCAGTTTTCAGAAAAACAAAATCTGAATGATTAACATACTCCAGGAGACGCTATCTATAACTGCTACATAAGATCACTGTCTTTCTCTTACAACCTCAAACTTTCAAGAATCTTATTTGCAGACAATATGTACCTAATAAGGACTTGGTGAATGAATGAATGGATCAATGAAAGCCTAGAAAATAAGGCCAACCCCGAATCCTCCTCAGCAACTCAATTCTGCAACCATTCTGCTTCAGGTGTTTCTTGGTGCGTGCATGGAACCACATGCAATCCTTTGTTGGCTCATATAAAATGCCTGGGGCAGAAAAGTCAGCTAGAGACAGAAGGGGTCAGACTATGTCAGGAGCTTTTATGTCAACTAGAAGATGTGGGGGGACTGCAGCAGGCATTAAAACAAGGCTTGTATGTTTAGATCAATGACTTGCAGCTGTGGGAAGGATGAGTTTAAAGGGTATACGCTAAAGTCAGGGAGATCACTTTCGGGGCTACTTCAGTAACACAGGAAGATGATTTGTTTCTGTACTAAGGAAGCAGTTACAGGAAGAGGGGAGTAGAAATATTCTATAACTATTTACAAGACAAAATCCATAGTTCTCAGAGGTGGGCACATAGAGGGGAGGGGAGCATGTAGGTAGAGTTGAGGCGAATGCGTAGGGATGGTGCACTGGGCGCACAGTACCACCAGCTGAGACACAATATACAGGATCCTGTGCAAAAGCCTTAGAGCAGGAGTCTTTAGGCAGAGAGGCACAGCACAACTGTGAAAGGTCTCCTCACTTCAGTAGCTATCAGAGTTTGTGAGTGACTTACTTTGTTTTTACCCATCAGTAAGTAGGGTGTACTGGAAAGTATTTCTAAAACAGAGACATCCTCACTCATTTGCATTCCAATGCACAATCTTAAATAGGGAAGTAGCAGCCGAACGTAGAGCTAGTAGGCCAGACATTGTGGGTAAGTCCTAGTCCATCTGTGCCATAACCTGTAGGGCTACTGATAAGTTACTCATTGACAAATGTCACTTACATTCTTCTGTGCTTCTTATATGATCACTGTGTAACAAAGCAACCTCAAAACCAAAAATCTAAAAACACAACAGAAAAGCTCCTTCACCTAGGGCTAACAGAGATCTACTGAGAGTGTGCTATGCATGTGAACATCAACCATCCTTTGTCTCCAACTGGACAATGGATGAGAAACTACTGCTCAGAGGTTCATGTGAATATGCCCACTCCATCTATCTGCCTGACTGATGTGCTCTTGCCTGCCATCAACTTGCTATTGAATAACCACAACCTCATTGAACAGGGTCTCTCACTACTTCTGGTCCACTGTATCACCCCCTGCCAGAGCACCTGCACAGACACCAAGTGGGGATGTCCAGTGGTTCTGGGGAGGGGGGAGGAAATGATAAGACTTTCTGATCAAAAAAAGTACAAGTTCTGTTACTCAAGGCCAAGTGAGTGAATGTGTCAGAAGTGGAGGATGTATATGGGTAAGTCCTGAGATCTAAGGCAATAGTGCCTTCAATATCAGGATGAGGGCTTTTTAATTTATCCCACAGGGAAAAAGGACTTCTGGGTTAAATGGCAGAATTAGGCCAGATTACTGGTGTGAACTCAGCCAAGAGGATCAAAGGTAACAGATTCCTCTGGGCTTGATACACATAATGAACATCCTTTGGTTTCTGACCAGTGGTATTAATTTATGGAGTCCTCTTTTAAACCGAGATTTAGTCATGCCTCAGTTTTGAGTCTCCTACTTCCTAACTGTGAAAATGTTGGTGGGTCTCCTGGCACCTCTGGTTTCTTCACAATCTCAGTTCAAGTTTTCCTTATCTGTTTTAAAGAAATTGCTTCTTCTTGCTTTGAACTTGTAACTTTGCCCCGATGCACAATTGTTGTGGCATGTGATGACTTACCACAGAGCCACTGCTAGGAACTGCAAAACTCCCTTCTTCATCTTGGGACCCATCTGACAGGGTGGTACTGTTGAGAGAAGCATCATCTGGCTAAATGGAGAAATAAAAGTACCATTTTAATTCAGGCAAACACTTCTAACGTGTGTATTACACCATGTGTATCTGTTTAGACGTGTGTGACACTATACGAAGTTGTGACTGCCTGGGCAGGGACAGCTGCATCCAGTCCGTCAGGGAACATCACTATGAGTACCTAAATGCCAGACCCTTTGACAGACACTGGCCCCTGTAGCCGACACTGTTATTACCTGCCACAAACTCCTTTTCCCTTAACAATGTCTTGGTTTGATTCCAGGGAGTTAAACCAAAGAACTTCATTTCCAGGCTTCTTTGCAGCTGAGTGATCACGTGACAAGTGTGGTCAATGAGAGGTAAGTGTAATTTTAGCAAGACTGCTTCTAGAACACCTAAGGCCTTCCTCAGCAAAAGGAAGAGAGTCAGCTCATGTACACTCATGACAGCACTGTAGATGACAGCCTCGAGTTGCCAGGTATCTTGTTCGAATAAGGATGATGGCCACGGCAACGGACAACAGAGGTGGAAGATCAAGCCCACCTGGGTTTGTGCTAAGACATCATGTAATGCCCTGTCAGACTTGGACCACCAAATTTCCATGTGAAGCGAAATTAACTCCAACCCTTCCATGACATATGGCCAAACATGTCTAATCTTAGTTTTGAAACACACCCTATGATTATCTTTTGCAGTGACTAGAATTCAGTAGCAATAGTACCAGGTTATGTTTTTCATTTATAGAGCTAGAAATAAGAGATTTTTGATGTAGTGGACACTGGCTTTACTAAAATTTAAGACATAATATTCTTTTCTTTACTGAAGGAAGCTTATTGCAAAACAGAATGTATTTGATACTTATGAAAATACAGTGTTTCGTTTTTTAAAAACTGTCACTCAGGGCAGCTGAGTGGCTCAGTTGGTTAAGTGTCTGACTCTTGATTTTGGCTCAGGTCATGATCTCGGGGTTGTGAGGCAAAGCCCCGTGTTGGGCTCTGCACTGGGCATGGAGCCTGAGATTCTCTCTCTCCCTTTCCCTCTGTTCCTCCTTGTCACTTCTCTATCTCTCCTTCTTTAAAAACAAAACAAAACAAAAAACCTGTCACTCACCTTGCTTGACCACATCGTCTACATTTCTTATAGACAGCAGGCATTACTTTATAAAATGAACAAAGAAGTTTCTGAGAAAGAGAAAGAGAGAGAACATGTGCAGGGGCAGTGGGAGAGGGAGAGAAAGAATCTTAAGCAGGCTGCACACACAGCATGGAGCCCGAAGCTGAGCTTGATTTCACGATCCTGAGACATGACCTGAGCCGAAATCAAGAGTCGGTCACTTAACTGACTGAGCCACCCAGGCGCCCAAGAACCTTTTTTTAATTTAATTAAATATTTTTAAAGATTTTATTTATTTATTTGAGAGAGAGGCACAACGAGAGAGGGAACACAAGCAGGGGGAGTGGGAGAGGGAGAAGCAGGCTTCCCGCCGAGCAGGAAGCCCGATGTGGGGCTTGATCCCAGGGCCCTGAGATCATGACCTGAGCCGAAGGCAAATGCTTAACGACTGAGCCACCCAGGCACCCCAAGAACCTTTTTTTTAAAGGGACAAATAAAACATGAGAACAAGTATAAGATGGTGGACTGACAATTACCTACCTCCCCTCCCACCCTCATCACTAAAAATGGCAGAAAACATATATAAAACATATATATATGTTTTATATACATATAACATGTTTATATTTATATATTTATATATATGTTTTATATAACATATATATATATAAAATACGTTTTAAAGGAGGTCATTTTTGATAGCACTGGAAACCAGAAAAGAATTCCATAGCGGGAAAGATGGCGGAGGAGTAGGGGACCCTATTTCAACTGGTCCCCAGAATTGAGCTGGATATCTACCAGACCACTCTGAGCACCCACGAAACCAGCCTGAGATGTAAGAAGATCTGGATCTCTACAAACAGAATATCGCAGGCGGTTGGTTTTGAGGTACAAAGTGGGGAGCCGTGATTCTGCAGGCAGATACGGGAGGATAAACAGCAGTGGGAGGGTGCCTGGCCGTGGGGATCCTACACCGCCCGTGAGCGACAGCCTCGCACGCTGCGGACGGGGCGCAGACTCGCAGACCGGTAGCGGCGGGGAAAGGACTTTAGGGCAGCCCCCGGGGCGGAAACCCGGAGCAGCGGGGTCGCGCGCATGCAAACTGGGAGCGGCTGGCGGTTTTAGAAGCACAAAAGGCAGAGATGTGCCCCGCCTGGAGGCAGGACTGGGAGCGCTGCGGAGGGGCGCACAACCCAGGACGCTGCAGTTTATAGCAGCACGGACAGAAACGGAGACGGTGTGGCCTGGAGAGCTCACTGAAGAACAGACTGAGGTCTCTCTGCTCTGAGGCAGAGGGTTGGAAACGGTCTCTTCTGCTCTGACTTGCAGAAGAGATGCAGAAAGCCGCCAGAGAACAAAAGCCCCAAAGACTGATTCCCGCTGAGCCCATCCCCCGCCACAGGGGGCAGGGCAACTCCACCCAAACAGGGTTGCCTGAGTAACAGCACAGCAGGCCGCTCCCCCAGAAGACAGGCTGGGAAAACAAGAGGCCAGCAACCCTAAGGTCCCAAGAAAACAGGTGCATCTTGCTTGGGTTCTGGTCAATAATTTCGACTCTATACATTCCCTCAAACACCCATCAACAGAATGACTAGGAGGAGGAGCCCCCAAAATAGAAAAGACTCAGAGATTATGACTTATGCTGCAGATTTACAAATGGATGCAGATATAACCAAGATGTCGGAGATGGAATTCAGGCTAGCAATTGTGAAGACAATGGCTAGAATGGAGAAATCAGTTAATGGCAACATAGAGTCTCTATGGGCAGAAATGAAAGGTGAATTGGCAGAACTTAAAAATGTCATCAGTGAGATCCAATCCAATCTAGATAATCTAACAGCTAGGGTAACTGAGGCAGAAGAGCGAATAAGCGACCTGGAAGACAATATAAGAGATAAAAAGGGAAAAGAGGAGGCCAGGGAAAAACAACTCAGAATCCATGAAAATAGAATCAGAGAAATAAGTGACACCATGAAGCGTTCCAATGTCAGAATAATTGGAATCCCAGAGGGACTGGAGAGAGAGAGAGAGGACTAAAAGATGTATTTGAGCAAATCATAGCTGAGAACTTCCCTAATCTGGGGAATGAAACAAACATTCGCGTTCTAGAGGCAGAGAGGACCCCTCCCAAGATCAAGGAAAACAGGCCAACACCCCGGCATGTAATAGTAAAACTCCCAAATTTTAGAACCAAGGAAACCATCTTAAGGGCAGTTAGGGGGAAGAGGTTCCTTAAGTACAGAGGGAGGAACATCAGAATAACGTCAGACCTATCCACAGAGACCTGGCAAGCCAGAAAGGCCTGGCAAGACATATTCAGGGTACTAAATGAGAAGAACATGCAGCCAAGAATACTTTACCCGGCAAGGCTTTCATTTAGAATGGATGGAGAGATGCAGAGCTTCCACGACCGACAGAAACTGAAAGAATATGTGACCACTAAGCCGGCCCTGCAAGAAGCATTAAGGGGGGGTTCTATAAAAGGAGAAAGACCCCAAGAGTGATCTACAACAGAAATTTACAGGGACAATCTATAAAAACAACGTCTCACGGGCAACATGATGACAATTAATTCATATCTTTCAATAATCACTCTCAACGTGAATGGCCTAAATGCTCCCATAAAACGGCACAGGGTTGCAGATTGGATAAAAAGACAGGAACCATCCATATGCTGCCTACAAGAGACTCATTTTGAACCTAAAGATACATCGAAACTGAAAGTGAAGGGATGGAGATCCATCTTCCATGCCAGTGGACCTCAAAAGAAAGCTGGGGTAGCAATTCTTATATCAGACAAATTAGATTTTAAACTAAAGTCTGTAATTAGAGACACAGAAGGACACTATATCATTCTTAAAGGGTCTATCCAACAAGAAGATCTAACAATTGTAAATATCTATGCACCCAACATGGGAGCAGCCGTCTACATAAGCCAACTGTTAACCAAAATAAAGAGTCATATTGATAACAATACGTTAATTGTAGGAGACCTCAATACTCCACTCTCAGCAATGGACAGATCATCTAAGCAAAAAATCAACAAGGAAACAAGAGCTTTGAATGATACATTGGACCAGATGGACCTCATAGATATTTAGAGAACATTCCACCCCAAAACAACAGAATACTCATTCTTCTCGAGCGCACATGGAACTTTCTCCAGAATAGACCATATACTGGGTCACAAATCAGGTCTCAACTGATACCAAAAGACTGAGATTATTCCCTGCATATTCTCAGACCACAATGCTCTAAAACTGGAACTCAATCACAAGAAAAAATTTGGCAGAAATTCAAACACTTGGAAGCTAAAGACCACTCTGCACAAGAATGTTTGGGTCAGGGCGCCTGGGTGGCTCAGTTGCTTAAGCGACTGCCTTCGGCTCAGGTCATGATCCTGGAGTCCCAGGATCAAGTGCCGCATCGGGCTCCCTGCTCAGCAGGGAGTCTGCTTCTCCCTCTGACGCTCCCCCCTCTCATGTGCTCTCTCTCTCTCTCATTCTCTCTCTCAAATAAATAAATAAAATCTTAAAAAAAAAAAAAAAAGAATGTTTGGGTCAACCAAGAAATCAAAGAAGAACTTAAACAATTCATGGAAATCAATGAAAACGAAAACACATCGGTCCAAAACCTATGGGATACTGCAAAGGCAGTCCTAAGGGGGAAATACATAGCCATCCAAACCTCACTCAAAAAAATAGAAAAATCCCGAATTCACCAACTAACTCTACACCTTAAAGAACTAGAGAAAAAGCAACAAACGACGCCTAAGCCACGCATTAGAAGAGAAATAATTAAAATTAGAGCAGAAATCAATGAATTAGAAACCAGAAACACAGTAGATCAGATCAACGAAACTAGAAGTTGGTTCTTCGAAAGAATTAATAAGATCGATAAACCACTGGCCAGACTTATCCAAAAGAAAAGAGAAAGGACCCAAATTAATAAAATTATGAATGAAAGGGGAGAGATCACGACTAACACCAAGGAAATAGAAACAATTATCAGAAATTATTATCAACAACTATATGCCAACAAACTGAGCAATCTGGATGAAATGGAGGCCTTCCTGGAAACCTATAAGCTGCCAAGACCAAAACAGGAAGAAATTGACAACCTGAATAGGCCAATAACCGGTAACGAGATTGAAGCAGTGATCAAAAACCTCCCCCAAAACAAGAGTCCAGGGCCTGATGGATTCCCTGGGGAATTCTACCAAACATTCAAAGAAGAAATAATACCTGTTCTACTGAAGCTGTTTCAAAAAATAGAAACAGAAGGAAAACTTCCAAACTCATTCTATGAGGTCAGCATTACCTTAATCCCCAAACCAGGCAAAGACCCCATCAAAAAGGAGAATTTCAGACCGATATCCCTGATGAATATGGATTCCAAAATCCTCAACAAAATCCTAGCTAATAGGATCCAACAATACATTAAAAGGATCATCCACGATGACCAAGTGGGATTTATCCCCGGGATGCAAGGGTGGTTCAACATTCGCAAATCAATCAATGTGACAGAACACATTAATAAGAGGAGGGAGAAGAACCATATGGTCCTCTCAATTGATGCAGAAAAAGCATTCGACAAAATACAACATCCTTTCCTGATTAAAACTCTCCAGAGTATAGGGATAGAGGGAACATTCCTCAAGTTCATAAAATCCATCTATGAAAAACCCACAGCGAATATCATCCTCAATGGGGAAAAGCTGAGAACCTTTCCCTTAAGATCAGGAACACGTCGAGGATGCCCACTCTCGCCACTACTGTTCAACATAGTATTAGAAATCCTAGCAACAGCAATCAGACAACAAAAAGAAATAAAAGGTATTCAAATTGGCAAAGAAGACGTCAAACTCTCTCTTTTCGCAGACGACATGATACTTTATGTGGAAAACCCAAAAGACTCCACCCCTGAATTACTAGAACTCATCCAGCAATTCAGTAATGTGGCAGGATATAAAATCAATGCAAAGAAACCAGTTGCTTTCTTATACACTAACAACACAACTGTAGAAAGAGAAACTAGAGAAACGATTCCATTTACAATAGCACCAAAAACAATAAGATACCTCGGAATAAACCTAACCAAAGAGGTCAAGGATCTATACTCTAGGAACTACAAAACACTCATGAAAGAAATTGAAGAAGACACAAAAAGATGGAAAAATATTCCGTGCTCATGGATCGGAAGAATAAACATTGTTAAAATGTCTATGCTACCCAGAGCAATCTATACCTTCAGTGCCATCCCGATCAAAATTCCAATGACATTTTTCAAAGTGCTGGAACAAACAATCCTAAAATTTGCATGGAATCAGAAAAGACCCCGAATCGCCAAGGAAATGTTGAAAAAGAAAAACAAAGCTGGGGGCATCATGTGGGGGCATCACGTTGCCCAATTTCAAGCTATATTACAAAGCTGTGATCACCAAGACAGCATGGTACTGGCACAAAAACAGACATACAGAGCAATGGAACAGAACAGAGAACCCAGATATGGACCCTCAACTCTATGGTCAAATAATCTTTGACAAAGCAGGAAAAAACATGCAATGGAAAAAAGACAGTCTCTTCAATAAATGGTGCTGGGAAAATTGGACAGCCACATGCAGAAGAATGAAACTCGACCATTCTCTAACACCACTCACAAAGATAAACTCAAAGTCTATGAAAGACCTCAATGTGAGACAGGAATCCATCAAAATCCTAGAAGAGAACATAGGCAGTAACCTCTTTGACATCGCCCACAGCAGCTTCTTTCAAGATACTTCTCCAAAAGCTAGTGAAACAAAAGCAAAAATGAACTTTTGGGACTTCATCAAGATAAAAAGCTTCTGCACAGCAAAGGAAACAGTCAACAAAACAAAGAGGCAAACCACAGAATGGGAGAAGATATTTGCAAATGACACTACAGATAAAGGGCTGGTATCCAAGATCTATAAAGAACTTCTCAAACTCAACACCCAACAAACAAATAATCAAGTCAAAAAGTGGGCAGAAGATATGAAAAGACACTTCTCTGAAGAAGACATACAAATGGCTAACAGACACATGAAAAAATGTTCATCATCATTAGCCATCAGGGAAATCCTAATCAAAACCACATTGAGATACCACCTTACACCAGTTAGAATGGCCAAAATGGACAAGGAAAGAAACAACAAATGTTGGAGAGGTTGTGGAGAAAGGGGAACCCTCTTACACTGTTGGTGGGAATGCAAGTTAGTACAGCCACTTTGGAAAACAGTGTGGAGGTTCCTCAAAAATTTAAAAATAGAGCTACCCTATGACCCAGCAATTGCACTACTAGGTATTTACCCCAAAGACACAGATGTAGTGAAAAGAAGGGCCATATGCACCCCACTGTTCATAGCAGCAATGTCCGCAATAGCCAAACTGTGGAAAGAGCCGAGATGCCCTTCAACAGATGAATGGATAAAGAAGATGTGGTCCACATATGCAATGGAATATTACTCAGCCATCAGAAAGGATGAATACCCAACTTTTACATCAACATGGATGGGACTGGAGGAGATTATGCTAAGTGAAATAAGCCAAGCAGAGAAAGTCAATTATCATATGGTTTCACTTATTTGTGGAACATAAGCAATAGCATGGAGGACATTAGGAGAAGGAAGGGAAAAATGGGCGGGGGGAATTGGAGGGAGAGATGAACCATGAGAGACTATGGACTCTGAGAAACAAACAGGGTTTTAGAGGGGAGGGGGGAGGGGAGATTGGTTAGCCCGGTGATGGGTATTAAGGAGGGCACGTACTGCATGGAGCACTGGGTGTTATACAAAAACAATGGATCGTGGATCACCACATCAAAAACCAATGATGTATTGTATGGTGACTAACATAACATAATAAAATTAAAAAAAAAAAAAGAATTCCCTAGTGGACCAACTCAGAAATTTCTAGATGAAAAGCAGATAGAATTGGTTTGGTAAAATAAAAACCTCTACCTAAGAGTAGCATAAAAGAAAATTTCTAGAGAGGGAGGAAAAAACAAATATAACAGAATTGTACAAGGAGTACGAAAGGGTCCCGGGTAAATAGTTAAAAATGTTTGCAAAATAGAAGCCAAGTAGACCAACCTCTTAAATATATAGACAACCCCTAAATATAATGCAGGAAAATCCCCCAATATGTAGTCTAAATAAAATGAACTAACTGCCTTGGAGGGTGGGATCCTAGCATGAGTATACGGGTCTAAGAGAGAAGGAAATCAGGAGGCCTAACAAAAGACATGGAGGGGAGCCTGAAAGAAATCAGTTTTGCCTGGAAGTAATAAATTAGGTTTTTCATCCCTGTCATTGGTTTGGCATCTGTGGATAATGTTTACTAACCTACCTGCCTCCTCTACACACTTCAAAGTTAAGTACACCCCACTTCCAAGAACACACAATCAATAATTTCAGCCTTTGGGAAAATTGATCTACTCAAGTGCAGAGGAAATATACAGCAATTTTCTCATCAATTAAAAATTAATAAAGTCTGTGCTATGATTCTACAGAGAACTTCAGGGGCCCACAGAGCTGTATAATTCCACCTAAGAGTGTGCTGGTACCTTCCGCCTTGTAGAACACTTTCTACCCTATGCTTCCTTGGATGGAGCATCTGGTGGATCATCTCACCCTCTTGCTGTGACAGTATTCTCAATGGACATCAATACAAGGGAGGGACTGGGGAGCTGGAAAGGGAAAAACGCCCTGGATCCATAGTCCCGGTCAGAAGCTCTCTCTGCACTGGAGGCGAAACCTAAAACCTGAAACACTTGCTGTCACTCAACGGGAGATGTACACTTCCCTGACCAGATGGTTCTCACACTCAGGGAGACACTTCACTGTTTGTGTCACTTATTATTACACATTCCAAAAGCTGACATTTCTCCACACAAGATGTTTATATTTGAAAAATAACTGGAAAAAAACCTAAATATTTATATCTAAGTTGATACTGAAAATATTGAAAAAAAATTTATATGGTAGTCTATTATTTTTATGTATGAGTTCACCCATGAGGACCAAGCTTTAGTTGACAACATCCTCTATTTGGGATACATACACAAAAATTAGTTTTTGTTGTTGTTTCTCCCTATAGATGTTTTTAGAATTTAGTTATTTTTTATTTACCTACTAAATTATTCCTTGCTGAGTTTATGAGCTATGGGTGATGACCTGTGGGTGGCTTGTTTGCCAAAAATCTGAATTACATTGCACCTTTACTCAAAAGAAATGACAATACACATCCTTTACGTGAAATCAATGTTCATGGTGGCATTAGGCATAACTGCTCAAAACTGGAAACAATCCAAATGTCCATCATCAGGTGAATAGATATACCAATAGTAGTATATTTATGTAATGGATTACTACTAGTAATAAAAGAACCAAACTTCTATCACATGCAGCAAATGGATGAATCTAAAAGTTAGTGTAAGTGAAAGAAAGGCAGATACAAGAGTGCATTTTGTATTTATAGTTCTATTTATATGAGAGTTAAAACCAACCTAAGGTGTTAGAAATCACCATAGGGCTTGCCTGGGTAGGAGCAGGAGGACAACTGGCTGGGAAGGGCCTCAGAGAGATTTCTGCTGTGATGGAAATGTTCTGTTTTGATGGACTTGGTTGTATGGGTAAAAACATATGTTGGAACTAATTGAATTACACACCTAAAATACATGCACTTACTGTTTGTAAATTATACCTCAGTAAAAAACATAAAAATAATGTGATTCCTTAAAAAAATTTAATTCTTCTCTTCAGTGTGATTTAAGGGGCTATTGCTGCTATGAACCAAGAACCCACAGCTGCAATAATGGGGAAAAAGTTGTTCTTGAGAAATAAGAATTTGTTTACTGAAATTTAGAAAAAGAGTGAGACAAGCTAAAAAACTACATTCATGACCAAGAAAAAAAACCACTAATCTGGAAAATAAAGATGAAGAAACAGAGCAAACAGACTAACATGAGAGGAAATTTAGAAGATACTGAAATTCAGGGGTGCCTGGGTGGCTCAGTTGGTTAAGCGTCTGACTCTTGATTTTGGCTCAGGTCATGATCTCAGGGTTGTGAGATGGAGCCCTGCATCAGGGTCCGCACTGGGGGTGGAGCCTGCTTAAGATTCTCTCTCTTTCTCTTTCCCTTTGCCCTTCCCTTTCCCTCCTCCCCCATCTCTAAAAAAAAAAATAAAAAAGAAGAAGATACCGAAATTCAATTTAAGCCTGGCAACAACCATCTAATATGTGCTCGGGGGGGGGGGGGGGGGGGGCCACAAAAATAGGGAGAAAAAAATGACTTAAGACATAACAGAAGACATTGTCCAGAAACTAGAGGGGAAAAAACAGTTCTCAGGTGGAAAGAACTTGTCGAGCAGAGACCAAAATGAATGAAATAAACGGCAGATCCTCATGAAAGTACAGAACTCTAGGAATAGATTCGAAATAAATTAAAAATTCAAAAATTCAAAAATCGGCAGGGTAAACAAAAAAAAAACCCTCATTTATGAAGGAATGAGATTCAGGCAACTAAAATAAGAAAAGAAAAACAAATAATGTTACGAGTGCAAAAGTCAGTCAATTAGCAATAACAGAAATTCTACCATAAAGGTTTTCCAGGACAGCTAAGGTTTTCTATTAGTAACGGTTAGTCAGGTGACACATGTTCCTATCGGGAACATCAACATGGTATCCAGAGTTTGCTAACCATCTTGTAAGCATAAGGATTAAATCCGCATGCTATGGTGCAGCATAAAAGTAAAAAGGTAGAAGTTCATGCTAAGGCTGGCATTGCATTGTATTGCACTTGTACCAGCGATGGTCTACCCACCAGCAGTTACTTGTTTTGTGATTAAAACAAACTCCTACTTCTTTAAATTAAAGTTCTTTAGATTTTCTTTTCCACGAAACAAACACAGATGTAACTGACATTGTTTTTAACAGATGCTATGATTGTATTCTGCAGTGAATTAGGAATCAATAGCAAGTGCAGCCATTTGATTTTCACTTAAGACACTGGAAATAAACTAGATCAACTACTTTGCTTTTTCAGTAGACTAACACCTTGAATGACTAATTCATTTTTGTGGACTGCACATCTTATCTATACAAGAAGTGATTTGTAGAGGTTTGTTATGATGTTAGACTGCATTGTAAGACTTTTGTAAATGCCAAATTCAGCGGCATTTGTGATTTAGAGTCAAGAGTCAACTGCATATAATACGTAAACAGACTATTTAAGTAGCTTATTGCAAAATAAACACTTTGGATATTAATAAAATCATAAGATGTCATGTGGACTCTTTTTTAAGGGTTTATTGAGCTATGACATACAATTAACTGCAGATATTTAAAGAGTAAAGTCTACAGTTTGATGTTGTTTTGACAAATATGTAGGCCTGTGAAACCATCACCATAGTCAAGATAATGACCAAAACCAGCACCACAAAAATGTTCTTATATCCCTTTGTTAACCTCTCCTTCCCTCTTCTCCTCATCCAGCCCCAGGTCCCCGGGCAATCACAATCTTCTTTCCCTTACTATAGGTTAGTTACATTTTCCATAATTTTACATAAATTGAATCTTTTTGGTCTGGCTTCTTTCACAAGGCATAACCACTTTGGGATCCATCCATGTTGTACATATCAATAGTTCATTGCTTTTTATTGCTGAGTAATATTCTTTTGTATGAATATGCCAGAATTTGTTCATCCATTTATCTGTAAGTAAAAACTGTTCCTCTTGTGCTAGAAACATTTGTGACTCAGCCTATTGTGCTAGAAACATTTGGGCTATTGTGCTAGAAACATTTGTGACTCAGTCTTGGTATGAATATATATTATGTATGAGTTGAACAGCTGGGTCTGTGGTAGGTATATGCGTAACATTTTAAGAAACTGCCACATTATTTTCCAAAGTGGATGGACCATTTTACATTCCCACCAGCAGTGCAGGAGAGCATCAGCTGTTCTGCACCCTTAGCAGTCTTTTTAATTTTAGTCATTCCATAGGTTATGTGGAAGTATCTCACTGTGGCTTTATTTGTATTTCCATAATCACTAGTGATACTGAGCACCCTTCATGAGTTTATTTCCCATCCACATCTTTTTGGGTAAAGTATCTATTCAAATCTTTTTCCCATTTTAAAAGATGAGAAAAAAAAAAAACAATCTTCTACCACTGGAAAGCTCAGGGTATATTCTTGAAAGAGAAAGTTGATTTGTTTTCAGAAGTAAAGGATTTGTGTGCTTAAGTTAAGGGAACTAAAGGTTAAATACTAGCAGGGAGCAGACTGGGGATAATTTCTAATATCAAAAAAAATTTATATTATTTCTATAAACAATTGGGGTTATATTCTGGGATTAAATGGGAAAGTTAAGTCAGATGATCAAATCTCTCTTTCCTAAAACCTAATACGGTGAACAAAACATAACTTAAAAATAGGAAAAAAGATTCCCAGCAACATTCACATGAGTGGTGATTGGAGAAAGAGATATTCCAGGAATAACATAAATTCTTTTCTATAATCCAACCCCCCTCCCCATCAAAACAGCACTAATGAAGAAAGTAAATGGAGAAAATTTTTAAAAAGACAACCATCATGTCCAAATTATGAGAAAAGACAACCAAAAGTGTGAGTAACCACACCTGGGTTCACTATATGCACATTCAAACAAAGACTCTCCCCAACACCATCTCAACAGGGAGGAGGGAACCTACTGGGATTCACCATTCTGCCTGTTGTTATCTGGGAGGAAGTTAGGAGAGGGAGTATGAGGACAGAAAAATAAAAAAAGAAAAGAGACTACATAACTTCCACCAAACGAGAGAAAAGATAACTTAAAGTAGGAGTGCACATAGAAACCTGTGAGAAAACGCTCTGGGCTAAACCATAAATGAAGTCACCTTTCCTAGCTGGAAATAGATAATAAGCTCCATCCTCCTCCTCAGGCTTGCCTGACTGTGCCCTCCTCTGGGTCACCTGGGAGGAGAAGTGGGGATGGGGCAAGCAGGGAGACGGGGGAGGGAGGGAGCACTGGATACCTGGGGTTACATGTATGGTCAAAAGAAAGGCGCCTGATCTTCACCTTGCACTGGACAAACAATAGAAACCTGAGGACACCTGCTTCTCCTCCAAGAGATGGACCTATGACTCGATGGAATGAACATTCTTATGAGAATTTTTTTTTTAAAGATTTTATTTATTTGACAGAGAGAGAGATAGCAAGAGCAGGAACACAAGCAGGGGGAGTGGGAGAGGGAGAAGCAGGCCTCCCACCGAGCAGGGAGCCCGATGTGGGACTCGATCCCAGGACCCTGGGATCATGACCTGAGCCGAAGGCAGACACTTAACGCTGAGCCACCCAGGCGCCCGAGAATGTTTTAAAATAAAAGAAAAAATGTAAAGGAAATAAATCTGCCCCAGAAAAGGCCTACAGTCATTAGTTCTCTGGGTATTTATCTGTTTTTATAGAGCATGCAGTTATTTGTGGGTTTAACTATTAAACTTGGCTTTATTTACTGCTGAATGTTTTCCTGCAAATTGAGTAAAGGTGGATAGGTATGTTGAGAGCCGTAGCTATCCAGCCATCTTAATTATGGTGCACTGTTCTGAAGTTCTGCCTGATTGTCTTGAAAAAATGACTTTTTTTTTTTTTTAAGATTTTATTTATTTGACAGAGAGAGAGACAGCCAGAGAGAGAACACAAGCAGGGAAAGCAGGAGACGGAGAAGCAGGCTTCCTGCAGAGCAGGAAGCCGGACGCGGGGCTCGATCCCAGGAGCACGGGATCATGACCTGAGCCGAAGGCAGACGCTTAACCATCTGAGCCACCCAGGCACCCCTAAAAAATGACTTCTTCGTTCATCCCTACCCCAGGTTATCCTGCTGTAACTTACCAAGGAACCACTTGTTTTGATAACTCCTGGCAGCTCTTTTTCCTCCTGGGTTCCATCCAACTGAGCAGTATGGTTGTCACAGGTATCACCTGGCTAATGAGAGAAATGAAAGTCATTTTTATCCAGGCATATCTGTCCCAATATGACTGTTTATTCAATTATACATTATATAAGACTCTTCAAATGTATAGCCATGTGGTGATAAATGGAGTTAATGACTACCTGTGCAATGGTAATGGCATTCACCAATTCGTCCACAATTAATACTGATCGTGCATTACAGCATAAGTTGTTCTCAAAATCCACTGTTAATTGCCTGCCAAAATCCACTTTTCTTTTCTTCAACTTCTGAATATCACGATCTGCTCCAAAGATGCTATGTCTAAACTAAAAAGACTAAAGTGTGATCATGTGATGGCTATGACCAATGAGATACAAGTAGACTCCTACTTGCTAGAGCATCCAGGAAGGCTAATGCTTTCTTGTTGAAGTGGATAAAATCCTCTGCTGATGCTGCTGCTTCTTCACATGGACACAGTGTCTGTGATGCCGAGATACTTGATAAGCATTAAATATTAGCCCACAGGCTAAGTGGAGCAGACTGGAAAGATGAAAAAGTTGGTAGATCCATGCTAGGGATATCAGCCACACCAGCCTCAGACTTCTTATTTTATAAGGACAATAAATCTCTAATCATCTAAGTCATGAAGCTTACTGATTAAACAACCTATGCCACTTTAAAATCAGACTTCATAACTTTTTGTAATGATTTACAAATCAGCAAGAGTGGTCAGTTTTTTTCAATCAAGAAACTAGAAATACATTAGATTGACTAACTCACAGACACATAAGACTGAACCCAAAATTTCATTCCCATTCACTGAATATTGTAAAAGCTCTGATTTTCATTATGCAGCAAGTGTGTTTGGAGACTATTCTGATTGTGATAGATGGCACTGTAGGTCTTGTGCATACGCTCTAAGTAATTTTTAGCAGCATTAATGATATACTGGCATTCCCCAAAATAAGATGCAATTATTCTATTCCATGACTGAAGCAACATTTTGCCAAATTAAACATACTGGATATCAATGAAACCATAAACTGCTACATGAGACTTCAGAAACTGTTGTTTTTCATCTTGCTTTTCCATATTTTCTAACTTTCCCCCAATGTGTATGCATTATATTAAGAAAAACAGACATCTGTTTTGAAGCAGAAACAATGCTAAAGAGGCAGTACAAGAAACCAGGTCAGGGCAGAGGACTGAGAGCACACTGCTCACAATCACTCCAAATTTGAGAAAGGTATGTATTGTTATAAGAACAGCTCCAAATGGCACTGGAAACCAACAAGGTGTCCTAATAACGATGAGAAATTGTTAGAAATCCCTGGGAAATAAAATGTAAACAATGTATTTCATAATTGTACAGAACTTAGCTTAAGAACAGCATAAAACAACTTTGCTGGCAAGGAAAGGATAAATCTACAAAAAGCAAACATACAAACAATCAAGTAAGCTCAGTGTGAAAATTACAAAGGGCAGGAAGGGGCCTTAGCTCAATGGCCACAAATAATTTATCATAAAGTGTATCCTCAATGGAAGGGCCAGACAGACCTCCCAGAGGCTCCCTTTACACCGAACAGCAGGCAGCAGCTACCTATGGACCCAAGAAAAGCACTCTGGCTGAAGTGAACCGCCTGCCTTGGGAAGTTGTCCAGGGTTGAGAACAAAACACATCTCAGTATCAGGTAACTCTGGATCTCCATGAAAGTCATGGAAGGGAGAATAAAAGGAAAACATCAGTTTTTGTCTTGGATAGCAAGAAATGAAGCCATTCACCACTCTCCCTTTGGTGTGTGCATGTGTGTGCACACACATGTGCACATGAGCGTGGATACTCACCCATATGTACAGTTAAACTAACTTCCATTCACATACCTTACTGACTTACACAGTATCCAAAATCAGCCCCCTCATTCCATAAAGAATCCTTTGGGAAATTATCAGCAATAACACACCCTAAGTCACTAACTGGTCAATCTAATCCATTAATAAATATAAATCAATCACCAAGGACCATCAGACATTGGAGAAAATTAATGTAATGAATAAGTCACTCATGGCGAAAAATCAACATTCTAAAAAAGTACAGTGATAAACATTCTGGGAAAAAGAATTGAGGGAAGGAAAAAGGCTTAAAATAACTTGATTTCAGAGAGATTTGAGAAGATTTTACAACCATAAATCAGGAATATCACAATAAAGTGGAAGTCAGTGAAAAAGGAGTTCCTGTCAATTAACAGTATGACTACTGAATTAAAAAATCAGTAGAGGCTCAATTATAACCACTCATGGCAAAAATGAGAATTAGGAATCTCCAAAATGATATAGACAAAATCTACTAGCATACAGAACAAATAGGAAAAAAGATAAGGAAATATAACATACAATTTAAGAACTATGTGAGTTTAACACGCAGGCAATGAAAGGAAGAATAGGAAAATGGAAAAATAAAGTAATTAAAGAAATAATGGAAAGAGAATGGCCAGAACTGAAAGAAAAGGAACATTTTTCAGCAACAAAAAGCTAAGTGTTGATGATGATTTTTAAAAAAGATGTCAGGGGCACCTGGGTGGTGCAGTCAGTTGAGCATCCAGCTCTTGATTTCTGCTCGGGTCGTGATCTCAGGGTCATGAGACTGAGCCCTGCGTGAGGCTCCAGGCTCAGCCCGGAGTCTGCTTAGGTTTCTCTCTCCCTTTGGCAACCCCCCACAACCCCCCCGCCAAACACATGGACATGAGCTCTCTCTCTCTCAAATAAATTTTTAAAAAAAATAAAAATAAAAAATAAATTTAAAAAAAGATGTCATATCCTGATGACAGTTCAGGTCTCCTACACTAAAGATAAATGTAAAAGGCTTCCCGAAATATAAAAATGAGAGAAGGAAACAAAGGAATAAGATTTAGAGAGACATCAGACTTCTCAACATTAACACTATATGAAAAAGCAAACAGATTAATATTTACAAATTTCTGAAAAAAATTAATATAGGGCCTATCACTTTGATACTCACCAATTTAGGATTTATGCTTTTTGGGTATGAAAATTTAGTATCCACAGATACTTCTTGCCAGATTTGCTCAAAGGATAAAAGGTGCAATCTGCTAAGAAGATGTAACATTTTGTAATACATACGATTATGCAAATTAGTATTTGTACTATTCTCTGTAGTTACTCGGCTATGTTAGCCTTCACCATCTTCCTGGGAGAAAGAACAGTACTCGCTTTCTCATTCTAGAAACTGGTCAGTAGTTCAGGGGTAGGACTGGAACAAAACTTTATGTCCTCTTCCATCTCACTGTAAGATTTCTTCATGTGTTTGGCACCACACTTGCCCCTCTAATTCACCTTTAAAAGGTGGTAAGACCTTCAAGGAATTGAAATACATGAAACAGTGATAAAAGGGAAAAGAAACAAAAGATACCTAGACTAATCATGAGAGTCCATGGCCAGGGTGGCTGTGTTGGGTGTGGTATATAAGACTTCAAATAAAGTTCACTCTTCCGTGCCGCCTTGACATCTGGTAAAAGCGGAAGGACCATAAGCACTCTAACTACAAGCTCCCCTCCTACTCTGTCCCTCATATAAGGTTCCCTAGACAAACAATGCTCCTTATCCAGGGGACCAGACACAATTCCTGCTTATCCTTGAGTAATGGGTTTCAGTTCCTTGTCAGCCGGTGGAATTATTCAAACAAGCCAATCACATCCTCCCATGGGAACCAAGGGGCACCTCACTCTCTTGATACTACACAAAGCCCGCCTCCTACCACCCCTGGTTATTCACTCTGTTCCCAAGTGCACCCCACATGTGGCTCTGTGTGGTGTCCTCCTCCCCCAGGCTGTGAGAACATGTGATAATAAATTGCTGTTGCTCTTGTCTGTCTGTTGCTGAATGTCAAGTCACCCCCGTAACCCTAGGGTGGAAATCCCTCCCTCACCCACAGGATGAAGAGGAGGCGATCAAAATTGTAGACAGAGTCAGCTAGGATAAAAGCTGACAGAAATCCACTATTTGAAAACACTAGTATCTACTCTGCATGTGCCTCCTCTGGCTGGTCTGAAGGAATAAAGGGCAGACAGAGAGGAATCACAACCTGGATCAAGAGTCCTGGTTGGAAGTAAGGTGTGTAAGACTCCCTACGATGTAGGAACAATCTAAAACTTGAGGACACTTCCTGCCAACTCAACAGAAAAAGTAAAGACTTCTAACTAAATGGAATTAATACTCTTATGAGAAAATAATGAAATTAGAAAAAAAAAAAAAAACTAGTGACAAATTTGCAATATAGGATTGCTCACAGCCCCAGGTGACCACACTCCACCTCCAGAACTTGACATACCCCTCAGGCAACAGAAGAGCAGCCAGAACACAAACTGGACACATCCAAATCCTTAAGCAGAATTTGGAAGGAACCAACAGCTAGCCTGTATTGGGACAATTTTTTAAGATCCAGACAGAATGTCCCACATAAAATATGTGTAAGATGAAAATAAGCTGTATAGAAACTAAAGATCATCATCATCAGTATTGATCAGATCAAGGATGGTACAAGGGTTACTCTTAGAACATCTAAAGAATCCCTTTTCCTCTGCCAGGAAGAAAAAAAGTAGAGCTCAAGAGAAGGTAACATATGAGTCTTAACAGAGGAAAGTCTCTCACAGTAAATTTTCTGCTGCCATGAGTCCAAGTGGAGGCAGATGTCAGTAAACCCATGTCCTTCCATGTCTCTACTCCGGGTGCATCACTTCAGTAAGAGGACCCAGGCCTTATGCCAAGTGGTATAGATCATGGCATGAGATTCATCTCACACACACACAAAAAAACCTTCTACTGAGATCATGTCATTAGCAGTTATGAACTCAGATGAGCACTCTTTGAATCTTTGAACTAAAATAGACAAGGTGGGGGCGCCTGGGTGGCTCAGTTGGTTAAGCGACTGCCTTCGGCTCAGGTCATGATCCTGGAGTCCCTGGATCGAGTCCCTCATGGGGCTCCCTGCTCGGCAGGGAGTCTGCTTCTCCCTCTGACCCTCCCCCCTCTCATGTGTTCTCTCTCATTCTCTCTCTCTCAAATAAATAAATAAAATCTTTAAAAAAAATAAAATAAAATAAAATAAAATAAAATAGACAAGGTGGGCTCTAATGAAATGTGTTTACCTCCTGCGCTAGATAGTGCACTTTTCCCCACTTACTGTTATACATTTAAGATGCTACAGTGCTGCCTCCCATAAAACATTTACATAGAGAAAAAAACTGAAATGTCAAAGTATTTCTTATATTGAGAATTAAATCAATATTGAAAGATACATGGAGAGTAGCATAAGACTTTCCATTACGTGTTCAGCAGAAAGAACAAAAGTTTAGCTGATGACGTCCCCAACATCTTGACTTCTGGCTGGGCTGGAACTGCAGCTGTGGTTTTGTTGCTGTAAGTGCAGACAAGCCACGTAATTACTTGTGGATTTAACTAGTTAATTATTCATTCCTGAGTTTAAGAGTCTCTGTTTCCTTCTTTCTTACAAGGCAAGTAGGCATCTTGCTCAAGTTTTCCTGACTGCCTTGAAATACTTTTCCTAGCCTCCTTACTCTTAAGTCCCCTTGCTTTACCTTACCAGTTGACCATTTCCGCAAGGAATGGCTGATATCCCTTCTTCATCCAGGGTCACATCCAAAAGAGGAGCTGGGATACCATAAAAATCATCTGGCTATTGAGAAAAATGAAAGTGCATGTTTATTCAAGGCATATTCTCTGCAGGGTAATTGTGCATTCAATTATCTGTTCTGCACATACGTGTACATTGACACAGATTTGTGGAGAGATCCATAGATCTGACTGCTGCGCACCAATCACTGCCATGTAGCCATTCATCTGCCAATACTGAGAGCCCACTACATTCAGGGCATGGTGACAGACACTGGTCTCTCTGGAGAATACTGTTAACTGTTTACCCCAAACCCAATCACCAGTCTTCCTTAAAAGAATCCTAATTTTTTTTTCCTCAGGGACTTTTGTGTCCAACTAAAAAAAAACGATTTCTTAGGCTCTCTTGCAGCTAAGGATGATCACATACATTTCTGCGCAATGAAAGGTAACTGGAACTCTACAGAGTAAGATTTCTAAGAAACTAAGGTCAGAAAGATAGAGTAAGCTGGTACAAGTTCCAGGAATGGCCAGGAACGGCCACGAACATGAATATAGTGCTAGGGGTGGCTCAGCCAACTTATAAGCAAAGAATGAAGGCTGCATTTGAATGACAAAATAGAAAGACAGAAGGTAGATAGATCCATGCTGAAGCAAAGGAACACCTACCTTCACCTTCTTCCTAAAGAGAGAGAAAAAAAATCCATATTTGTATAACTCATGATTTCGTGGATTTTCTGTTACATGCACTGAAATGTGTATATAGGTAATATAATCATGCTGTTTTTTTTTAATATTTTTTTTATGTTATGTGAGTCACCATACAGTACATCATTAGTTTTTGATGTAGTGTTCCATGATTCATTGTTTGTGTATAATCACGTTTTTTAAAGATTTTTTTTTTTTTTATTTGACAGAGAGAGACAGCAAGAGAGGGAACACAAGCAGGGGGAGCAGCAGAGGGAGAAGTAGGCTTCCCACTGAGCAGGGAGCCCAATGTGGGACTCGATCCCAGGACCCCAGGATCATGACATGAGCAGAAGGCAGACACTTAACGACTGAGCCACCCAGGCACCCCATAATCATGTTTTTTAAAAGAGGGTACATGAGGGGCTCCTGGGTGGCTCAGTCAGTTGAGCATCCAACTCTTGATTTTGGCTCAGGTCATGATCTCAGGGGCATGACATCAAGCCCCACATTGGTTTCTGCACTGGGCCTGGAGTCTGCTTAAGATTCTCTCTCTCTCGGGTTGCTGGAGGAGAGGTTATGGGTGGGGGGATGGGAGGGAGAAGGGATAATTGGGTGAGGGGCATTGAGGAGGGCACTTGATGTAATGAGTACTGGGTATTATATGCAACTGATGTATCACCAAATTTTACCTATGAAACTAATAAAAAAAAACTCTCTCCCTCTCTCTCTGCCCCTCCCTCCCCTGCTAGTACAAGCACGTGCATTCTCTAATTAATTAATTAATTAATTCAGGGTGCATGACTACATTTATGCAGTTAGTTATGCTGGTCCCATCTTTGACTACTTATTTATCAATTATGAAATTGGAAATAAGACTGACTATTTTGCTCAATTAAATGTGTTACTGAAAGAAACATTTGATTCACATCTTCCAAATATTAGAAACAAATATATTTGGGCACTGAAATTCTGCTCATGATGAATAATACTGAAGACTTTGTATTATGTATCCAGAGGTTGATTTAGTATTTGTGATTTAGTGTATAATAGCTCTACTAACACAAGGGTTAAATATTCTATTCCTTTATGGCTAGGATTCCACTGAAAATTATATTTATTGGATATTTAACTAAATCATAAAATTTTATTTGGGCCTATAGACGCAGTCATTTTTTACCTTGCTTGTCCATATTTTCTAAGTTTCTAGTAAAGATTATGTACTATTTTTATAATAATAAGGAAAAACACAGTTTTTGGAAGAAACAAATAAATACTACTGAAGAATCAGCATAGGAAAATTGGATCAAGATAGCAAAATGCACATACCACTTTCTCCTCCCTCCGCAAATCACTCAAAGTGTCAAAAGAGATACCGTTTTCAAAGAGTAGATCTAGAAATCACTAAACATTTCCATTAACAGAAGGGAAATTGTTGGATATTCCTGGAAGATAAAAAGCAAGCAAGAATGGTTTGATAAGGGCAGAGGAAAACCTCAACCTGAAAAAAGATACAAAGAAAATGTGTAGAAGATAAATGCTGATCTAGAAAAAGCACATATCCAGCACAAGAATAAAAGCAATAATAAGGCATCCCCAATTCAGAAGACAATGGCCAAAGTAACCTAAGAATGTTTTTACTGAACAAAGAGGCCAGGAAACCATCCCTCCCTCTAACACTGAACAGCAGGCAGCAGCTCAATGAGATTCCAGAATAAAACCCAGCAAGTGTCCTCTTGGTGACAAAATGAGCGCCTGCCTTGGGGTCAGGAGGAGTTTGTCCTGGTGTAGTGGTCCTGGACAGAAAATAAAATCGTGGGGCACCTGGGTGGCTTAGTCGTTAAGCGTCTGCCTTCGGCTCAGGTCATGATCCCAGGGTCCTGAGATCGAGACCCACATCGGGCTCCCTGCTCCGTGGGAAGCCTGCGTCTCCCTCTCCCACCACCCCCCCGACCCACTTGTGTTCCCTCTCTCGCTGTGTCAACTAAGTTTAAAAAATCTTTAAAAAAGAAAAGAAAAGAAAAAAGAAAATTGCCCTTCGTTGGAGCCTTCTAAAAGAATATAGACAGAAGTATAAAAAGGGAAGTTAGGTTTGCCTGAAAAGCAAATAAATTACAATTCTTTAGGATTATCATTACTTTGGAATTGATACCATATTTGTTTGTCTTATAGTGAAGTGTGACAGCTGACACACTTTACCACTCACACAGGCCCAGACCGCATCCACTATGAGAGTTTTGGCGAGAAACTAAGTCTACATAACTGCAAAGGAAATATACAGTCTTTACCTATATTCATCAATCAATCAATCAATCAACCTAGTCCTCCATTAATAAACAGGAATCAACACCCAAAGATCAAAATGAACTGAACAGTAATGTAATGATGCCAAAAATAAACAGAGGACCCTGAAGAAAATAGTAATTCAAGGAAAAGAAGACCACCTTGGAATTTAAGGTTTAATTTAGTACCTTCAAGAGTGTGAAAAAAGAGCAGATCGCTAAGATACAGAGGAAGTCAGGGGAAAGGAGAGGCTTCAGGAAATTAACAATGTGACTGTTAAATTTCTTAAAATTAGGGCGCCTGGGTGGCTCAGTTGGTTAAGCGTCTGCCTTCGGCTCAGATCATGATCCCAGGGTCCTAGGATCGAGTCCTGTATCAGGCTCCCTGCTCAATGGGGAGCCTGCTTCTCCCTCTCCTCCCTGCTCTCATTCTCTCTCTCTCTCAAATAAATAAAATCTTTAAAATTTTTTCTTAAAATTAACGAAAGGCTAAAATATCGATACCACCATGACCAAATTATTGTTATAAAAAAAAAAGAAGTTGAAGGGATAGGCAAGAATGCAAAACAAACATGCACACAAATAAAGTTTGGAAAACAAGAGAACATTTAAGAGACACTGAGATTCAATCCAAACAATGCAACAGTCATCTAACAGGAGTTCCAGAAGGAGATGAAGAAAAAGAAGGGAGTAAGTACTGGTTTTAAATGTTAGAAGACAATATATAGAACTAAAGAATGACTGAGCGCTCATACTGAAAGAACTCACATAGCAGGGACTAGGATGGAGGTTGTAAAAAGGTAAAACTGGTAAAAATGCAAGGTTCCAACAATAAACATAAGGTTCAAAAGACTTCCACATTGGCATATAAAGGAATGAGGTCAGTAGAGACACTGTGCTTCCCCACAGCCAACAGTGCACAAGAGAAGACAATGGACAAGTATCTCCAAAATTCTGGAGGAAAATTATTCTAAGCATGGGATTCAATGTGCAAAAAAATTAAGAAAAGACTAACATAATCTACCTCTCTTTTAAATTACTGAATTTATATCTTTACTAGGTAAGTACACTGGATCAGATTCATATGTATAAGATTAATGCAAACTTACCTCATGAAACTCATGATGTTAAATCTTCATTAAGAAAGGGAAATGGAGACTTTAGAGTGATGGTTCTATTATTCTATGTAAATGATGACAAAGAAAGAAAGAAAGAGTAGGAGATGATGGAGGATGGGGGAGACAGAGAAACACACACACACACACAGAAGGAAGGAGGAAGTGAAGAAGGACAGAGGCAAACAAAGACAGACCAGGACAGACAGGTACTTTGGGCAAGAGGAGGAGGGAGAGAGGAATTGGTATTTATGCTGTCAAATTCAGATAGGAAACTTAAAAAGTTTAGGTATGTTTTTAAGAAACTTCCAAGTTCACTTGCAGAAACAGATGCTGAACTTTTTAGGAAGAAAATCTGTGAAGATGTTTATCAGGCCTGATACATGGTATATATACCATTTATTTTACTAAATTTAAATTCAATTAACTAACATATAGTATATCATTAGTTTCAGATATAGAGTTAAATATTACATCAGTTGCATATAACACCCAGTGCTCATCACATCACGACCCTCCTTAAAGCCCATCACCCAGTTGCCCCGTCTCCCTGTCCACCTCCCCTCCACCAACCCTCAGTCTGTTCCCTATAGTTAAGAGGCTCTCATGTTTTTTTCCCCTCTGATGACTTCCCATTCAGTTTTCCCACGCTTCCCCTATGATCCTCTACGCTGTTTCTTATATTCCACATGTGAGTGAAACCATATAATTGTCTTTCTCTGATTGACTTCTTTCACTCAGCATACCATCCACGTCGATGTAAATGGTAAGTATTCATCCTGTCTGATGGCTGAGTAATATTCCATTGTATATATATACCACATCTTCTTTATCCATTCATCTGTCAATGGACATCTTGGCTCTTTCCACAGTTTGGCTATTGTGGACAATGCTGTTATAAACATTGGGGTGCAGGTGCCCCTTAGGATCACTACATTTATATATTTGGAGTAAATACCTAGTAGTGCAATTGCTGAGTCATATGGTAGCTTTATTTTTTAACTTCTTGATGAACTTCCATACTGTTTTCCAGAGTGGCTACACCTGCTTGCATTACCACCAACAGTGTAAGAGGGTTCCCCTTTCTCCACATCCTCGCCAACATTTATTTCCTGACTTACTAATTTTAGCCATTCTGACTGGTGTGAGGTGGTATTCGTTGTGGTTTTGATTTGTATTTCCCTGATGCCACGTGATGTGGAGCATTCTTTCATGTGTCTGTGGGCCATTTGGATGTCTTCTTTCCAGAAATGTCTGTTCCTGTCTTCTGCCCAATTCTTGATTGGATTATTTGTTCTTTGGGTGTTGAGTCTGATAAGCTCCTTATAGATCTTGGGATACTAGCCCTTTATCTTATATGTCATTTGCAAATATCTTCTCCCATTCCATAGGTTGCCTTTTAGTTTTGTCAACTGCTTCCTTTGCTGTGCAGAAGCTTTTTATCTTGATGAAGTCCCAATAGTTCATTTTTGCTTTTGTTTCCCTTGCCTTTGGAAATGGGTCTTGCAAGAAGCTGCCGTGGCTGAGGTCAAGGAGGTAGCTGCCTGTGTTCTCCTCTAGGATTTTGATGGATTCCTGTCTCACATTTAGGTCTTTCATCCATTTTGAGTCTATTTTTATGTATGGTGTAAGAAAATGGTCCAGTTTCATTCTTCTGCACGTGGCTGTCCAATTTATCCAAGACCATTTGTTGAAGAGACTGTCTTTTTTCCATTGGATATTCTTTCCTGCTTTGTCGAAGATTAGTTGACCATAGAGGTGAGTGTCCTTTTCTTGGTTCTCTATTCTGTTCATTGATCTATGTGTCTGTTTTTGTGCCAGTACCATACTGTCTTGATGATTACAGCTTTGTAATAGAGCTTGAAGTCTGGCACTTGCCACAGGTTTTCTATTTCTTCCTATTTCAGTTTTGGTAGTTTAAATGTTTCTAGGAATGCATCCATTTCTTCCAAAAAGAGACAGAGAAAGAGAGAACAAGCAGGCAGAGGGAGAGGGAAAAGCAGGCTCCCCGCTGAGCAGAGAGCCAGATGTGCGGCTCGTTCTTAGGACCCTGGGATCATGACCTGAGCTGAAGGCAGCGCTTAACTGACTGAGCCACCCAGGCGCCCCCAAACTTTCTTTTGTGTCCATTAGCATGATAAATGGTTCTCCACTCCCTCACTTTCAATCTGGAGGTGCCTTTGGGTCTAAAATGAGTCTCTTATAGACAGTATATTGATGGGTCTTCCTTTTTTATCCAATCTGATACCCTTTCAGAGGTTTTCATTGGCGCATTTAGCCCATTTACATTCAGAGTAACTACTGACAGATAGGGATTCAGTGCCATTTTATTACCTGTAAAGTCCCTGTTTCTGTAGACTCTGGTTCTTTTGGTCTGTTACTTTTGGACTCACTCTTTGCTTACAGGATCCCCTTTAATATTTCTTGCAGGGCTGGTTTAAGAGCTTACAAATTCTTTTAGTTGCTGGTTTTTGTATTTTTTAAGATTTTATTTATTTATTTGACAGAGAGAGAGCATGCACAAGCAGGGGGAGTGGCAGGCAGAGGGGGAGGGAGAAGCAGACTCCCCACTGAGCAAGGAGCCTGATGCGGAGCTCGATCCCAGGACCCTGGGATCATGACCTTAGCCAAAGGCAGATGCTTAACTGACTGAGCCACCCAGAGGCCCTTTTTTAGTTTCTATTTGTCCTGGAAGCTCTTTATCTTTCCTTCCATTCTGAATGACATCTTTGCTGGATAAAGTATTCTTGCCTGCATGTTTTTTTAAATTTAGTACCCTGAATATATCATGCCAGCCCTTTCTGGCCTGCCTGGTCTCTGTGGATAGGTCTGCTGCCTTTCTAGTGTTCCTACCCTTGTACGTTAAGGACCTCTTGTCTCGAGCTGCTTTCAGGATTTTCTCTTTATCTCTGAAATTTGCAAGCTTCACTATTATATATGTCGGGGTATTGACCTATTATTGATTTTGAGGGGGGATTCTCTGTGCCTCTTGGACTTGAATACCTTGAATAATCTTCCCAAGATTAGGGAAGTTCTCAGCTATGATTTGCTCAAATATACCTTCTGTCCCCCCCTTTCTTCTTCCTCTGTGACCCCAATAATTCTAATACTGTTTTGCTTTATGGTATCACTAATTTCTCAAAGCCTCCCCTCATGGTCCGTTAGTTGTTTTTCTCTCTTTTCCTCAGTTTCCTTCCTTTCCATCATTTTGTTTTCTATGTCACTGACTCTCTCATCTGCCTCAGTTACCCTAGCTATTAAAACATCCATTTCAGAGTGCATCTCAGTTAAAGCATTTTTTTTTTATTTTTTTATTTTTTTAAAGATTTTATTTATTTATTTGAGACAGAGAGAGCACATGAGAGGGAGAGGGTCAGAGGGAGAAGCAGGCTCCTTGCTGAGCAGGGAGCCCGATGCGGGACTCGATCCAGGGACTCCAGGATCATGACCTGAGCCGAAGGCAGTCGCTTAACCAACTGAGCCACCCAGGCGCCCTCAATTAAAGCATTTTTAATATTGGCCTGATTAGATTTTATTTCTGCACTAAGAGATTCTCTAGTGTCTTTTATGCTTTTTTCAAGCCTAGCTAGTAACTTTATAATTGTTATTCTGAATTCTGGGTCTGACATTTTCTTATATCCATATCGATTAGATTTGTGGCAGAGAGTATTACCTCTGGTTCTTCCTTCTGTTGTGAATTTCTCCTTCTAGTCATTTTGTCCAGAGAAGAACAGATGAACAAGAGAACAAAATAAAAAAATATCAACCACGATCCCAGTGAAATACATACTAGATAAATCTGAAGAGATCAGAAACCAAAGAAGAAAAGAAAAAAAAGGGAAAAAAGAGAGAATATTATCTTACAGGTGGACAAAACAGGGTAATCCACTTGATCCTGGGTGTATTTTGGTCTGTTTGTTAGAAGATACTAAATCCCAAAATTGTAAAAAAATACATGTATATATATATATATATATATATATATATATATACACACACACACACACAAAAATAAAACTGAATACAGTGAAATGAAGCCAAATATGAAGAATAATATAAAAGTAAAAATGAAAATTAAAAAAAAGCCTTAAAAACAGAGTTGATGAAATAAGAAACTAGCTGAAAAGGAAAAAAAAAAGAAAAATTTACAATGAAATACAAAAGACTCATGAGAAAAAAACCTCAAATTCTATATACTATTTTCCCTTATCACAGGAGTTTTTCAGTTCTCTGTGATCCATAAACTTGGTATTTTCCTGACGTTCCTGCTGGACTTCTGAGGGAAGGGCCTGTTGCACTGATTCTCAGGTGTCTTTGCCTGGGCGGAGTTGTACCACCCCTTGCCAGGCAGCCGGCTCAGTGTAAGCTGCTTCGGGTTGCTCTATGTGGCTTTTGTTCCCCGAAGGCTTTTTGCACTGCTTTAGAGGATGACAAAAAAGTAAAAATGGCAGTGTGCTGATTTGCTAAACGATCACAGCTCCCACTTTTCAGTGCACCCTCAGGGACAAGCGGTCAATCCCTTTTGTGTGCAATAAACTGTGCAGACTCCTGTGGTGCATACCCAAACAAATCCTCCTGGGGCGGGGTCTCATCATGGCCCCCCTGCTCGCTGGGCCCCTGCTTGGGGAGCAGTTGCCTGACCCTGCGAGAACCCCCGCCACTCCTCCCAGGGGAAGGAGCAGAGTGTTGGAGTGGTTGTCACTTACTGGACCCCTGCTTAGAGAGCAGTCACAGGATGTGCCGTGGTTCCTGGTTTATAGCAATGCCTAGCTTGAGATCCCACTCCCAGGCTCGCTGATTGTAGCCGGCTTCCTGGCTCCAATGCTTGGGGAACTCTGCCACACTCAGGCACCCCCATTCTTTCTGTGACCCTGGGGATCCTGAGACCACACTGTCCCACCTAAGATTCTGCCCTGCTTTGCCACCTGAGCACTTTTCAGGCACTGGAGCAGACTTCTAAGAGTTCTCATTTTGAACTCTGCAGCTGTATCACTTTCTAGTAGCTGGCTTACAGAGGATCCCTCCCCACCATGGTTTATCTTCTGATATATCCCCTCAGATTCACATCTTTGCACCTCCTACCTTACAAAAAGTGGTTGCTTTTCTATTTGTAGAATTTCAGCAATTCTTTACTTAAATATCAGGTTGAATTCACAGGGGTTCAGAATGATTTGATAGATATCTAGCTGAATTCCTGGGACCAGATGAAACGAGGGTCCCCCACTTTTCCACCATCTTCCCTAGAAAGCCCTACCATATTTTTTTTAAAGGCTAGCTTTATGTGGCTTTTTATATTTTGATGAAGAACAATCTGAATTCTGAACACGCATATACAATGCCAGGCTTTCACTGACTTCCAGATGCTGCACTTCTCAGTATAGCTCAAGATCTCTACTCCCTGGAATATATGGACTTCCCTTCACCCACAACCACTCTCCCTGCTACACACCCATTTTCTTTTTTTTTTTTAAAGATTTTATTTATTTATTTGACAGAGAGACAGCGAGAGCAGGAACACAAGCAGGGGGAGTGGGAGAGGGAGAAGCAGGCTTCCTGCCGAGCAGCGAGCCCGATGTGGGGCTCGATCCCAGGACCCTGGGATCATGACCTGAGCCGAAGGCAGCCGCTTAACCGACTGAGCCACCCAGGCGCCCCATACACACCCATTTTCTATTCACTCTGGAACGGGGCTTCAGCAGCAAGAGTGGAAGGGAGAAGAGGAAGATGGGCAGGAGAAAAAGTGCCCAGGGCCATTCCCCTTGCCCACCACAAATGTGGTCCTCTCTCTGCCTTTGCTGGAGTTAAACCCAGTTCCCTACACCTGCATGTTATGGAAAAGTAAGACACCCTTCATTAATTTTTACACTTAAAAGGCCCAATGAAAAGTGCCCACTTTATATTTCCCTTGAGACCCTTGAGGGTCTAAGTAAAAGAGGGAGGAACGCTGTTTCTATGTGACTAGAAGTCCAAAGTATTAGGAAACCTAAAGATGCACTGTACGCACCTTCTTGAGTACCTGCAGGATTCAGAGAAACTATAGATACTCTACTATTTTGCAGTTGGCTTGGGAAGAGCAAAAACCTTAGTCCGAAGTAGCGGGAAACAGAAATGGGAAAGGAAGCATATAGACCAAGTTCTTAGGAATCTCTTGAAACGATCTGGGAGATAAATGTGAAATGACCAAGGGAATTTAAACCAGCATGGTAAACCTGTTCTTTGATAGGCATCTTGGCCAGGACTCACATGGCTGAAGCCCTTGCCTCAAGTTGTGGGTATCACTTTTACTCAACTACAGCTATAGAAAATCCTGCCTTCCACAAAGATACAGGTTTCTACTAGGATGAAAGTTGAAACAGCACAGAACTAAAAATGCACTGCCTCAGGTACATAATTTTGTACAATGGAAGGTTCTAGAACTGTACTGCTCAATACATTAGCTACAAGCCATATGTGGCAATTTAGATTTAAATCAATTAAGATTAAATAAAATTAAAAATTCAGTTCCTTATTCACACTAGCTACATATTGGACACACACTAGCTGTCCCTTTGGACAGCACAAAATCATTTCCATCACTAGAAAGCTCTAAAGGACAGTGCTATTTTAAGGCATTATTAGCACAAACGCAAAGGTTAACTTGGAAATATGAGCTACTCTGGCAACTGTGTGATTAATATATCTAAGAGAAGATATGACTTATAGATAACCTAAAGTAACTCAAATTGGAGGGTGCCTTCAACCAAGCCTGCTACCCAATATCCTTGAAGTTTTGATTTATGTCATTATTGATATCACATTAAACAGATAAGAAATGTAAATCAGAGTGATTAACTAACTTGCCCCAGATAGTTGTATCTGTAACTACAGCAGAATATCAAGTTTCTTTTTTTTTCTATATATCCCCAAAGTTCCAAGAATCCTATCTGCATAGAACCTAATATAGGATCTTGCACAGAGAATGTATCCAGTAATACTGGTTGCATCACTGATGCAATTACTGATTTCAATTGATTTCAATTATTTCAATGACGCAATGAGTGAAGGAATAAATGAGTAGAGCTAGTAGTAAAACAGAGCAATAGGAGAACATGACTAAGAGCCTCAGAAGTAAAATTGTGGTCACTGAATTGCTAAGGGTGAGCTGAAATTTCAACCAGCAATTTCTCAGAAAACATGTGATGCCTTCCTTACGGTTTTTTGAATCATTCTCTTGCCCACTTAATTAATGCTGGTATCTTTCACTTTGGACCCACTTCTCTGGGAGTCCTTTGCCTATCTACAGAATTTCCACCCAGTGCTAGATTTAAGTAAAGTCTCTGTGTATCCCAGCCATAAAGATTTGCTCCATTACCAAATAAGTTATTCTCAACTCAACAAAGAAGGGAATAAATTTAGCATTGAGGGAAACTGCTACAGGGGGGATAAGGAATGACCACTTAAGTTTCAAATTTGTAAAATTTTGCACTCTGCTGTCTGCTTTAGTTTTCTCTAGAAGAGACAGGATGACCAGCTTTTTCTATTATTTTCTTCATGTTCCCCCCCCCGCCCCTAATCAAGTCAAAATTTTGAGCCATGATTATTACTTACAGGAGATTCGCTGACTCCAAAGATGTCTCTGACATCGCGAACAGATTGCTTGTTCTTTTTTCTCATGGTTTGAGTGTAAGTATTATATCTCTTTTTCACTGCAGCTGCTTGGGTTCGAGTCAGCGTAGAGAGCAAGGCTTTGCCATCCTCCTCTTCATCACCCGAGATCAGGGTTGATAAACCCACATCTTGCAACCACTCTGCTTCAAGTTCTCCTTCTGAAAATAACATTACCAAGAAAAGGTTAGATCATTCTGCATTTGATTAGATGACGTGTATATCTACAGGCCTGCGCATATCAGTGAATAGGAAGTGTCAATAAACACTATATTAAGGCCATCTTGGACCCTGAAGGCATGTTAAGTGAAATAAATCAGGCAGACAAAGACAAATACCATATGATCTCACTTCTATGTGAAATCTTAAAACAAAACAAAAACCACAAGTTCACAGATACAGAGAACAGACAGGTGGTTGCCAGAGGTAGGAGGTAGGTGAAATAGGTGAAGGGAGCAAAAGTACAAGCTTCCAGTTATAAAATAAGTAAGTCATGGCGATATACTGTATAGCATGATGATAATAATAGTTAATAATACTGTATTGCAATATTAGAAAGTTGCTAAGGAATAAATCTTAAACACTGTCATCACAAGGAAAAAAATCTGTAACTATGGTGATAGATATAAACCAGACTTAATTGTGGTGATCACTTTGCAACGTATACAAATATCAAATCATTATGTTGTACACCTGAAACTAATATGTCATATGTCAGTTATACCTGAATTTAAAAAAAAGAGACCATCCTTTTTCCCAGAGTAATTGTGGGAAAGGCCTATGGGAATGAATGAAAAATTCGTATGATATTTTTTTAAGGATTTATTTATTTATTTGAGAGAGAGAGAGCATGCGTGTACATGCAAGTGGGAGGAGGGGCAGATGGAGAAGGAGAGAGAGAGAGAAGCAGGCTTCACTCGCACTCGGAGCCTGACACAGGGCTTGATCCCATGACCCTGAGTTCACAACCTGAGCCAAAATCAAGAGTCACACACTTAACTGACTGAGCTACCCAGGTGCCCTGTATGATATTTTTTAAATAAGTCAAATTTTAAAGTGTTTTCTAGGAGAGTAAGGTTAATTGGAAAATTTAGTAAGGTAATTTTCTTCACCAGAGAGTTAAATATAAGCCATATCTGGACTTCCAATTTCAAACAATGATAAAATATGAATATTTAAACTAAAACTGTAATAGAAAAAGAGTGCCTTAGTGGTACAGGAAAGGGTTTTTTAATCACTCAAAGGCTGGTTTAAATCCCAATGCAACCATTTACTAGGTGAATGGCTTTGGAAAGTTTTTAGATATTTCTAGGCTTCTGTCCTGTTAGTAAAATGGAGGTAATAATAAGATGTATCAGGTGACATGAGGATTGTTTTATCAATTTATTCATGAAAGATGGCAAAGAATCTGGAACAGAGGATGAATTCAATAGATATTCATTCTCTTACTTTTCTCTGTAAGTTTGAACATTAGGTAATCTTTCCTTTTTTTTCAGAAGGCAATTAAAAAACTTGAAATTCATCATAATGAGGGTTAATTGCTATTATAAATTAGATGTGCAGAAATAATTTTAAAAATTCAGAGTAACAACATCATGTAACAGAAAATTCACTACACATACATTTCTGGGAACTATGCTAAACAGGCATTACCTGAATGTGATTTATTTAAAAAGCAGATTAGACTGATTTATAAATAGCCTGTCAAGTCATTAGTCTAAGACTCTTGGACTCTGCTTACATTATTGCATCACTGGTATATGAACAAAGCCTTCTAAATGTACTTTACATGTTCAATTTCTTAGCTAGGCAATCTTTTCTTTACCATCTTGTTCCTATTATTCATTTCCTTTATAAACTACCCCTTTAACAGAAAATGCAAAGGTAAACATAAGCTTACTAGCCTTAATCTAAAATAATAAACCTTTTAAATTAGTGAGCTGTGACTCTGAAATCTTCCTTTACTTAAGCCTTAGGTAAGATTTTCATTTTTAAGACAAAATTTACAAATATAGTTTAATATTAAAGTCTTAAAAATTGGAATTTTTCCTCCCTCCACCTCTGTAAACAGTAAAGAGTAGAAGGAAGGAGTAATTGGAGTTAACATATACTAGGGGTGAGGATGGTCTAAATCCTTGCACTCGGACTACAGAAATCTGTAGAATATATATTCTCCATAGGAAAGAAATATCTTAGAGATCAGTGTTACTCCTGTAGCATTGCTAAATTATGGAAATTGCAACCCTGTGTTCATCACTCCAGTTGCCAAATATATACCTTCCACATAGAACACTCTTTTGGATTTCAGCTCCATATATCCAACTACCTACTCAACATCTACTTGACTCTATCAATCATATATCAAACTCAACATGTTCAAACCTGAACACATATTCTTCATTCCCAACTCTAGGCCTCTTTCAGTATTCCACATTTCAGTAAATGAAACCCACCATCCATTTATCTAATTAGCAATGAAACTTAGGAAACATTATTGACATCTCCCTCTTTTACACATCAAAACCAGTATCACCAAATCCTTTTGATATTAATTTCTTTTTATTTCTCAAAAATTTCCCACTTTATTTATCTCTTCCACTCTGACCCTGGTCCAAGTTACCATCATGATTCACCTGAACTGCTGCAGGAGCCTCCCAGCTGTTCCTCCCATTGGACTCCCCTTCCAATCCATTCTCCATATTGTAACTAAATTAGACCTTTCCAAATGCAAGTGTAAGCTCTTTTCTAAAATAATGCCACGGTTCTTCCTTGCTCTTGGGATTAGGAATAAAACCCTTAACACAGTCCACAAGACATGAAGATGCTGACTTTCCTGTCCACAGCTCGTTACCATGCTCTTTTCACTCTCTTCTCTCTAGCAGGACTGGCTTACATTTGTTCCTCAAAAGCTCCATGCTATATTTTGTTACAAGGCCTTTGGACATGCCAATCGTTCTGTTTGGTCCCCTAATTATTGGCCATTCAATCTTTCAGATCTTAGTTTATTCATTTCTCCCTCAATGAAGTCTTCTTTTTTTTTTTCCTGAACCCTTCAGTCAAGGTCAGGTCCTACTATTACCCATCCTAATCCTGCTGTGTGTGTTTTTCCTTCAAATAATTTTTTCCCCAATATACATCTAGTTATATCATTTCATTAATTATTTTCTTTCCTCCTAGATTATAAACTCCATTAGAGCAGGAAACATTTCTGCCTTTGTTTATAACTCTAACACCAACATCTTACAATGCCTGCACAGAGTAGGTACAAGTATTTGTGAATTAATTAATTCTCAGTTGAAATATATAATTATTCTAAGTCAGAAAATGATGAATGAAAAACATCAACTTTCAAAAATGACTGTAGCTATCATACATACTATTCTGTGCTGAAAATCCACCAGGTTTATAGCTTTGTTAGAGAAAGGTATCAAAAAAGGGAATAAAATCTTCCAGTAAAGGTAGAGTAGCTTGTATAGAAATAAAAATTCTGTGTACAACAATTATGAACTCTGTACTAAGTACATAAAATAACTATTTGAGGGTAATGGAGAAGAACCAAGTGTAGGCAGGAACTGAAAAATAATTAAATTTTGATTCAAGAAAATGTACTATGTGAGATTTACATCTACACAACTTTTCAACTGAGGTCATTTTCCAATCCCTACACTATACAGAGTGTGTAGAACACAAACAGAAAACCATAGTCTTACTTATTTCAAGAGTCAGAGGATGGAGTATGGGATTACTAGGATATCTGGAAAATGAGGAGCATATTCCCGTTAGAAGGGAGCCGCCAGAGAGAGCTCCAAAATCTGTGCATAAAATCTCATCAAATCCTTGACTAAACATTAAATCAAAAAGGTGTATGTTAAACTCCAGGCATCCTATTGAAAAACAGCAGCCAAAAGGCTAAAATAAATAGCCAGGCTGCATAGAGCAGAAAAGATGGTATATAACCAAGTTAACTGCTAGAACTGAAATTAACTCCCTTTACAGGAAGATAATGGGATACAGTCTCTGAAACATATCAATGTTATAATATTACATTATCAAAGATGTTTCAATAGCTAGGATATAAGAAAAACAAAAAAAATGGACTAATTTGGCAAGAGAAAAGGTCATCAATAGAAAGTGACTCAGATGACTCTGATGTTGGACAAGGACTTTTAGGAAAAGATTCTCATGCATGAATAGAGAATTTCAGCAAAGAAATGAAAAATATAAAAAAGAAACTAAAAGAACTAAAACCTAAATTATAGAACTAAAAATATACTAAGTAAAAAACTTGCTGGAAGGGCTTAACAGTGTGTTAGAGACTTTAAAAGAAAGGGCTGGTAAACTTGAAGATTACATCAATAGAAATTATCCAATCTGAAAGACAGAAAAGTATTTTAAAATATTTAAAACAGAGCCCAAGTGACCTATTGGAAATGTCAAGTATTGTAATATATATATAGTTTGACTTTCAGAGAAGACAGACAGTGGTATAGAAAAAAAGTATTTGAAGAAATAATGTCCAAAAGTTTTCAAACTTTGTTGAAAAACCAGCTAGCTTAACTAATAATACCACGTAGGTCACATACAAAAGAAACTGCACTTAAGCACCTTAAAGACAACCTGCTGAAAACCAAAGAGAGAGAAAATTTGAAAGCAGTCAAAGACAACAGATTACATCAGGGGAAGAACAATATGAAAGCACTGACTCCTTATTAGAAACAGTAGAGGTCAGAACACAGTAAGATGACATTCAGAACATCCTGAATGAAAATAAAAACCTGTCAACCAATAATTATATGTCTAGCAAAAATACCCTTCAAGAACGAAGGTAAAATAGTCATTATCACATGAATTAAAGCTAACAAGTTTATTGCCAGCAAACTTGCTCTGTAATATATGCTAAAGGAAGCGCTTTAGGCTAAAGGGAAAAGACATCAAATGGAGACTGGATATATAAAAAAGAAGTAGTGTAAATAAAAATGCAGATACTGACTTCTTTAAAAGACATATGACTACTTCCTCCTCCCCCGAAATTAAGTCTTAAAGCCTAAATCCATACAGCACAGCAAGGCAGGTGTTTATGCAGAGGAGCAGGGTGGACTGGGATGCTGGAACCCAAGTGGGATGAGCAGGGCAAGCATGAAAAAGAGAGGAAACTGATAATACATGGAGGGACTGATCAAATAAATATATATGTTTAAGATAATGGAAGTCAGGACGCCTGGGTGGCTCAGTCGGTTAAGCGTCTGCCTTCGGCTCAGGTCATGATCCCAGGGTCCTGGGATCGAGTCCCGCATCGGGCTCCCTGCTCCGCGGGGAGCCTGCTTCTCCCTCTGCCTCTGTCTCTCTCTCTGTCTCTCATGAATAAATAAATAAAATCTTAAAAAAAAAAAAAGATAATGGAAGTCAGTTTTCTTCTAAGAAGGGAGTCACAAATACGGAAAGGGAAGAGCAGAATTAACCTAGTGGTATTAGATTGGAATTGAAGATATAAATATGAACTCATGTATTTCAATGTCTTTATTTATAGAAATATAGATGTAAATGTTTATGTATGTACATATACATTACATTGTATATACAAGTATACACTACTATACTTGTACATGTACGTATGTGAGTATGCACACATATATGCATATGTACACCTACATATAGGCACACATATACATATATATTCCCTAGCTGTTTCCCATATCAAATATGGAACACTTTCAACATCAAAATAAATGATGATGAAAGATAACCCACTAACAAATAACACACTAAATAAACCAGGAGCCCATTCTGATATAAAGAAATAATTTGATAGCTTGACATAGAATGGGATATTTACAGAGTTTCAAAGAACTTTCCACAAAAATATGTATTGATCACAAAGATGAAAGGAGTAACTTTACATGGAGAAATCCTGGGAATAATAGGGGTTGGTAAATGATTACTCTCAAATGATCAAATTGTTCCAAATTTTAAAAAGTTATTTAAATTGTATTTGCAATTTTTCTGTAAGTTTTAAATTATTTCACAATAAAAATTATATAAGTCCATATAAATAATGTTGTATTGATAGTGGTGTAACATGTGTAGATGTTATATATTTGACAACATTACAAAGTGCTGTACAGGAAGGGAAATGGAATTATACTGCTGCAAAATCCTTACATTTTATATGAAGAAGTGCAATATTTATTCTAAGTAGACTGTGATAAATTAGAGGTAAATATTATAATACCTGAGCAGTCACTAAAAAAAAAAAATCAAAGCAGTATAGCTAAAATGCATACAGAGAAACTACAAAGAAACATGAAAGAGACAAAGACAGAGTAAAAGGATGGAAAATGATATACCACACACACAGTGACCTTAAGAAAGCCAGAGTGAGGGTCACCTGGGTGGTTCAGTCAGTTAAGCATCTGCCTTTAACTCAGGTCATAATCCCGGGGTCCTAGAATCCACCCTGAGTTGGGTTCCCTGCTCAGCAGGAAGTCTACTTCTCCCTCTCCCTCTCCACCCCCCTCCCCTGCTGGTGCTCTCTCTCTCTCTCTCAAATAAATAAATAAAATCTTTAAAAAAAGAGGGGTGCCTGGGTGCTCAGTCATTAAGTGCCTGCCTTCAGCTCAGGTCACGATCCCAGGGTCCTAGGATTGAGCCCTGCATCAGGCTCCCTGCTCCGCTGAGAGCCTGCTTCTCCCTCTACCACTCCCCCTGCTTGTGCTCTCTCTCTGTGTCAAATAAATAAAATCTTAAAAAAAAAAAAAAAAAGCCAGAATAACTATATAATTAGACAAAGAGGACATTAAAACAAGAAGTATTATTAGAAATATATTAAGGAGGGTCAGTTCAAATGGGCCAATTCAACAAAGAGGAACAGTAATCATAAATGTATATGCCACCTAATAACAGAGTTTTAAAATATGAGGCAAAAAAATGACAGAATCAGAGGGGAAAACAGACAAATACACAGTCCAAGTTGGAGATTTTAACAACCTTCTCTCAGTAATTCATAGAAAAATTAGGCAAAAATTAATAAGGGTACAATAGATTTGATCAAATGTACCAACCACTTAAATCTAGTGGGCATTTACAGAACATCACACTACCCACCAATGATAGAACATGTTCTTTTTAAGTGTACATGGAACTTTGGCCAAGACAGACCATATGCGGAGCCATAAAATAAGTCTAAATAAATGTCAAAAGTTGAAACTTACAAACTGCTACCTAATCATAACACAATTAATTTAGAAACCAATAACAAATGATATATCTACAAAAACATCTGTAAATCTTAAAACAAAACATTAAAACATTTAAAACTGAATGATAATGAAAATACAACATATCAGAATTTGTGGGATGGAGTGAAGCAGTGTAGTTCATATTCAAAAAGATAAAAGATGTAAAGTCAATGGTCAAGGTTTCCATCTTAAGATAGAAAAATCAAGCAACTTAAACACAAAAATCACGGACAGAAGCAAATACAGCAAGGCTATGAGCCGTCACCAAGTCTATTCAGCTTGTACTTGAGGCCCTACCAGAACAATAAGGCAAGATAAAGAAATAAAAGCATAAAAATCAGAATAAAAAAAGTACAACTGCCTCTGTTCACAAGTAATTTCTTTGTTTATGTAGAAAATCCTAAGAAATCTAGCAAATATTAGAAAATGATTTAGAAACGTAATGAAATATGAGACAAAAACCAACCGTATTTCTATATATCAGCTGCAAACAACTGAAAAATGAGAATAAGAGAAATACCCAATTAAAAGACCCCATTAAGGATATGAATACACAAGCCACAGATAGTGAGAAAATATTAATCATTACATTAATCTGACAAGAGTTGTATACAGAATAAAGAATTCATACAAGTCCATAATAAAAAGACAATTTTTTTAAATTTTTTTTTTTAAGATTTTATTTATTTGAGAGAGAGTGAATGAGAGACAGAGAGCATGAGAGGGAGAAGGGTCAGAGGGAGAAGCAGACTCCCTGCTGAGCAGGAAGCCCGATGTGGGACTCGATCCCGGGACTCCAGGATCATGACCTAAGCCGAAGGCAGTCACTTAACCAACTGAGCGACCCAGGAGCCCCTAAAAGACAATTTTTAAAATAGTCAAGGGGCACCTGGGTGGCTCAGATGGTTAAGTGTCCAACTCTTGATTTTGGCTTAGGTCATGATCTCAGGATCCTGAGATCCAGCCATTAGTTGGGCTCTGTGCTCAGCGGGAAGTCTGCTTGAGATTCTCTCTCTCTCTTTCCCTCTCCCTTTGCCCCTCCTCCAACTCACACTCTCTCTCTAAAATAAATAAATAAATTTTTAAAATAATAAAAAATAAAAATAGTTAAAAGATTTCACAAAGCAAGTTATATGAATGGACAGTTAAGCACAGGAAAAAATGTTCAACATCATTAGTCATCAGTGAAATGTAACGACAGCCACTATGAAATACCTCCACACATCCACTAGAATCATTCACATTAACAAGTCTAATATCATCAAATATTGCAAGTATGTGAAACAACAGATTTGTCTGTCAGATACTGGTGGAGGGAGTGTAAAATGGTACAATTACTTTGGAAAAAAGCTGGCAGTTTCTTCTGTAGTTTAGCATATTCTATGAAAAAACTACATATATCGAAGAGAAATAAAAACGTATCTCCAGACTTTCACAAGATAATAGCCCAAACTGCAAACAACCTTCAAGTCCATTAACAGTTAAATGGATAAACAAACTGTGGCATATTCACACGATGGAATTCTGCTATTACAGGTTGAACTGGGCCCCCCAAGAATATAGAGTGAAGTCTTAACCACCAATACCTATGAATGTAACCTTATCTCGAAACAAGGTTTTAGCAGAGGTAATTAAGATGTAAACTGAGATGAGGTCATAGTGGAGTAGAGTGGGCCTTTAATCCAACATAAGGGGTGTCTTTATAAAAAGAGGAGGAGAAAGACAAAAACATAGGGAGTAGGCTCTGGGACTATAGAGGCAGAGAATGGCGTGTGTTGTCTACAAGTCAAGGAACAGCAAAAATTGCAGGCAACACCAGAAGCTAAGGCGAAAGCTAAAGAGAAGCGCAGAGAACAGACTGTGCCCCACATCTTCAGAGAGGTTGCTGACACCTTGATTCTAGTCTCAACTGTGAGAATATAAATTTCTGCTATTTTAAGCCACTGGGTTTTGGGGTACTTCGTTACAGCAGCCTTAGTAAACTAATACAAACTACCCAATAATAAAAAGAGAAACTACTGAAATAACCAGATGAATCCCCAAAATACTATGTTCAGTGAAAGAAGCTAAGCCCAGAACTAATCTATGACACAAGAACATCAGAACCATGGTTGCTTTTGGCCACAGACAGCAAGTCATGGAAGTGACAAGATGGGGAAAAAGCTTGAAAACGTTTTCTGAGTTACGTTTTCTGAGTTGACTAAAATGTTCTCTCTCTTGATTACTGTGAGGTTATAAAGTTAGCATTTGTCGAACCTCACTGAGTTGTACACTTAAAGTTCTGTGCATATAGTTCAAAGGAAAAAATCTGTAATTAAATATTAAACTCTAGTTAGTAGCTATGCTTTCTGTAGAAGTTTAGGTTACATCCCCATCAAAATACCATCCACTTTTTTCAAAGAAATGGAACAAATAATCCTAAAATTTATATGGAACCAGAAAAGATCCCACATAGCCAGAGGAATGTTGAAAAAGAAAAGCAAAGCTGGCGGCATCACAATTCCGGACTTCCAGCTCTATTACAAAGCTGTCATCATCAAGACAGTATGGTATTGGCACAAAAACAGACACATAGATCAATGGAACAGAATAGAGAGCCCAGAAATGGACCCTCAACTATATGGTCAACTAATCTTTGACAAAGCAGGAAAGAATGTCCAATGGAAAAAAGACAGTCTCTTCAACAAATGGTGTTGGGAAAATTGGACAGCCACATGCAGAAGAATGAAACTGGACCATTTCCTTACACCACACACAAAAATAGACTCCAAATGGTTGAAAGACCTCAATGTGAGACAGGAGTCCATCAAAATCCTAAAGGAGAACACAGGCAGCAACCTCTTCGACCTCAGCCGCAGCAACTTCTTCCTAGAAACATCGCCAAAGGCAAGGGAAGCAAGGGCAAAAATGAACTATTGGGACTTCACCAAGATAAAAAGCTTTTGCAAAGCAAAGGAAACAGTCAACAAAACCAAAAGACAACCGACAGAATGGGAGAAGATATTTGCAAATGACATATCAGATAAAGGGCTAGTATCCAAAATCTATAAAGAACTCATCAAACTCAACACCAAAAGAACAAAGAATCCAGTAAAGAAATGGGCAGAAGACATGAACAGACATTTTTCCAAAGACATCCAAATGGCCAACAGACACATGAAAAAGTGTTCAATATCGCTCGGCATCAGGGAAATCCAAAATCAAAACCTCAATCAGATACCACCTCACACCAGTCAGAATGGCTAAAATTAACAAGTCAGGAAATGACAGATGTTGGCGGGGATGCGGAGAAAGGGGAACCCTCCTACACTGTTGGTGGGAATGCAAGCTGGTGCAGCCACTCTGGAAAACAGTATGGAGGTTCCTCAAAAAGTTGAAAATAGAGCTACCCTATGATCCAGCAATTGCACTCCTGGGTATTTACCCCAAAGATACAAAAGTAGGGACCTGAAAGGGTACGTGCACCCCGATGTTTATAGCAGCAATGTCCACAATAGCCAAACTGTGGAAAGAGCCAAGATGTCCATCAACAGATGAATGGATAAAGAAGATGTGGTATATATATACAATGGAATATTATGCAGCCATCAAAAGGAATGAGATCTTGCCATTTGCAACGACGTGGATGGAACTGGAGGGTATTATGCTGAGCGAAATAAGTCAAACAGAGAAAGACATGTATCATATGACCTCACTGATATGAGGAATTCTTAATCTCAGGAAACAAACTGAGGGTTGCTGGAGTGGGGGGTGGGGTGGGAGGGATGGGGTGACTGGGTGATGGACACTGGGGAGGGTATGTGCTCCGGTAAGCGCTGTGAATTGTGCAAGACTGTTGAATCTCAGATCTGTACCTCTGAAACAAATAATGCAATATATGTTAAGAAAGAAAAAAAGAAGAAGAATGTAGCAGGAGGGGAAGAATGAAGGGGGGGAAATCAGAGGGGGAGAAGAACCATGAGAGACGATGGACGCTGAAAAACAAACTGAGGGTTCTAGAGGGGAGGGGGGTGGGAGGATGGGTTAGCCTGGTGATGGTATTGAGGAGGGCACGTTCTGCATGGAGCACTGGGTGTTATGCACAAACAATGAATCATGGAACACTATATCTAAAACTAATGATGTAATGTATGGGGATTAACGTAACAATAAAAAAATTTAAAAAAAAAATAAAATAAAATAAAATAAAAATACCTCAAACAAAAAAAAAAAAAAAAAAAGAAGAAGAAGTTTAGGTTACAAATCTGAAAATATTTTCTGTGTACTCTAGGCTTAAGCAAAGGATAGTAAAAGCCAGGTCTCTCATTATTAGAGAAGAGAGTTATAAATACAGAAAAAAAAAAAAAAAGACGGCAACAGCAAACCTTGTTGTGGTGAACTGGAATGGAAGGTTATCAGTATGAATTCCTGTTTTTTAATACAGATAGATAGCTACCAAGTAAGAAAAGGGGATGAAGAATAACAGGCATTTTCCTTCACATATCTATCTTTCTGGATCTGAAAAGGCAAAAAGTAAGGGTGTAAGTTAAAGGAATAAGAATACACTTCACTACCCACTGCCCCTCCACCAACCCTCAATTTGTTTCCTATAGCGAAGAGTCTCTGATTATTTGTTTCCCCGAGACAGGGTAATTGTGTGAATGGCATTAAGGAGCGCTGGTGATGTGTTCAGCACTGGGTGTTATACGCAACTGATGAATTACTGAACTCTACATCTGATACTAATGATATACTATATGCTGGCTCTTTGAATTTAAATAAAAAAAAAAAAAAACTGTCCAGAAATGGGGATCATAATATCTCTAATGTTAATTCCAAGCAGACTGTTATTTTAATTTCTAAAGATAATTGGTATTGCATAGTAAATTCATATGTTAAATATAAGTATGTGAAGTCTGTTTAGTTTTAAAATATATTATCTGTATGCAATTAATTTCAATAAAAATTCTGGAAGTAAAAAAAAAAAAAAAAGAATACACTTCACTAATGGAGATGGTTCCCTTGAATGGATTCTCATTCAATGTGTGGTGAGACTTTTTATTTCTAATGGTTTGTGAAATATACTAATTGTGGTGTATCTAAATTATTATTTTTTTCAGACCTAAGAAGGATAGACTTATAGGGTAAGGAATGAAGAATGAAAACTTTTTTAAAGTTTCAGTCTATCTTGGTAGTTGTCTAGCCTAGCCAGGTTAATCACTGCCTAATGAAAACATTCTTAGGTAGATACTTATTACTAAACTACCTTCAGTCTTTCTTGGATGTCTTATGTATTTACCTGTTGATAGGTAGCAAATGGAGATGACCTATTTTAATCCAAGGTAAAGTAATTTACATTTTTTTAAAAAGAGTAAGTAAATTAGCTTTTTTTTTCTTTTAGCTCTCAATTTTCTGTTCAATTTCACAGAAAATTAGTATATTTGACAGGGTTTTTATTTTGAGAAATACAAGGTAATCTATTCCCTAAGTACATTAACATTAGTAAATGCCTCAAAATCAAATTTTCTTTTCTCCAAAATTGTACTGGCATTTTTTTTTCCCCTCTCTCTTTCTGTCTTTCTCTCTTTCTCTTTTTTTTTTTTTGGAATTAATAGTCAAGTATACAAATGTAAAAGCCATCAAAATTAGAATACTCAGTCTGCTAAATGATGAATCAAATCAATGATCTGCACAGCATCCCTAAGTAGTGATATGTAAGAAATCAATCTGGATTTTGACAGTCCTCCTTCTTAGGTCATATCACTGTGTATAGAAGCCAGTCCAGTAGATATAAATCAGTGAGAGTTGGTAGCTGCTATGCCAAATTCTACTGATTTCATTTGTTAAACTACTATTGGAATGATGTCTACCTGCAAACAGAATAAGAGAGAGCATACAAAGAAAAACAGTAAACACATAGGACGAAAGGTCCAGCACCTTACCATCCACAGGTTTGACCTCAGCTGGTATCTGCTCTTCCTGTCCTCCCATGCTGCCTATGCTGTTCTCTTTAATGCTTTCTATTTCCCGCAAGAAATCCTCCATGGAGGTACTGTCTATGGAGGCTTGTGAGTTGGAGCGGCTAAATGCAGGAGAATGTAGAGATTCATTGGAGAGCATCCTGTTAATTCTTCGGCAGCGAGGAATAGATTTTCTGCAGAAAGAATAATATCTGTTAATAAAAATCAGTCTTTTATGTTTTAAATCACAAAATAAAATTTAGGTTTAAAATCAATGCAGAATGGAGTTAAGTGTGACAGAGAGGGGTCTAAGAGAATTATCTCCATTTAGTGGTGGCCCTTCTTTTTTATTCTCTATAATTCATAATGACTTTGTGGCTATGTAGGAATCACCCTGAAAATACTTTTTATAATTTTCACACAATCATAAAGTATGAAGTTACCTGTATTAGCCAAAACATATAGTTCAAGCCAGTATCTCTAATGAACACAGATGCAAAAATCCTCAACTATTAGCAAACTGAATTCAACAATACGTTAAAAGAATCATTCACCACCGGGCGCCTGGGTGGCTCAGTTGGTTAAGTGACTGCCTTCAGCTCAGGTCATGATCCTGGAGTCCCAGGATCGAGTCCCGCATCGGGCTACCTGCTCAGCAGGGAGTCTGCTTCTCCCTCTCCCGCTCCCCCATCTTGTGCTCTTTCTCTCTCTCACTCTCTCTCTCAAATAAATAAATAAAAAAAATCTTAAAAAAAAAAAAAAAGAATCATTCACCATCACCACCATGTGGGATTTATTCCAGGGATGCAAGGATGGCTCAATATCTGCAGATCAATCAACATGATATACCACATTAACAAAAGAAAGGATGCAAACCATATGATCATCTCAAAAGATGCAGAAAAAAACATTTTAAAAATTTCAATATCCATTCACGATAAAACCTCTTAACAAAATGGGTATAGAGGGAACATATCTCAACATAATAAAGGCCATATATGACAAAGCCACAGCTAACATCATACTCAATGGTGAAAGGCTGAAAATTTTTCCTCTAAGATCAGGAAAAAATAAGGATGTCCACTCTCACACTTTTATTCAATACAGTACTAGAAGTCCTAGTGACAGCAATTGGGTAAGAAAAAGATATGAGGCTTCCAAATATGTAAGGAAGAAGTAAAACTGTCCGTATTTGCAGATGACACGATACTACATATAGAAAACCCTTAAAAATGCCACCAAAAACTATTAGAATCAATCCATGAATTCAATAAAACTGCAAGATACAAAATAAATACACTGAAATCTGTAGTGTTTCTTTTCTTTTTAAAAGATTTTATTTATTTATTTCAGAGAGAGAGAGAGAGCATGCACAAGTAGGGGCAGACAGGCCAAAGGAGAGGAAAAAGCAGACTCCCCCCTGAGCAAGTAGCCTGATGTGGGGCTTGATCCCAGGACCCTGAGATCATGACCTGAGCCAAAGGCAGACGCTTAACCGACTGAGCCAAAGAGGCACCCTGTAGTGTTTCTATACACTAATAATGAACTAGCAGAAAGAGAAATTAAGAAAATAATCCTATTTACAATTGCATCAAAAGGAATAAAAGACCTAGAAATAAATTTAACCAAGGAGGTGAAAGACCTGTACTATGAAACTTAAGACACTGATGAGAGAAGTTAAAGATGACACAAATAAATGGAAACATACACCATGCTCATGGATTGGAAGAATTAAGAGTTAAAATGTCCATACTACCCAAGCAATCTACAAACTCAATGCAATCCCTATCAAAATACTAGTATTTTTCACAAAACTAAAACAAATAATCCTAAAACTTTAATGGAACCACAAAAGAACCCGAAGACAAAGCAATCTTGAGAAAGATAGGTTGGAGGTATCACAATCACAGATTTCAAACTATATTACAAAGCTATAGTAATCAAAACAGTATGGTACTGCCACAAGACACATAGATCAATGGAACAGAATAGGAAGCCCAGAAATTAAGCCCACACGTATATGGTCAATTAATCTATTATTAATTATCAATTAATCTATTATTACAAAGGAGGCAAGAATATACAGTGGGGAAAAGACAGTCTCTTCATTAAATAGTGTTGGGAAAACTGGACAGGTGCATGCAAAAGAATAAAAGTGAACCACCTTCCTATACCAAGACACAAAAATAAACTCAAAATGGATTAAAGACTTAAATGTAAGACCTGATATCATAAAACTCGTAAAAGAAAACACAGGCAGTAACCTCCTGGACATCAGTCTGAGTAGTATTTTTTTGGATGTGGCTCCTCAGGCAAGGGCAACAAAAACAAAAATAAACAACTGGCACTCCATCAAACTAAAAAGCTCTGGACAGTGAAGGAAACAGCAAAACAAAAAGGCAACCTACTAAATGGGTAAAGATATTTACAAATGATATATCTCGTAAGGCGTGTATGGTACATACTGGAAGGCTGGTTTATACAAGCATGACCTGAATGTCCCTGTTAATCACTATCTTGAGATCTTGTCCTCCTTCTATATTCCCATCAAACAGAATGGGTAGGACATGTTGTTCAGTGCTCAAGGTTAGGGACTCCAGGGGTGGCTAACCCAGAGTGTCTCCCTTGTAACAGAGACTGTCTGGATGGCAGGACTTGATCTCCTTCCAACACTGGCTGTGCAAGGAAGGGAAGGGCTACAGATAGTTGCTAGGCTAGTTGCTATACTATAAAAGCTTACTGCAAATAGATTCCAGAAGTGGATGCTTTGTCCAGTTGGCTGCTGCTGGACATCCTCTAAGTTGTCCCCATAAACCTATGTCTTGATCCCTGTCTCTGGGTCATTTCTTCAGTCTTGCCAGACCATCATCCACCCTTGGCTTAGAGTCTGCTGGGGTGTGGCTACACAAGGGGTTAATATCCAAAATATATATAAAATTCATAAAACTCAACACCAAAAAAAAAAAAAAAAGTCCAAATAAAAATGGGCAGAGGACCTAAATAGATATTTTTCCAAGAAAGACATACAAAGTGGCCAAAAGACACATAAAAAGATGCTCAACATCATTAATCATCAGGGAAATGCAACAAAACCACAGTATCACCTCACACCAGTCAGAATAGTATCAAAAAGACCAGAAATAACAAGTGTTGGCAAGAATGTGGAGAAAAGGGAACCCCTGTGTACTGTTGGTGAGAATATACATTGGTGAAGCCACTACAGAAAAAGAGTATGAAGGCTCTTCAAAAATTTACAAATAAGAATACCATACAATCCAATAATTTCACTTCTGGGTATTTACCTGAAGAAAATTAAAACACTAATTTGAAAAGACATGTGCACCCCTATATTTATTGCAGCATTATTTATAACAGCCAAGATGTGGAAGCAACCTAACTGTCCATTGATAGATGAATGGATAAAGAATGTGACACACACACACACACACACACACACACACGTGATATGGAATATTATTCAGACTTAAAAAGAATAAAGTCTTGCCTTTTCAACAACATGAATGGACCTAGAGTGTATTATGCTAAGTGAAATAAGTCAGAGAAAGACAAATACCATATGATTTCACTTATATGTGGAATCTAAAAACCAAAACAAATGAACAACAAAAAACCAGACTCTTAAATACAGAGAACAAACTGGTGGTTGACAGAGGGGAGGGGAATAGGGCCATGGGTGAAATAGGTAAAGGGGATTAAAAGGTACAAAATTCCAGTTATAAGTCACGGGGATGAAAAGTACAGCATGGGGAATATAGTCAATAATATTGTAATAATGTATGGAGACATACAGTGACTACACTTATCATGGTGAGCATTTTTGTATATGTTATAAATATATAAATGTCAAATCACTATGATGGATACCTTACACTCATGTTTCTGTGGGGATGAGGGAATGGGAAGTTTTTGTTTAGTAAGTACAGAGTTTTAGTTTTATGAGAGAAAAAGAGTTCTGGAGAGAGGTAGTAGAGATGGTTACAACAATCTGAATGTACTTGATACCACTGAGCTGCATGCTTAAAAATTGGTTAAGATGGTAAATTTTATCTTACATGTATTTTATCAGAATTTAAGATTTTATTTATTTTATCAGAATTATTAAAAATTGACAGAAAATTGGGGGGCTAGGTGGCTCAATCAGTTGAGTAGCTGACTCTTGATCTCAGCTCAGGTCTTGATCTCAGGATCTCAAGTTCGAGCCCTGCACTGGGCTCCACACCGGGCATGGAGCCTACTTGAAAAAAAAAAATTGAAAAATATATTTTTTAAAAGTTGGCTGCTGAAATAACGAGATAGCATGAAGAAATAATCTGTGACATTAAAGAGAAAGACCCTACATTAGGACGAGGAAGGGGGCACTGACCCAGAATACAGAGACCCATAGTCAGTTCAGGGAGAATTGGATCACCACTAAGGGTAGGGTACAACCAAAGAAGAGGGCAGTGTGGGCTCCTGTTATCTAGGAGGGCCACAAAAGGACCACTGCCAATCTTGAAGACACACAACTGAGCAGAGCATGGAGCAGCTTCATGGGGCACTTTCTCGTGGAGTTGCTGCAAGGACTAAATAAATTAGCATGTGTGTGCACTTAGAACATAAAAATATCCAACAAATGTTAGTTTAAAAAACAAGAGACACAATGGGGGACATACATGCCAAAATGCTGGAATTCTGAGAAATTTTGAAGATTTGCATAAAAATAAAATAAAATATTTTTATGTGAGGTGGTGATGTGTTAAGGCATCTTATTGTTGTGGTAATCATTTTGCAATATATACATGTATCAAATCAGCATATCATGCATTTTAAATTTAACCCAATGTTATATGTCAAATATCTCAATAAAACTGGAATAAATTCAAAATATATTTGATTTCCAAGACATACGATTGACAAATACCATATTTCCTAGGAACAATGTTTGATTAACAAGAACACTTCGGTCCCCAACCATGAATAACTGAGCTACTTTATGCAGTATGATCTTCTGTTCTTGCCCTTACGTTATTTTCTTTTTAATTTTCCAATTTGGAGTGGGTGTGAAACTTCTTTCAAAGAATTTCAAGTATACCTTCTTATCCTGGGGTTCAGGTAGAGTTGAACCAAAAGGCTGAGACTACCTCTTAACTAATGTGCAGTCTGAGCTGTTACACCCCAAACAAGAACTCCCAGATGGAAAGAGGCAACCAAAGTAATGGCATAGCAATGTCCAACTGTGGCATTATGACTCACTTAGGACAGTTTCATTTTAATATACAGAGCAGCGGTGGACTGCTATGGAATGTAGCCATGTCCTACAACATATACTCTAGTAGAGAAACATCTACTTATAAGCTGCAATCAGCTGCCACTGTTTACACAGCCTTCATATACCATATTCAGAAAAGAATATACAGATGCCCAAAACTTTCTCTATTTCTGGATGTTTATTAGGTTTATTTCTTTCAAAATGAATATTCTTGACTTTGAAAAATTTACAGTATTAATGGCATACATGGATCAAGTTTTTAAAAACTATAATGCAGTATTGTAAGCATAAAATTTAAATAATATACAATTTATAAAGTGGAAATTGAAGGTCTTCTCCTCCATCTGTATCACATCAGTACTTTTCTATAAGCTGTTTTGTTTTCCCATGCAAAAACATGTCATAGATATTTTTTCCATGCCAATAGAGAAATACACCTCAACTACTGCATGGAATAGCATAACTTATCTTAGAAATTCAGCAAACATGCAGATATATACCCAAGCACTGAAAAAGTTTGAAGAAATGGGAAATTTGAGAAATAATAAGTGAATCTTAGAACAGGAGGAGCAGGGGTGCCTGGGTGGCTCAGTTGTTAAGCGTCTGCCTTCGGCTCAGGTCATGATCCCAGGGTCCTGGGATCGAGCCCCACATCAGGCTCCCTGCTCGGCAGAAGCCTCCTTCTCCCTCTCCCACTCCCCCTGCTTGTATTCCCTCTCTTGCTGTCTCTTTCTCTGTCAAATAAATAAATAAAATCTTTAAAAGAAAAAAAAGAACAGGAGGAGCATACACATTTAGAGCTAATAATGATAATTTTAGTTACAGCACACAGTTCCTTATTCATGTAAAGGTTACATTGGTGGAATCTCAAAGAAGGGATCATCATAACCTTCTGTTGGGGCAAGGAAAACAGATGCACAATATGGGTCATGAGCATCTGAGTGACACACTGGTTCATTCTGAGATAATCCACCCAAAGAATTCTATAAATGCAGTGATCAACTATTTTTTTTGGCAAAGAAGTCAGACAGTATTTTTGGGACAAGCACTTTTAAGAGTTCTCACTTCTTTAGTTAGGGATCCAAATATTTCCCCCTTCAACCGGGAGTAGAGGCCATGACCTTCCAGTCTTAAAATATTACATAACTGTGATCCTCAGGCTCATCCAACACTTTGATGAGACTTAATCTGTAGCTTCATACCTCACCATATTAGGATAAATAGAGCTTAATCTTCTTAAACTGTTTGTATTTTTTAATTCCAACACAATACCAGGAAAACATTACATGAAAAACAGAATGCAATTGTATTACACAGCAACTTTTGTTGGGAAAACACCATTAGGTTTCAAATTAGATTTTAAGTGCATGGTAATTTCCATAAATTCAAAGTGGCATTAAAAAAAGATTTTATTATTCCATTTACCCTTCCATTATCTTTCTAGAAATAATTTGTATTATGTAGTAATGATTATTGGAGCTCTAGAACTTATTATTGTCTACCCTGAATTAGTATTTTATAACTTGAGAACAACATAAATACCTCACAGTAGTATAACTCTCTCTCTACCTGTCAATGGACTTTTAAATAGTCAATAATCTTTTTAAAAATTAAATAAGTAGTCTTTTATATTTATCTTTTATGGTGCTCTTTTATTTCTTTCCATATGTCCCTGTACCCATACCAGATCATTTGCAATCAGCTTTGAGAACTTCATTTGGCATTTCCTCTTTTTTTCCTTAGCATTTGTTGTACTGTGTATCTGCTGCCAACAAACTCCTTTAGATTTCTTTCTGAATACATCTTTAATTTCTTTTCAGTTTGCTGAATTTGTTTACTGGGCAAAGAATTCTAGGCTAGCAGTTTTTATTGTTTTCTAAGACCTTTTATAGATGTCATTCCATTGTCTTCTGGACTCTTAAATCTGATGAGAAGTCCATTATAATTCTTATTGAGATTCTTCTAAATATAATGTCTTTTTTTCCTAGATGCTTTTCATAAATTTTCTCTTTCTCTTTTGTTTTTAGCAGTTTAATTATGAAATGCGTATATTGTGGTTTTGTTTTTATTCTGCTTGAGGTTTATGGAATTTCTTAAATCTGTGGGTCAATGTCTTTCATCAATTTTGAACTATTACCCATTTTTTCTTCAATTTTTTTTTTTTTTTTTTTTTTTGGTCCCATTCTCTCTCTCTTCTTCTCTTTGAACTCCAATAACATGAATGTCGGCCATTTGATATTGTCCCAAATGTCCCTCATGGTCTTCTTTGCTTTTTCCCCCACTCTTTCTCGTTCTTCAGTTGAATTTCTACTACCCTGTCTTCAAGTTCACTTTTCTTTTCTTCTACACATCTAGTCTGCTGTTAAGTCCATCCAATGAATGCTTCAATTCTGATATTATGTTTTTTTCATAAGACATATGTCAAATTAGTTTTTTAGAGATTCTATTTCTCTGTTGACATTATTCATCTTTTATCCATTTTATGCAACTTTTCCTTTGATTCCTTTAACAATTATCATTGTTATTTAAAAGTTCTTGTCTCTTAATGCCAAAGTCTGTGCCATCAGTATGCCTGCTATAGTGATCAAATACCAGTCAACTGTGTATGATACAGGTCACATTTTCCCTTTCTTTTACTAACTCATAACTTTTTGTTGTGTGGCAGACATTGTTTTTAAAAGAACTCTAGGGAACTGGAATTAATAGTAATTTCCCTTTTCTTCTGTCTAGAAATTAGAGTAAGACACAGATCACTTCACTCCAATTAGGAGTTGAGCCGGGTCTGGGCTGTATTGCAACTTTAATCAGTTTTATGTTACCTCTGGGTCTAAATGCTTTAAATGTCCTGTGTGTTTACAGCTCCCCACCCCCACCACTAAGGAGGGCTTTAGGTTAAACACCATGGGACTAAGAACTCTCTGATTTAGAGCCTAACCCCCAGCCTCCTATGTTGTTGGGCTCTCAGCAAACATCTCAAGGGAGAGGATTATCAGGTGTGGAGGTCCCTGCATTTGGGGCTTCAACAGATTCCAATCTGCTGTGCCAGTGTAGGCAGCCATTAACAGCTGTACTGGTATCTCCTTGCCCCAGCAGAGGCCCTCCACCCAAGCAGGTATGATCATCTGCCCAGAAGTGCAAAGACTCAGGGCAAGAAATATGCCCAGGGAGGGAAATGACAACTGGGCTCTGTCACCTAGGAAGAGCTCTGCCCTCCCTGAGATTTATCTCCTTTAGATGGTGTGTCCATAGCTCTCCACCAGTTTTTAAAACATATCACGTTTACATTTATCCTTCATTCTCTAGTTGTTACAGTGGTAAAGAGTCAGCCACCATGTAGTCTATGCCCTAACTGAAAGTAAAACTCCGACAGAACATTGTAAATGTATCAGATTTCTTTTAATATTGTATTTGCTAATGAACTGCTAGTTCTGTCTAACTCAAGTTCAGTTTTTCTGAGTATATTCCATAGAATATTTTTAAAAGACATAGATCTTGCTAAGAAATATTCTATGGGCCCTTACTGTCTCTTGTAAAGAATTTCATAGATATCAATTTACTACCATACACAGTACATCATTTGATCCTTACATTAACACCATAAGGCAGCCAAAGCAAGAATTCATGTCTCATTATATAATGAGGAAAACAGTTACTGACAGCAAAGTGGAGACACATAATTTCTCACTGCAATTACAATAAAATGCAAATGCTCTTCTAGGACTTCATGGCCAAGCACATTCTGTCCTCAAACTGCTTCTGCAGTCACACCTTATATCACTCTCCCCAGCATTAGCACTAGGCATGCTAATCTTTTCTCAGTTTCTCTAAAAAGCCAAGCTGTTTCTTCCCTCAGGAAATTTTCTCTTACTGGTTTTTCTGCCTGGAACATTCTCCTACTATTTCCATGCCAAGATGCTTCTCATCATTCAGCTCCCAAGGTAAATGTCACCTCCTCGGGGGATCTTTTCCTAGCCATCCTAAATTAGCATTCCTCCAGTTATCCATCATCTCAGCTTTCTGCATTTCCTTCTTCCCATCCATCAACAACTTACACTTCATCTACTCACTTACTTCATTTTTTGGGAATGATTTTCCCCAGTAGAATATAGAGGAACCATGTCTGTCTCATTTACACAGTATCTGGCCAGTAACAGAACTCAGAAATATTTGCCAAATGAATGACTAGTGACAGCGGAGCCAGAATATAAATTCAAACCTTTTCAATCCTGTCCAAATGCTTTCCCTAAAATAATCTTTCTTAATTTCAAAAGCCCCCTCAGGTATTAGTGTTTCTGTGTATAGCTATACATATCTTTATACCATAGAAGAAATATAATGTGGTGAGTTTAAGAAAAACTATGAAGCCAGCTGGCGCAGGTTTCAATGTGGGCTCTAACGATTTCTGGATCTATGACCTTCAGAGCAAGCTACTGAACCTCTGTTCCTCCACTGCCTAATCTGTAAAATGGGAATATTAGTCATATACATGTCTGGGGGTTATTATAAGGATTGAGTTAACATATGTGAAATGCACGGTACACAGTAAGCCAATGTGTTGACTGCTATAATTTAATTTTTTAGCACACCTGTAACTAGACTTACAGTAAGGCTATAGTGGGTGCTAAAATATCATCAGGGCACTAAAATATCACTAGAAATATAATGAGGTAAATGAAACTGCATTTATCAGAACTCCTCTCTGACCCAACTCCATTCCCAAGCCTTGTTTCCTCAACTCCCTTAGGCCACAAAGGGCCATCTGACACAGTTCTGGCCAGTCACATCAGAAAAATTCTTCCCCATGTTTCAGAGAGATCTTTTGTTTTCCTGAAGTAAGTGCTATCATTTTCTCTTTCTCCTTCTCCCTTTTTGGAATGTAGACAAGATGACTGATGCTTCAATAGCCATCTTGCAATGATGAGAGAAAAGCCAAGAAAACTGCAGAGATCAGCCTTGCCATTATTGAGTCTCAGAAATAAAATCAGATGCTGCCTATCTCTAGACTTCTAGAAATGTGAGGACAAGCTCCTAATTTTAAAAACAACTCTAATCTTTGTTGTTGTTATTGTTACTTGCAGCCCAAATGACTCCCAAATGATGTAACTGGAAGGAATACTTCAATAACTCATTTGGAGTAGGGTGAGATTAGACACCTTCTCCACTCCACTAAGGGAATTATTCAAGTAAGAATACACTGTCGGCCTCCTAAAAGAAGTTGTGTCTAATGTAATGATCTCAATTTAAAGAGCTACAAATTATGTGCCCTAATCCCATGTCTCAGTCTGGCCTTGATCGGTATACTATAGAGTTAAACTTCATTCCTGCTGACAATATCCCTGGCTAAATATACAGGGAATATATTCACATTGTTCTCAAATCAAATATATTCCAAGAGTATTAGGAAGAATATACCAAAATCAAAGATTTCCCCCTCCTCTTTCTGAAAGAAGGTTTGAATTTTCCATTGTCACTGTCTTTGAATGATGCCAATGGCAGCACAGCATGGTCATCTAGAGAAATCATCTTGGATCCTGACCTCAAGTGAGCCTTTGCAGCAAGGCTCTTGCAAGTGAAATTGTTCACTCTGTGGGACAGACCCCAGGCATAGTCCCAGTAATGCAGCTGTTTGCCCTCTTAGCTCCCTCAGGAGGCCATTTAGATAAAGTAAGAAAGAAGACAAATCCCTTGTTTTTAAGCTCTGGCTTCTCAGAAATCTTTGGATTCTAACATGCTTATAAACAAGCTCAACTTGGATGTCTTGCAAAAAGCACTTGAAAGGCAAGGGTGATAAAGGGAAGCTACAGTTTCAGAGTAATAGAAGCAAGAACACAGAGCAGGTTCCCGCTCTCTTTCTCAGGCTCAGTGACTCTGTCTTTCAATACCATCTGGCATCCTTCATTCTCCTCCTACCATCCCAGTTTTCTGTTCCTCTCTTGGCCTGCCTCACTCCTCTTTGGGGAACAAGGAGAAAGCTAATGAAACTATTCCATCAAAAGGTAAACAGGTCTGCCTGAACCTCTCTGTTGGCAGAAAAAAAATAGAGAAAAATGTGTTTGTAGATTAGGTGGAGGCTTAAAATAGCAAACAAATCTCAGTTACTCATCAGGGAATATTTGAAATGGTTTTGAAAGCTGGAAATTTTTTTAACTAACTGAGATTCCTATCAGCAATTAAATTCTTATGCATGTATACCTGTGAGTACAAGCACTGGACTAAGAAGGGGAAAAGTTGCAACCTGGAAAGAACAACATCCAACCATTAAACACTGAACCCCAGGAATTTACAAAGGAGGAGACTCAAATGAGACAACAAGCTCTTCTGCAAGAAAGAATGACAGAATCTTTTTTTGAGGGTAGGGGAAGGACAGCATGTTTTTCTGTATTTGTAGCTATAAAAGAAACTGAACGTCACATATTTGATTTTGAAAGTAATTTATGCCATGTTCTGTCTACTGCTTTACCAAGAGAAGGCCACTAAACCACATAATTAGAATATATCACTTATTTGGGTATATATAAACATACTCATGACAAAATCAACATATAATGTTTCTTAAATTTCCCCTATGTTGGTTGAGGGAAGGAGGAAATAGAGAGTGATTGCTAATGGGTACGGAGTTTCTTTTTGGCAAGATGAAAATGCTCTGGAATTAGTAGTGATGGTATCACAATTTTGTGACTGTACTAGAACCACTTTATATTTTTAACTGTACATTTTAAAAGAGTAGATTTTATATTGTTCATCAATAACAAAATAATATGAGAAAAAATTACTTTTTAAAATTTTGATAATTAAAAGTGATTTGACACTGACAACACCAAACACTGGTGAGGATATGGAGCAAGAAGAATTTTCATTCATTGCTGGTGAGAATGCTAAAAAGTATAGTTACTTTGGAAGGCACTTTGGCAATTTCTTTTTTTTTTTTTTAGATTTTATTTATTTATTTGAGAGAGAGAGAATGAGAGACAGAGAGCATGAGAGGGAGGAGGGTCAGAGGGAGAAGCAGACTCCCTGCCGAGCAGGGAGCCCAATGCGGGACTCGATCCTGGGACTCCAGGATCATGACCTGAGCCGAAGGCAGTCGCTTAACCAACTGAGCCACCCAGGCGCCCACTTTGGCAATTTCTTATAAAACTACACATACTCTTAACCATACAATATAGCAATCACTCTCCTCAGTATTTACCCAAAGAAGTTGAAAACATGTCTACACAAAAACTTGCACATGGATATTTATAGCAACTTTATTCATAACTGCAAAAATTTGGAAGCAATGAAGATGTCTCTTAGTAGGTGAATGGATAAACATGGTACATCCAAATAATGGAATATTACTCAGTGCTAAAAAGAAATGAGCTATCAAATCATGAAAAGACACGGAGGAACCTTCAATGTATATTCCTAAGTGAAAGAAAACAATCTGAAAAAGCTACATACCATATGATTCCAACAATATGACATTCTGGAAAAGGCAAAATTATGGAGATAGTAAAAAGAAAGTGGCTGTCAAGGGTTGAGGGGGTGTTGGGAGGGATGAAACACATGGAGCATAGAGGATATTTAGGGCAGTGAAAATATTCTGTATGATACTTTAATGATGTACACATTTGTCCAAATCCATAGAATGCACAATATTAATAATGAACTCTACTGTAAACTATGGACTTTAAGTTGATTACAATGGGTCAGTGTAGAGTCATCAATGTAGCAAATGTACCACTCTGGTAGGGGATGTTAATAATAGGGGAGGCTGTGCATGTGTGGTGCAGGAGGTATATGGGAAGTCTCTGGATCTTCCCCTCAATTTTGCTTTGAACCTAAAACTGCTCTTAAAAAAAAAAAAAATCTTTAAAAAAGAAACACTTCGGGATTTCAAATAAGTTTTAAGAAATTAAAAAAAAAAATCAAATTTTCAAAAAGGGCCATGGATAGAAAGATACTCCTATGAAAGGCTACTGGCTGTTTTAAGCAAAGTATAATAGCACAGATGGGAAACAGTCTTACTCATTTGACTAATAATCCTCTAAACAGGTGACAGGTTAAATGTCTGTTTTTAAGGCAAAGGAAATCACCCAGTATGAACGTTTTATGTTCTATTTTAAAACCAATATACAGTTTATGAGTTTGATGTAGATATTGATTTTGGTGAAGCTCAGTCAATCCCATAAATGACTCATCACATTATCCTCAAAGATATGTTAAAATTATTAGTGGAAAACTAGTTTGGTGACACCTGATCATTGCTTAGAGGCTCATATTTTTTATTCAATTAGGAGATATCTAGGAAAAAAAATCTATAAAACAGAATGTAAGCAAAAAGCAGCTTTCCCTTGCTCTTTAATAGAATTCTACACTTTATTCAGTGATATATGTCATTAGAAGAGTCTTGGTGATTTATATATTTTGGGCTTCTAAAATCAGTCTTCTCCAAAAATCTAGATAAATTTCTTGAAGATTGTCTTTTTAAAGCTCAAAATTAAGTTACACATTCTCTCTATTGATTAGTGATCGGTTAGTACCAAATTTCAGTGTATATTTTTATTCTGTGGTTTTGAAGGGCCTGCTGTGGCCAGTATTACTATGCATGACTTTCAAAGCAACTGACCAGATGAGCCCCCAATCTCGTGTCATCTGAAAGTCTGCCTCTCTGGTGCTGTGATGATTTGCTGGAATGCAACCATGTAACCTTTCCTCCACATCTCTGGTCTCTCTTTATTGTTGTTATTACCTAGTCATTAAATGGTCAGCCACAAAACATGAAAACGCTGTTCTATTGCATCCTTGCACTATTTTTCAATTCTTTTGTCTGTTGTCCTTCTTCAGCTCAAAAAATTCAACAACAGCAGGACAGAATCACAAACAAGATCAAAGGGATAATCAGGCGGTAGCTCTGCTTGGAGCCCCACACAGTCAATCTCATGTGGATGGTCATTCTCATGTGCATGGGTTTTAAACAGCTCTGTGGTCTATCCTGTTAAGGTTTTCCTCTGGCCTTTTTCCTCATGGGGCAATAGTATCAGCTCAACTTTAAACTATTCAGTAAAAATCCAAGGTGACTATAAACCCAACTTATTAAATTCTGGCAGGAATGAGTTGGCCATTTGGATGAAAAATTATCCCTTGATTCTCTTCTTTCACAATACATTTTCCACACTCAGACTTATTCCATGATGGTTTTAGTTCTATGGGGTCCCCTTAAGCAATAACGATTTTATGTTCCATTTGTTTTCATTGGTTAACTTTAAGATGGTTGCTCCTAATGTCTATACAAACAGCTTTAAATTGGAAAGCCATAACTAGTGTTTCCAATGAAACAGAGGATCCTACAATTGGGGAGCTGAAAGGAAATTTGAGAAATACCCAAATAAATCATAATTTACAGATGAGAAAAATGAAGCTCAGAGAAATTAAGTAACTCATCCAAGAGCACACAGAGCACACAATGCTAATTACTGAGAATTATAACTACAAATTTAATCTCCTGATATCTAACTCCATGTTTCTTTCCTTCTGGTCACCAGTCTCCTAATCCATTTATATTTTATATTCTTTACTCTCTCACTAACCACCCCCCCCCACCGCAAAGCTTCATACTTTTACATTAGAGACTATTCTCTTTTTTCCCTTAATGTATTTCTTAAAATGCACATGGTAATCAAGTGGATCCTATTTTTATCATATGTTGAAAAATCTGTCACTAGTCAAAATTTTCACTAAAGAACAAAGAGAGCTAGATGCAAAAGTGCCCCACAAGATTTAAAAAAAAAATTAACACAAAATTCTCTAAAAATCTGAAATTTTGCCAGTTAATAAAACTGGCAATTGCAACAGACCATATACACTGGCTATAAAATACATATACCACACATTAAAAAAACAACTACACTGCTGTTTACATTGATCTACAAGGAATATATTAGCACTATTAAAAATAAATCACATTTTTAATTTATCCATTGGTTGGTAGATTAGAATGTATTAGAATTTCTTAAAATAGTGTCAGTAATTCATGTCTTTTATTTAAAACCATTCAAAGAAGGAGAAGCTGAATTCCATTTTACTCAATTTTCCTTGAGGCATGTAGAGACATTTCCCAAGTATCACAGCCAGGTTAAAATAAAATAATAAGTTCTAAATTCACATTTTTATTATTGTTGCTATTAGTAATCATCATCGTCAATATCCAGTTAAAGGTAATTTCCATTGGTTCTCTACCTCACCCTCTCCAATTTAGTCATAACATTGTTCATCATCAGATAAATTCCTTTAGCAAACCATTAAGAGCCAGCAGTCGGAGCACTTTACATACTCTAAAAATGCCATAAAAACAACGTCAGAATTAAGGTCCTCAAAGTACCACTCACAGAATGACAGGGAAAGGCACTGACCAGTAACCTGAATGCCCATGTTAAATGTGAACTTTGGAAAAACAAGAGCTGTAAGTTCCACAAAAGAGAATCAAATAATTTCATAATGGTTGACACCTCATGTGGTGGGGGCTCTTGTTGCCAATGCCTCTGAAGCTCTACCACACTCAAGATGAATGGCTTTAGTACTTCAGTACCTAACCTCTGACAGCAAACAGACAACTGATCAATAGTTCAACTGATCCCTGATCAATAGTTCATGCCATGGGAAACAGAATGATTTCTTTTCTATCATCTTAGAGAAGGCTTTTTCTTTCTAAGAATAACCCAACCAGGAAGTTCTCACTCTTCTAAGGCTTCTTATCCACTCCTTTCCAGTAATGTTATCTTCTTTCTTTACCAATGGCTGGAATTAATTACGATAATCAGTAATTCCCTTCAGACTCTGTTGTGCACAAAACTGGTGAGCTTGTGTAAAGAAGAAATAAAAATGAGACAAAGGACTTAGGTCTTGCATTTCATTGTATTTACTTTCATTTATTTAAGAAAGAAGCTGACACTTTTTGGTTTTTGCTAAATGGGCAAGTTTTCATTTTTGCTTTCATTTTCCATGCTAAAGCTCCTTCTTTAAAGCAAAAAGTACCAGATTCTGCTTAACAGAATATCTGTATTTCAGTAGATTATAAAATTCTACTAGGGTTCCTGCTAGCCTATATAGAACCGTTGTATGAGTTCAAGAAAGTCTATCCTCTCTGAAAAAATATGGTTTGCCTAATGGAGCAAAGCTGAATCTCTGCCCCACCTGACCCCTTGGCATTCTTATTCAATAAACAACATGTACAACTATATTCATTGACCTTGAATTTTACTGAATGACTCACAGTTTCCCATTTATGTCTGTTATAGAATTATTCTAGGAAAATGCCACTCTCCAGCCAAAATTTTAAAATCACATCTTTAACAACAACAAAAGAACAGCTTTCTTAAATTTTTGGTAAATGTGTATATAGATTAATTCAATAAGGAAAAATTAATAATTGTGGGAAAGGTTGTGAATACTAGTAATGGCTATTGAGTAACCTTTTGAGAAACATGCTCTTTCACAAAAGATTTTATTGGTTTTATTATCCTAGACAGAAAAAAAAAGAAGCACTATGTATAGTATTTCTCAAAAGAAGGCATAAAAAAATATAATAGAAGAAAAAACAGATCTGTAGTGTTAAACCTCCAGAACAACGGTAAGTGAAAGCTTCCTGAGCCTCTCCTACACTTCTGCACTTCTAAACATAATAAACAGGGATACATAAGTTCTGTTGTACTTGGAAGTATATCTAGATGTACTTATTAAAGACACTTATTAGAGGACTGCTGCAGAGCAAACCCTTAGAAAACGTTTACTGAATGAACAGGATGGACTTTGCAAAGGAATGGAGGCTAGAACCATTTCCACTTTTGAGGAGTGCCACATGATAATCAACAAATTCAAAAAGCATATAATCAGCTGGTTCAAAGATGGTACCTGCCCCTCTCCCTCCTTCCCTCAAATTTTTCCTTCTATCTACCAAAATAGTTATTAAAAACATTCAAAATCCTTCATTTTAAGATGATTTACTCATGCATTCAATGAATGTTTATTATATTAACATATTAATAAAGTTTTGAAGAAACCTGGCAAAATGTGACTCTAGTAGTTGCAGCAGCAAGAATATTCAGGATCCAGGAATATTCTTCAAGGGGCCAAATACCATGGATATTTTTACAGTCTAATTAGACTAGTACTTTCTTTTATATTTGATTGAGTTGATGATTCTTCCTTCTTGAAACTTCAGTCCAGTGGCTTATAATTTTACTTTGTGAAAAATTTTTTAGAGAACTTTATAAAATGCATATAATTGGGCCCTACTCACAAAATTTCAATTCAGATTTGGGGAGAGACCTGAGTATATGTATTTTTACAAACACCACCCCTATGCCTATCCTAATTCTGGTGCCACTTATTTGTGAGTCATCTATTTGTGAGAAACACAAATCTGTCTTCTAGCAAGACCATTCTGTCCTGATTCTCATTAAACCTTTCCAACCAATACTTCTTTGCCTACTTTCTGAATCCTCTTTAACCACCAATCCTTATATATTAGTATCTCTCTCAAGGTTCTTCATACTCTATTTAATCTATAGACCCCTCCCCTTCAAAAAACATTTTCCAATGTCAGAGTTTAGCTTTAACCTATATATTAGTATCTTCCCAGTCCTTAACTCCATTCCTGACTACTCTCAGATTCATCCAAGAGCCTGCTGGACATCTCTACCTGGATGTTGCAATGAGACTTCAAGACAATGGTATCCTCAACCACACATCCTACAGATTAAGGACTAATGGCTCTGCTCACGCTTTCCCTAAGCTTGGAGTCTTCCCTCCCCTCCTGACTTAAGAACCATTTTAGGTGGCCACTCCCAAAGGAAAGAACTTCTCAAACCCATTCTGCGCTCCTCTTAACCTGGGCTGATGGAATTCTGAGCATACTTTTATCTATGCACTTATTGGTAATTCCATGAAAGACATAAAAGTAATCTGTACGTGAATGCCTTAGAATTCACATGAAGATACAGAACATTAAACTCAAATACCTCCTCTACTCAGCTCCAACTTTCTTAACAGCCAGCCAAAATTTTGGCTTGGCAGCTGAAAAGAGAATACAAGATTTCTGCAAAGTATCCAAGAATTTAATCTCAGAGTGATTTAGAGGTGAAAATAAAATAAGAAGCATGTGTAAAAAGAATAAAAATGTATTGCTGACTATAATGACTACAATATGATGATGATGATGATGATGAATAATTTAACAAATATTTATTGAGTACCTACTAGTACTAGGTATGAGGCTCAAGGTGCCAAATACCGTAGGCACGCCTGGGTGGCTCAGTCGGTTAAGCGTCTGCCTTTGGCTCATATCATGATCCCAGAGTCTTGGGATTGATCCCCAGGTGGGGCTCCCGGCTCAGTGGGGAGTCTGCTTCTCCCTCTCCCTCTGCCCCTCCCTCTGCTCATTCTCTCTCTTGCTCTCTCTCTAATAAAATCTTAAAAAAAAAAAAAAGGTACCAAATACTGTAAATAGAACAATTAACCAAAAAACCTAGCACTCGTTGAGATTTCTAATAAGGACAAATAAAATCCAAACAAATACTGTATATATTCATGTGTGCAGATGTGTAATTAAAAATTCATAAAGTGAGGGACGCCTGGGTGGCTCAGTCTAAGTGTCTGCCTTTAGCTCTGATCATGATCCCAGGGTCCTGGGATCGAGTCCCACGTCAGGCTCCTTCTTCAGCGGGGAGCCTGCTTCTCCCTCTGTCTGCTGTTCCCCTTGCATGTGCTCTCTCTCTCTCTCTGAAGAATATAAATAAAATCTTTAAAAAAAAATTCATAAAGTGAGCTTCCATTTCCAATCATGAGAGACCAAGACGGTTGAGAATTACCCTCCTACTGTAAACAACTAGGAAACTGGGCAAAGAAAGGAAGCAATTGTTTTTAAACTTTAACAATAGGCTATGCAGGACTGTGATGCCAGGAGAAAGCAAACAGATGCAATGAGACCTCCCAATGGATATGCCTATCTACTTGGAGGCAGTTTCACAGAGAAGGAGATCCTGAAGATAACCGAGCAGCAGTCTCACAGAGGTAACAGAGCAGATCAAAGCTCAGAAAGGCTGAATCGGCTAGAATTTGCTTGTCAGAGTACCAGAATGGCAGGATCTATGAAGTGAAACTGCTCCAGGAATTGGCATGGGGGTTCCCTTGACTCTTTGGTTAAACACCTAGCAGGGCTACAGAAGTTGAACCTTCACAAGAGTAGGTAAAAATTAACTCCTGGGAAAAGAACCAGCAAGTTTTAGTACAAAAAATTTCCAGAGTTCAAACAAGGCCAGCAATGTCTGCATGTACAGTGGTGTGTATATTAGAAATGTATCAGGTGGACTTCTGCTTTCACCCATGACAAAGTATCATACTTCACATTAGCCAGAGTAAAGAGACATGGTAGAATAACACAGGACATACAGAAGAAACCTTAGAAGTCTCATGTCTTACTAGCAGGATTAAAACTACCCTAGTGAGAAGTAGACTAGACACTAGAATGAACTCACTTCCCCCCAAATCCACAAACGGTGGTCTGCCAAAATAAATCTGTGCAATCTTTAAAGAAATACAACAAAATCTATCAAGCCACAACCTAAAATTCACAAGTTCAACTAGCCAAGCAAAATTAATAGATATATGAAAAAAGAAGAAAAAAGTGACTCATAACCAGAATAAAATCAGCCACTAGAAAGACACAGAGATGATGAAATTGGCATGAAAAAAAAGTCAAAAGAGCTATAATGAAAATACTCAAAATACTTAAGGACTTAAATTGTGAACGTAATGCAGAAAGAAACAGAAGATACAAACAATGAAATTTCTATACATAAAAAATACAATATGTGAAACAAAACATTCACTGGGTGGAGTTAACAAATTTGATACTGGAAAAAAGTTAGTGGAACTTGAAGACACATCAATAGAAATAGCATAAAAAGAGGCGCACAGCTAAAAAGGAGTGAGAAATAATAAATACAGCCTCTATGATCAACAGGAAGATGTCAGGTGGTCTAATAATTGTGTCGACTTCCAACAAAGATGAAGTAGCAGGAACCAGATTTACCTCTTGCCTAAAATAAAACACATACACACACACACACACACACACACACACACACTATATTAAAAGATTCTGAAGATTATTAAGTGATGGGAGACTAAAAACAGTGATCACAAAGAATAGAAAACGAACTGAGTCCTACAATAGCCCCAGGTTATAGCCTAGAGAGAGCTTCCAGGCCATGGTTCAATAACAGAGAAAGCAGCTGAGCCTGCTGGTCTCACTTGAGTTTAGGAAATGGAGCTGGAAGTCAAGGAAGCTATGAAGCTCACAGAGAAGGGTATTGGAGAGTACCTGGTACTCTCAAGATTCTCAAGAGGATTCCACTCATGTCTTCAGTTTTCATATATGGAAACTACCCCAGGCTAGAAGTCATCAGAGAAAAGGACCAGTAATCACAGAAGGTCAGGAATAGTTTGTGTTCCCAGCAGATAGAGTTAAAAAGGTCATGGTTTACAGGACCTTGGATAGAGTACTCAGAAGCATTTTACCTCTACAGTAGGGAGAACTCGTCCATAGACTAAATGCTAATCTGGTCACACCCAACAAATTTTAAAAGCAAGACACAATAGGACCAAACAGTTTTCAACTGCCAGGAAAAAATTAAAAAATATTTATAAAAATATAAAAATATCCGGCCCCAACAAGGTAAGATTCACATTAATTACCATTAAAAAATTATCAGGCTAGTAAAGAAGCAGGAGACTATGGCCAAAAGGAGAAAACTCAATCAATACAAACAGACTTAGAAATGACACAGATGATAGAATTAATAGATAAGAACACTAAAACAGTTACTACAACTTTATCCTGTATGTTCAAGAAGCTAGGGGAAAAACTGATATGTTGAGTGAAAACAGGGACTATTTTTTAAAAGACCCAAAAAGAATGTCCAAATTTGATGAAAACTTTCTAAAGTCACCAATTCCAGAAGCTCAATAAACTCAAAGCATAAGAAACACACAGAAAACTATGGTGGCACACCATAATCAAATTGTTTAAATCAGTGATAAAGACAAAAATTCTTAAAAATCAGAGTAAAATACAAAAACAGCATGTGAAGAGGAACAAGTAAAAGAGTATCAGCGGAGGGGGGGGGGGAAGATGGCAGAGGAGTAGGGGACCCTATTTCAACTGGTCCCCAGAATTGAGCTGGATATCTACCAGACCACTCTGAGCACCCACGAAACCAGCCTGAGATGTAAGAAGATCTGGATCTCTACAAACAGAATATCGCAGGCGGTTGGTTTTGAGGTACGAAGCGGGGAGCCGTGATTCTGCGGGCAGATACGGGAGGATAAACAGCAGCAGGAGGGTGCCTGGCCGTGGGGATCCTACACCACCTGTGAGTGACAGCCTCGCGCGCTGCAGACAGGGCGCAGACTCGCAGACCGGTAGCGGCGGGGAAAGGACTTTAGGGCAGCCCCCGAGGCGGAAACCCGGAGCAGCGGGGTCGCGCGCATGCAAACTGGGAGCGGCTGGCGGTTTTAGAAGCACAAAGGGCAGAGACGTGCCCCGACCTGGAGGCAGGACTGGGAGCGCGGCGGAGGGGCGCACAACCCAGGACGCTGCAGTTTATAGCAGCACGGACAGAAACGGAGACGGTGTGGCCTGGAGAGCTCACTGAAGAACAGACTGAGGTCTCTCTGCTCTGAGGCAGAGGGTTGGAAATGGTCTCTTCTGCTCTGACGCGCAGAAGAGACGCGGAAAGCCGCCAGAGAACAAAAGCCCCAAAGACTGATTCCCGCTGAGCCCATCCCCTGCCACAGGGGGCAGGACAACTCCACCCAAACAGGGTTGCCTGAGTAACAGCGCAGCAGGCCCCTCCCCCAGAAGACAGGCTGGGAAAACAAGAGGCCAGCAACCCTAAGGTCCCAAGAAAACAGGTGCATCTTGCTTGGGTTCTGGTCAATAATTTCGACTCTATACATTCCCTCAAACACCCATCAACAGAATGACTAGGAGGAGGAGCCCCCAAAATAGAAAAGACTCAGAGATTATGACTTATGCTGCAGATTTACAAATGGATGCAGATATAACCAAGATGTCGGAGATGGAATTCAGGCTAGCAATTGTGAAGACAATGGCTAGAATGGAGAAATCAGTTAATGGCAACATAGAGTCTCTATGGGCAGAAATGAAAAGTGAATTGGCAGAACTTAAAAATGCCATCAGTGAGATCCAATCCAATCTAGATAATCTAACAGCTAGGGTAACTGAGGCAGAAGAGCGAATAAGCGACCTGGAAGACAATATAATAGATAAAAAGGGAAAAGAGGAGGCCAGGGAAAAACAACTCAGAATCCATGAAAATAGAATCAGAGAAATAAGTGACACTATGAAGCGTTCCAATGTCAGAATAATTGGAATCCCGGAGGGACTGGAGAGAGAGAGAGGACTAGAAGATGTATTTGAGCAAATCGTAGCTGAGAACTTCCCTAATCTGGGGAATGAAACAAACATTCGTGTTCTAGAGACAGAGAGGACCCCTCCCAAGATCAAGGAAAACAGGCCAACACCCCGGCATGTAATAGTAAAACTTGCAAATCTTAGAACCAAGGAAACCATCTTAAGGGCAGTTAGGGGGAAGAGATTCCTTAAGTACAGAGGGAGGAACATCAGAATAACATCAGACCTATCCACAGAGACCTGGCAAGCCAGAAAGGCCTGGCAAGACATATTCAGGGTACTAAATGAGAAGAACATGCAGCCAAGAATACTTTATCCGGCCAGGCTTTCATTTAGAATGGATGGAGAGATGCAGAGCTTCCATGACTGGCAGAAGTTGAAAGAATATGTGACCACTAAGCCGGCCCTGCAAGAAATATTAAGGGGGGTTCTATAAAAGGAGAAAGACCCCAAGAGTGATCTACAACAGAAATTTACAGGGACAATCTATAAAAACAACGTCTCACGGGCAGCATGATGACAATTAATTCATATCTTTCAATAATCACTCTCAACGTGAATGGCCTAAATGCTCCCATAAAACGGCACAGGGTTGCAGATTGGATAAAAAGACAGGAACCATCCATATGCTGCCTACAAGAGACTCATTTTGAACCTAAAGATACATCCAGACTGAAAGTGAAGGGATGGAGATCCATCTTCCATGCCAGCGGACCTCAAAAGAAAGCTGGGGTAGCAATTCTTATATCAGACAAAGAGATTTTAAACTAAATCTGTAATAACAGACACAGAAGGACACTATATTATTCTTAAAGGGTCTATCCAACAAGAAGATCTTACAATTGTAAATATCTATGCCCCCAACATGGGAGCAGCCGTCTACATAAGCCAACTGTTAACCAAAATGAAGAGTCATATTGATAACAATACGTTAATTGTAGGAGACCTCAATACTCCACTCTCAGCAATGGACAGATCATCTAAGCAAAATATCAACAAGGAAACAAGAGCTTTGAATGATACATTGGACCAGATGGACCTCATAGATATTTAGAGAACATTCCACCCCAAAACAACAGAATACTCATTCTTCTCGTGCGCACATGGAACTATCTCCAGAATAGACCATATACTGGGTCACAAATCAGGTCTCAACCAATACCAAAAGATTGAGATTATTCCCTGCATATTCTCAGACCACAGTGCTTTAAAACTGGAAGTCAATCACAAGAAAAAATTTGGCAGAAATTCAAACACTTGGAAGCTAAAGACCACTCTGCTCAAGAATGTTTGGGTCTACCAGGAAATCAAAGAAGAACTTAAACAATTCATGGAAATCAATGAGAACGAAAACACATCGGTCCAAAACCTATGGGATACTGCAAAGGCAGTCCTAAGGGGGAAATACATAGCCATCCAAGCCTCACTCAAAAAAATAGAAAAATCCTGAATTCACCAACTAACTCTACACCTTAAAGAACTAGAGAAAAAGCAACAAACGATGCCTAAGCCACGCATTAGAAGAGAAATAATTAAAATTAGAGCAGAAATCAATGAATTAGAAACCAGAAACACAGTAGATCAGATCAATGAAACTAGAAGTTGGTTCTTCGAAAGAATTAATAAGATCAATAAACCACTGGCCAGACTTATCCAAAAGAAAAGAGAAAGGACCCAAATTAATAAAATTATGAATGAAAGGGGAGAGATCACGACTAACACCAAGGAAATAGAAACAATTATCAGAAATTATTATCAACAACTATATGCCAACAAACTGAGCAATCTGGATGAAATGGAGGCGCTCCTGGAAACCTATAAGCTGCCAAGACTGAAACAGGAAGAAATTGACAACCTGAATAGGCCAATAACCAGTAACAAGATTGAAGCAGTGATCAAAAACCTCCCCCAAAACAAGAGTCCAGGGCCTGATGGATTCCCTGGGGAATTCTACCAAACATTCAAAGAAGAAATAATACCTATTCTACTGAAGCTGTTTCAAAAATAGAAACAGAAGGAAAACTTCCAAACTCATTCTATGAGGCCAGCATTACCTTAATCCCCAAACCAGGCAAAGACCCCATCAAAAAGGAGAATTTCAGACCTATATCCCTGATGAATATGGATTCCAAAATCCTCAACAAAATCCTAGCTAATAGGATCCAACAATACATTAAAAGGATCATCCACGATGACCAAGTGGGATTTATCCCCGGGATGCAAGGGTGGTTCAACATTCACAAATCAATCAATGTGATAGAACACATTAATAAGAGGAGGGAGAAGAACCATATGGTCCTCTCAATTGATGCAGAAAAAGCATTCGACAAAATACAACATCCTTTCCTGATTAAAACTCTCCAGAGTATAGGGATAGAGGGAACATTCCTCAAGTTCATAAAATCCATCTATGAAAAACCCACAGCGAGTATCATCCTCAATGGGGAAAAGCTGAGAGCCTTTCCCTTAAGATCAGGAACACGTCAAGGATGCCCACTCTCGCCACTACCGTTCAACATAGTATTAGAAGTCCTAGCAACAGCAATCAGACAACAAAAAGAAATAAAAGGTATTCAAATTGGCAAAGAAGACGTCAAACTCTCTCTTTTCGAGGATGACATGATACTTTATGTGGAAAACCCAAAAGACTCCACCCCCAAATTACTAGAACTCATCCAGCAATTCAGTAATATGGCAGGATACAAAATCAATGCAAAGAAACCAGCTGCTTTCTTATACACTAACAACGTAACTGTAGAAAGAGAAACTAGAGAAACGATTCCATTTACAATAGCACCAAAAACCATAAGATACCTCGGAATAAACCGAACCAAAGAGGTAAAGGATCTATACTCTAGGAACTACAAAACACTCATGAAAGAAATTGAAGAAGACACAAAAAGATGGAAAAATATTCCGTGCTCATGGATCGGAAGAATAAACATTGTTAAAATGTCTATGCTACCCAGAGCAATCTATACCTTCAGTGCCATCCCGATCAAAATTCCAATGACATTTTTCAAAGTGCTGGAACAAACAATCCTAAAATTTGCATGGAATCAGAAAAGACCGCGAATCGCCAAGGAGATGTTGAAAAAGAAAAACAAAGCTGGGGGCATCACGTTGCCCGATTTCAAGCTATATTACAAAGCTGTGATCACCAAGACAGCATGGTACTAGCACAAAAACAAACATACAGAGCAATGGAACAGAACAGAGAACCCAGATATGGACCCTCAACTCTATGGTCAAATAATCTTTGACAAAGCAGGAAAAAACATGCAATGGAAAAAAGTCTCTTCAATAAATGGTGCTGGGAAAATTGGACAGCCACATGCAGAAGAATGAAACTCGACCATTCTCTAACACCATTCACAAAGATAAACTCAAAGTGGATGAAAGACCTCAATGTGAGACAGGAATCCATCAAAATCCTAGAGGAGAACATAGGCAGTAACCTCTTTGACATCGCCCACAGCAACTTCTTTCAAGATACATCTCCAAAAGCTAGTGAAACAAAAGCAAAAATGAACTTTTGGGACTTCATCAAGATAAAAAGCTTCTGCACAGCAAAGGAAACAGTCAACAAAACAAAGAGGCAAACCACAGAATGGGAGAAGATATTTGCAAATGACACTACAGATAAAGGGCTGGTATCCAAGATCTATAAAGAACTTCTCAGACTCAACACCCAAAAAACAAATGATCAAGTCAAAAAGTGGGCAGAAGAGATGAACAGACACTTCTCTGAAGAAGACATACAAATGGCTAACAGACACATGAAAAAATGTTCATCATCATTAGCCATCAGGGAAATCCTAATCAAAACCACATTGAGATACCACCTTACACCAGTTAGAATGGCCAAAATGGACAGGGAAAGAAACAACAAATGTTGGAGAGGTTGTGGAGAAAGGGGAACCCTCTTACACTGTTGGTGGGAATGCAAGTTGGTACAGCCACTTTGGAAAACAGTATGGAGGTGCCTCAAAAATTTAAAAAATAGAGCTACCCTATGACCCAGCAATTGCACTACTAGGTATTTACTCCAAAGACACAGATGTAGTGAAAAGAAGGGCCATATGCACCCCACTGTTCATAGCAGCGATGTCCGCAATAGCCAAACTGTGGAAAGAGCCGAGATGCCCTTCAACAGATGAATGGATAAAGAAGATGTGGTCCATATATACAATGCAATATTACTCAGCCACCAGAAAGGATGAATACCCAACTTTTACATCAACATGGATGCGACTGGAGGAGATTATGCTAAATAGGCCAAGCAGAGAAAGTCAATTATCATATGGTTTCACTTATTTGTGGAACATAAGGCATAACATGGAGGACATTAGGAGAAGGAAGGGAAAAATGGGGGGGGGGGGAATTGGAGGGAGAGATTAACCATGAGAGATTATGGACTCTGAGAAACAAACAGGGTTTCAGAGGGGAGGGGGGAGGGGGGATTGGTTAGCGCGGTGATGGGTATTAAGGAGGGCACGTACTGCATGGAGCACTGGGTGTTACACAAAAACAATGGATCGTGGATCACCACATCAAAAACCAATGATGTATGGTGTGTGACTAATATAACATAATAAAATTTAAAAAAAAAATCAGCAGATTTCATGTCAAAAACAATGCAATCTAAAGAGAGTAGAGCAACATCTTTTAAATACTTGGAGGAAAAACTATCATCCTACAATTGTATACTCAGTGAATATATCTTTCAAAAATTTCTAAATAACCAATGGGTCAAAAAAGAAAACAAGATGAAATTATAAACTATGAAAGTATTAAAAATACAGCATTATAAAAGCTGTGGGATACAGCTAAAGTATTTGCTGGAAGAAAATTTATAGCACTCAACACCTATATTAGAAAAGAAGAAAGCTATCCAACCAATGATTTCAGCTTTAACCTGAAGAAAATCAGAAAAACAGTAAATTAAACCCAAAGTAAGCAGAAAACAAGAAATAACAAAATAGGAAAAATAATAGTGCAAATCAATGAAACCAAATGCCTGTTGCTTTAAAGATCAATAAAATTAATAAACCTCCATCCAGATATATTAGGGAAAAAAGAAAGAAGACACAAACTAGCAACATGTACAAGATGAAAAAGGTGACATCACCACAAACTTCACAAATATTAAAAGGATAATACGGAAACATTATAAACAACTTTATGCCAGTAGGTTCAACAACGCAGATATTAAAAAAAAAAAAATTTCTTATAAGACACAACCTACCAAAGCTCACTCAAGACAGAGATAATCTGAGTAGCCCTGTATCTGTTAAGCAAATTGAATTTGTAGTTAAACATGTTCCCACAACGAAAACTCCAGGTTCAGATGGCTTTACCACAGAATTAGAAACACTAAAAGAAATAATACCAATTCTACACAAATTCTTTCAGAAAATTAAATAGGAGGGAACATTTACTAACTCATTCCATGAGGCCAGCATTACCCAAATACCAAAACAAGACAGATATTACAAGAAAAGAAAACCGCAAACTAAAGCCCTCCATGTACATAGATGCAAACATTCTTAACAAAATTTTAGTAAATCAAATCCAAGAATACATAAAAAGGATAATACATCATGACTAACTGGGATTCATCCAAGGAGAGAAAGGATGATTTAACATTTGAAAATTGTTAGTTCGTTTAATTCATCACACTTAATTATCATTTAATTATTAACAAAGTAAACAATCAATACCACATGATTATTGCAAGAGATACAGAAAAAGCATTTGACAAAATCCAGCATCCATTCCCGCTAAAAAAAGAAAGAAAGAAAGAAAAAGAAAGAGAGAAAGAAAGAAAGAAACCCACAAACAACAAACAAAAACTCTGCAAGTTAGGAACAGAAATACCTCAGCTTGTAAAGGGTATCCAGGAAAAACTAGTATCATATTTAATGGTAAAAGACTAACTTCCCCCCCTAAGATCAAGAACAAACCTGGATGACTGCTCTTACCACTTTTAATCAAGATTGTGCTAGAGATTCTAACCAGTACAATCAAACAAGAAAAAAAGAGAAAAGACATCCAGATTGGAAGGAAAAACTAAAACTATTTTTAATGCTGATATCATGACAGTCTAGGTAGGAAATCCTACAGAATACAGAAAAAAGGTACTAAAATTAATAAATTATCTCAGTAAGGTAACAAGATAAAGGTCAATATACAATATTGTATACAATATATACCATACAATACAAAAAAACATCTGTATTTCTACATACTAACAGTGAGTAATTAGAATCAACATTTAAAAACAATACCATTTCCGAAGCATTAAAAATGTAGACTACTTAGGACGATAAATCTGACAAAAGATGGGGAAGACCTGTATGCTGAAAACTATAAACACTGCTGAGAGAAATTAAAGAAGACTTAAATAACTGGAGAAATATAAGCTGCACATGGATTGGAAGATTCACTACTTTAAGATATTAATTTTCCCCAAGTTGATTTAATTAATTGATTTAATACAATCCCTATCAAAATCCCAGCAGGCTTTCTTTGTAGAAACTGACATGATTTCTAAAGTTCATATGGAAATACAAAGAACATAGACTAACCAAACAACTATGAAAAAAAAGGAAATCAGAACACATATATTACCTAAATTCAAGACTTATTATAAAGCTACAAGAGAAAGCCATATAGTACTGCGATCAAACACACTAAGATCCAAAGGAAGAGAACAGAGCCCCAATCTATATTCACACAAATGTCAACTGGTTTTCAACAAAGGTGCAAAGGCAATTCAGTGAGGGAAAGAAGAGTCTTTTCAATAAGCAGTGCTGAAACAACTGAAGATCTATTTTTAAAAAAAAGAAGAAATAAAAAGAACTTCCATCCATACCTCATACTATATACAAAAATTAACTCAAAATGGGTCATAGACCTAAATATAAAACCCAAAACCTTTTAAAACTTCTAGAAGAAAACATACGAGGGGTGCTTGGGTGGCTCAGTCCGTTAAGTGTCTGCCTTTGCCTCAGGTCATGATCCCAGGGTCCTGGGACGGAGCCCCACATCAGGCTCCCTGCTCAGTGGGGAGACTGCTTCTCCCTCTCCCCCTGCCTGCCGCTCCCCCTGCTTGTGCTCTGTCTCTCTCTCTGTCAAATAAATAAATAAAATCTTAAAAAAAAGAAAAGAAAAGAAAAGAAAACCTATGAGAAAACTTTTGTGACCTTGAGTTATATAAAGATTCCAAAAATAAGATACAAAAAGCATGGTCCATAAAATAAAACCTATATAACCTGGACTTAAAATCTGCTCTTCAAAGGCACCATTAAAAGAATAAAAAGATAAGCTATATTCTACAAGAAAATATTTGCAAATCACGTATCTGATTAGATACTTATATCCAGCATATTCAAGAACTTTCAAAATTTAATAATAAAACAAACAACTGAATTTTTATAATGGGCTAATGATTTGAACACTTTACCAAAGAAGAACACATTGTTGAGAGAAAATGAGATGTTGTATAAACCAAGGAGTAAGTACCACTTTCTCTAAGATACCGTCCCTGATCTTACTAGTTGAAAATCTTCTGCCAACGTATGCCACTTACCATAGTGTATTACATTGACTTGAAGATATGACTCACCTAAACTAGTTTTTAAAACTACCTGAAATTAGAAATTACATTATTTTGACATCCTCCAGCATATCATAGGTCCTCGCATAATGCCTGCTTCATCCAAGTAAATATTAAATGTATAAAGATGAATGAATAGTAGGTATATAGTGGAATTCCTTTCTAACTGGAAGTTGTATTAAAGAAACATGTTTCAGAAAATTATTTTATAGGTTTAATCATTTTATAATTTCTTTTATGTGTTCTAGAAAATTCTGAATTTTATTAAACAAAATAAATACTTCTTCTTCCTTCCAAGTTTAATGCTTTTCCTTTAAACTCAAGGTTTCATAAAAAAAAAAAAAAAGAAAGAAACTTGTTTTTAGAAACCATTATCTGAAGTTAATCACTGTTCTCTAATTTCCTCTCTCTCATAGACCTCCAAATTGTAGAAATCAGTTCCAGGCAGTGCCGGGTCTCAAAAGATAACAAAGCTATGCTATTATGGAAGAGAAAAGGAAACAGAAGACTGGGGATGTGGAGAGGGGAAGAAATACCACATAAACTTTCATGGAAATCCAGAGTTCTTAAGATGTATGTTCCAGAGACAACTGCCAGGATGATTCTGGCCTCAGACAACATTCTGAAGCCTTGGCTCTGAGAGCATCGGGAGGACAGGGATCTAGGACTTGACAGCCATCTTTTCTTTTCCAGTCTCAAAGTGACAGAGAACAAACTCCAAAAAGCATCAGAGTGATCTAGGTTTTTTCCATTTCTAAAGTCTTGCTTTAGGTGGGGCATACTGATGCCAAAAGGGATTAAAAAAAAAAAAAAAGGATCTGTCTTCCACAAAACAGGACAGATTTTGAAATGGATACACCTTACACAGAAAGTTAACCTTACATAACACCTGAACCCTAACAGACAAACAGGCAGGGACCCATTAGGCCCCCAGAGTCTATTTACTTTCAATAAATATTTACTGGACATAGGCATATAAATTTGGCCCCTCTGCTGAGCTCTTAAGTCTGCCTGGATAAACCTTATTTTATTGCCATTATGGGTTTCCAGAGCTCTCCGCCAGCAGCAACCCTGGCTAATGTCTGTTTCTCATTTTCCATTTGTTATTTGTTAAATTTAAACTTTTAAATTAAGTTTGAATGAAATGTAAAATCACAGAAGATTTCGTGTGTATATATACATGAAAAGGAGAAAGAAACACAAATAGGAAGATTCAGAATGACATGGGAAATTTCTCCTTTCATTCACCGAAGGTCTGATGGGACTATATTAAACAGGTTAACTTGCCAATCTCATTCTTTATAAGACCTATAGGATATTGTAATGAGGTATTTTTGAAAAGCAACAACAAAGCTGAACTTAACAGAATTTAGAAAGGAAAAAAGAGAGAAAAACAGATTAACTTTTAAAAAGTGCAGTGAAGGGGTGCCTGGGTAGCTCAGTAGGTTAAGCATCTGCCTTCAGCTGAGGTCATGATCTCAGCGGGGAGTCCCCCTGCTCAGCGGGGAGTCTGCTTCTCCCTCTCCCTCTGCTCCTCCCCCTGCTCATGCACTCTCTCTCACTCTCAAATAAATAAGTAAAATCTTTAAAAAAAAAAAAGTGTAGTGAAATGGTTACCACTGAATTTCTTAGCCTATCTTTTCTGAAAACGATTAACAGGCCAACTAGAAAATGTTGTATTCAAATAAGTGGTAATTGATTTAGAAGAGGAAGCATCTTTGAGGGCAGGGGGGCAAGAAGCTTTTACAAGAAAAAAGACTGATCTGTAAGGAAGGGGACTGAGCAAGGCTGCCAAGGGGCAGGAAGGCATGGGTTCAAGCTTAGCAGAAGTCTTATTGTTCTCAGGTATACAGAGAGGGAAGACGAAGATTTGAAATGGAGAAAGGTAAGCCCATGTGGTCTCTCTATTCTCTGAAAAAATGAATATACGTGTGAGGATATTTTTACCTATACACAGCTATCGGGGTGTGCGCATGTGCATACTGTGCTACCATTTATCAAGAGCTTCTTTCTGGGGAGTGCTTGCCAGCAGAGCCTTGCTGGCTGTCTACTCCTAGGGTCCGTTGCTCTGGTACCTGGACCTTTCTAAGAGTTATTAAATACCTGGAATACTGTCCTTGCATGCTGCTATACATTTTGTTAAGCACTTCTATCCATCCATTTACCAGACTGTCCCTAAACACAGAAAATGCCTATAGGCCTTAGATTTGATGGCTTGGCTTTGCCACCTGCTATAATTTGAATCTAGATTCCAATGCTACACGTGAAATATAAGGGTATAACTGTCACTTGGCTATATGTTTTAAAACTTTCCTTAGTATGTCCCAGGCAGTGGTCTGGATCCCACAAGTGCTTAGGGAGGCCCAACCTATAAATATCTGGTCACCCCAAATGCCACCTCTCACCTTAAGGGTCGGGCTACACCCAGCTAGCCCAATAAAAAGGTGGGATGTGACCAGGAGCAGGGGCCAGTGAACCACATGTGGACAATCCAGTCTGCTGCTGCCTTTTTAAAAAGACAGCTTTACTGACATACAGCCACTCCCACTTGCTTGAGTACAGTCTATGGTCACTTGTGCTGCAGTGGCAGAGCTGAATAGTTACAAAAGAGATCTTAGGGATCACAACGCTGAAAATATTTACATGTGGCCTTTTACAGGAAGTTTGCTGACCCCTGAGCCAGTCCAAATGAATGTGTGTGGGGCACAGCTTGCTGCTGTGTGCCCGCCCAGGACACAGTAAGAGAAATGCTCTGTCTTCCCCAGATCACGAGAACACACCATTTCCTGAAGAGCCATGGCTGTTAGAACAACACCCTCCCCATTTTCCCACTGGGAACACAGGCTGTGTCCTCCTGGAGCTCTGAGAAACTCTAAGACCTGACTCTCCTTACTGGACCTTGGGAAGAATGGGCTCAGTTAAAACTTACTGCTGCTTTTTTCATACTCTGAGTCTGAATCCTTGTATTCAGGTCCATTCATCTAGAGAGAGCTCTGAGCTCCACTCTTTGGTTTAGAAAATTAGTCTTTAATAAAACAAATATGCAGGAAAATATACTAATGGCAATCTGTGAGAATAAGATTTCAATGCTTCAGTTGATTTCTTCAGAAGGCCTAGTTTAAACCTGCTTAATCTTCCTTTGTGCATTTAGGGAAAAGTGTAATTGAAAAGTTAAAATGGTCATGTGATTTTAAAATGTGTGTATTTTCACATACAGAGGCTCAAGTTCTGTTGAATGAACAAAAAGCAAGATTTGAAATAAAGGTCTAATAAATTAGACCCATTAGTGAATCTAAGGAATATACAAGAAAAACTGAAAACCATGATGAATTTTTAATATCACAACTTAAGGAAGATAATGTACTCCTCAACAAGATTACTGGAGTGTAGCTATGTCTTGCAAGGACCCAAGAGCAACACAATGTCACCGGCCAGTGGAGGGTCAAGCTCCTCCTGGCAGGACTGGTTACTTCCAAGACCCCTCTGCAGTTCACAGGACTGTTGCCCCATGTTCCTATTACATGCTGAAGGTCAATGAACCAATTTCCAAAAATGGCAATTTCTCTAGCATTCTTGAAGTTGGGCAAAAACATTAAGCAAAAGCCACTGTGATTTACTTATCACATTATGAAGGAAAAAAATGGATTTGAACAGAACTCTATTATGAAACTGAGTTTGTGGAGAAAAGCAGAGGGGCTGGGAGAGGAGTATTCATTGTGTGTAGTGAGATAGGCTGGGAAAACCAAGAACAAACTTGGCAACTATTTTAAAAACAATTAGTTTTCTGTTTATCTATTTTTTTTTTTTTTTAAAGATTTTTTATTTATTTATTTGACAGAGAGAAACACAGCGAGAGAGGGAACACAAGCAGGGGGAGTGGAAGAGGGAGAAGCAGGCTTCCTGCAGAGCAGGGAGCCCGATGCGGGGCTCGATCCCAGGACCCTGGGATCATGACCTGAGCCGAAGGCAGACACTAAACGACTGAGCCACCCAGGCGCCCCTCTGTTTATCTATTTTGCAACATCTCAAGTCTGGGATTGAACACCATACACATTCTCTTAAAGAGAAATATTGTTTGACTTCAAGTGGAAAAATAGCTTAACAGTGTTTGTTATCTAATATTTTTGTTTTTCCTAACTGAAAATGAATAAAAAATTAATACAATTAATTTCATGATTGTATAGAATTTACAAAATATAACCTCTCTCTCCCCTTAATAACCATTGCACGAATGACCTAATAGAGGCTTGAGCAAGTAATCCAGGGCATTTTCACAATGATGAATGAGTCTGGGTGTAAAATTTTCCATTTATGTTGTGAATTATATTTTCTAATGTCCTTCTTAATTATGCTTAACCTTCATGGGTCTAGACGAGTCTAGATCAAATCCTCAGCATACTAGAATGAAATAAATCCTCAGCATATTAGAATGAAATATACATCCTTTACCGATGAAAGCACACAGAGGGTAACCTACCACCTTTTAAATGTCACTGCCAAGAACACATGCTGTGTTTTACAATTCACAGTATGGCTTCCCTTGGAACTGAAGTGGGGGAAGGAAGGAGAGTAGGGAAAGGCATTTAAACAGTTCCCAGAAAACTGACTGCAATTCTTTATTTTCTTCCACTCAAAATATAACCTCCAAAGCCCTACATTTCAGTTTTCTTCCACACTGTTTCTATCCACCCCAACTTTGCTCATTTCCTTTGGGCATGGGAATACAGGAAGAAGAAGGAAAAATAAGCATGAAATGAAATAAAGGTATATATAAGAATAGCATCCATGGTCTGAACACTTAAAGTTCAGAGATACACTAGAGAAGCAACTTCCCTCATTTGTCATTGCTTCGAGCATATGAAGACCTCACCTACTTTCACATGCCATGGTCTTCTGTATTAAATTGTGGCCCATAACAAGCATGGACCATGTACTTTATGGTATTTTAGGGTTTCACATTTATCACATCTCATAACTATGAAGAAAGGGAAGCCCCAGATGTTAAGTGACTTGTCCCAAGGTCACATGACTTAAAATTGAATGGTCTTTCCGGAAGACACGTAGAAAGCTCTTGCACCCAAAATGATCAGTATAAATGACACAAAAGTCACCCAGAATAATTGAGGCATTTCTTTCAAGATCCTCATTATGTTCTGCTTCATGTTTAAAATACAAGTTTGAACCAGATAATTATAAGCATCAGCCTGCAAGCAGCTTTTAAGGAACAGATTTTGTGTGTAAGTAGGCTGAAAACTGGCTAGATTAGAGCCACTGCTAAGGAGAACTGCAACATTGTGTGTCTAATGAATTAACCTAAGAACCTATAGTTGCCAGAGGAAGGAAGGGATTGGAGCAATTTATGTACCAACAGTGGAAAAACTCTATCATTTGATTAGGGAAGGAGAACCACACAATTTTACAGAGGTTATGATTACCACACGATTATGTTATTTCCCCACCATTTCTTGTTTAGCCAGAACTATAAAGACTAAAGAACTCTAAAGGCAAAGGAAGGCCATTTGACACTGTGAACCCATGCTTCTCTCTTGAACTGTGTCACTCCACAGGGAGTGTTCTGGAATGTTGTGGGAGAGCTTTCTGATAATTGCAATGACTGGGGCTCTTGCTGGTATTTAATCAGCAGCGCCAAGAATGCTAGGAGTCCTACAACGCAGTGGATAGTCCTGTACCAAGAAAGAATTGTCCCAAGTCACACATGACTTTCAAATACCCTGCTAAATATTCACCACAGCTGAAAGACCTGTTTATAATCATTGGAACCTAGAGCCTGATTCAGCGAATGTCTTTTTTATATACTGAATTTTCCAGCAACACAATTATAGTGTCAGTTGATGAAAAACTACTTTGTTTGAGTATCCACCATTCTAGAAATTTATATCATGTGCAGCAATCCAGCTCAGGTGGACTGGTCTCTACTTGTAGTATCCCCACCCATGGTACTTCTATGTATCAGAGCAACCATTTGACTCCTTCCTTGTGTCGTCTCCTTTAGTCACATCCCAATATTGACATATCAAAATACTATATAAAATGCAGTTCCATTTTTTTCTTTATATTACAGTTGGGCTATTATATTAATTTTTAAATTATGTGTATTGGTATATTATCTATAAATATCATCTGGGGATGGTAAAGGAGACAATGTGTCTGATAGGATTGACAGCCAGGGCTGTAGACCATTTTTTCTTTTCTAGAAAATCTCTCACTCCTGGCTTCTGTAACAATGCTAACTCCTGGTTTCCCCAAACATTCTTCATCTACTTCCCTGGCTCCTCTTGTGCCTGGCTCTTAAAAGTGGCAATGTTTCTCTGAGTTTCACCGCCCCACCCCGCTGCCCCGCATTCTTACTGATTTCTCTCTTCCTCTTCTACGACTTTGACCAACACTTATTTGCCAAACTGCTCACAAATCGAGACTGTGAGTTTTCCACCCCTTTCGCTGAATTTCACACCATATTTTCAGTTGCCCACTGTGTACTACTTGGATTTTCTACCAGTGCAGTCTCTCAAATGCAGCTAGCCCCAAACAGAGCTCATTATCTTCCCTGCAAAGTCTGTTCCTCCTATATTCTCGTTTTTCTTGGCTGGTGGTGATACAGTTTACCAAGTCTGCCAAATTAGAAAACTGGGATCATTGTTTAGACCAGTTCATCATTTTTACTCTACCAAAGCAATTGTTCACCAAATCCAACCAAATTATCCTGTATCTTGAATATTTCTAAAATCTAAAGCACAAGTTTTTATATTTTTTCTGCAATGTAATAGAGCAGCATCAAAGTCTTAATGATCAGTGTGATTTAAGACATCAATTCTACTTAAGTTATAAGCCTACAGAAATAATAGTTTTAGGGTGGTGGTGTTGGTTAAAGTGTCCAACTCTTGGTTTCAGTTTGGTCTGATCTCAGCAAGGTGAGATTGAGCCCCGCCCACATCAGGCTCCGCACTTCCTCGGGGTGGAGTCAGATTGAGTTTCTCTCTCCTTCTCCCTTTGCTCCCCCTCCCCCACACTCTCTGTCTCTCAAATAAATAAATCTTAAAAAAAAAAAAAAGGAAGTAATAGTTTTAGGCAACTTAATGCACAAAAATGTTAAATATAAAGTTATTTATGAAAATTTGGAAACAACTCAAAGGAAATGATTTGGTTTTTTATCGTGCATCCATACAGAAGTGAATCTGTAGCCATTAAAATTATGCTAATGGAGTGTCTTTATTATAACAAGAAATGCTTTTCATAGTTTTAAATGAAAAATCGGGATCTAAAATTATCTTAACCATATAAAACGTGCAGGGAAAAGGGAAAAGTGGAACAAATCACTAATGGCAGCTATCTCTCATGCAAGAATTATAGATTATTTGTATTTTCCTCTTAATATTTTTCTGTGATATTCCAGATTTTCCACAAGGCTCATGCTTTTCCTGTAATTACTTTAAGTCCTTTTCAAGTCTGGTCAATGGTGCCTATACCATAGTTCAGCCTCCTAATGCACTTTCCTTGCTTCCTGTTTCCTTACTCTTCAGTCCATCCTCCAGGCTACTATGAAATGAATCTTTTCGAAGTGTGTACTTGTTCATGGAGTTCCCTTTCTGCTGGCTTCCTACCGTTCAAAGGTCCAGGAGCAAATGAGTAAGCATGTCATACAAAGGTCGGACAGCCTCTCTCCAAGTCTGTTTTTTCAGCTTCATCCCCTGCAATTCCTCACCAACACAGACCTTCCCACCTTTACTTGAACAAGCCATGGACTGTAGCATTTTTTGCAAGGCTGTTTTCTTTGACAAGAATGTCCCTTTTTCCCCTTTGCTGCCAGGTCAAATAACATATTTATCCTTTAAGACTCAATTCAAATGCCATTACCTCTCTGAAGCTTTTGCTGACAGTTAGGAGCCATTTACACTCCCCTCCCAAATAGTTGTGGATACTCTATTTTAGCACTTATCCCTCCGCATAAGAAAGAAATGGCCAAAGAGAAGAAATTCCTCTTTGTGGGAAAATACTGTGTCTTAGTCATCATTGTATCCGAAGCCCTGACACAAAGTCTGGCACTAAGAAAGTATTTGATGAATGACCAAATTAATGAATGTAGCCAAAAGCTATAGGAAGAAAATCAGCAAGCACCTTGAATAAGCAGCTGGCCTGGAAAAACTATAGCTAGGCTGTAGTTTCTGACTAGACAAAAGGCAGAAGGAACCAGAGTGTGTTGAAAGAAGCAGAACTACTCAAGTTAGTTATGAAGGGGAAATGACAGATGGGTTATGCAGTGACTGATAACTGTTGGAGATTGTTAGAAAAGACAGGTTAACTATTACATTAAAAAATCTCTTGTGCCTTCGTATTTGAAATACAGAAGTCTCTGAGAGCTATGCCTAATACTTTTCATAAAGAATCAAAACTCTGATTAACTGTGTTTTTGAGTAGTAAAACAAAACACCCATGGGAACACCTATGGGAAGCTGAGACACGAGAGTAATATTCAAGGTACCTTCTCTTTGACTGGACATTACAACTTTTTAAAATTTAATGCCTGGGCTATATTCCAGATCAACTGGGGCCCAGATATCACTATTTTTTTAAAAAACTCCCACTGTTGGGAATCGCTAATCTCCATGAAAACAATTTCCCCAACTGTAGACTGCATCCCTAAAAGGAAATGAGTATCTTCATGATTACTGTCCTTGTTAATCTCATTCCTAAAAAATGAGAGCAAATAACATACACTTGGTATCAAAGAAAGGTAAATAACAACAATGTAGCTTAAAGAACTTCTTCACTCAAGTTGATTTTTATTTTAGTTGATTTTTTTCCTGTATTCTCAAAATGCATTTTCAGTACAAAATTCAAACCTGCATAAATGATCATAGTGGAATACTATATTCCAACATCATTTTCAATATTTTAAGGCCAGAGGAAAAAACTTGGAGAATAAAAAATTTTATGATAACAAACTGAGCTCTAAGAAGAAAATCTGCTATTATAGGGATTTTTTTTTTTCCCCATGGCTGGCTAAATTTTAATAGTTTTCAATGGCAGTTCTTGCTGTGGGGAGAATGTGTTCTAAACCTTTTGATATTTTAAATGGTACAATCTTACATTATTTTTCAGGGATTCACCTGAAATAGCAGAAACAATGGAATAATTGTCTTGAAGAATTAAGAGAACACTGATCAGTCACCCTAAGAAGGCAATCTGGTGGGCAAGTGATAGGAGGGGAGAAGAGGGACAACAGTGGGGACGCTGGGCTGGGAAGTGAGGCTGGTAGGGTAAACTGAGTTCCAACTTTCCCTTCCTGAGGGTTGTTTTCCTCTGAGTTCTCACATTTTACCCTAAGTGTAGCCAAATGCCCTGACTTGGGTATACACTTACCCCTTTTCAGATGCTGGCATAGTTAGGAAAATTTTCTTAAATTTTTCTTTAAGAGTATCTGGTCAGGATAGTTTTTCAGAAAAAAAATCTTAACTAAAAACTAGAGAAAGGTGGGGAAAAGAAAATGAAATGGTAAAAAACCAGAAAATTTATAATAAGAAAATTTATAATAAGCATATATATATGCTTTATATATATATATAAAATAAGCATATAATAGTATAAGTATGTGACCAATAGTGGCTAACAGTGCAGTTAGGCTAGTATAAATTAGCAACTCTAGAAATCATTAATTATCCTGGTCACTTGATCTTAAAATGCTATTCTGTTTAACTGACTTTTCCCCCTCCACTTGAAGACAATCACCTTACTCCTGATTTCTCCCCACCACCAACCTCCAATAAGACTTCTCCTTATTTTAAACATTGTGTTATCTCCTAGGGGAGTATTTTTCAAAAAATTTTTAACCTCGACCTGTATCAGAAATACAATATATATATCTCTCTATCCAACACACACATACATCATACATGCAACAAATATAAACTTCATCAAAGTCTCATTATGTGTGAGGTACTCTGATATATTTCCTTTTCTATTCTATTTTTTCAAATGCTGATAACAACCTATTAAATTGATACCATAACCTAGGACTGGGTAGTACTAGCAATAGGAAAACCAAGCAAAACCTGAAGATTTCCATCTTATCTAATGCTCACATTAACACAGAAGTTCATTTATGGATTAAGAGCAGAATAGTGCCCCTTTCTTAGTTTTTCAACTCTGTCCACTTCTCTGGAATTCTCAGAAGCTACTGGTTGGTTCAGTTATTTCCCATATGGTAAGGACTATGACGAACCAGGGATATAAGAATAACGGAGTCACAATCAATTGTAAGTAGTGACAGAAGTCAACCAAATTCCAGCTGCTTACCAGCAGAGGAAGCAGGGAGCAGGGAGCAACATGTGCTAGTCTAAGGCATCATTTGGGCCAAAGAAGAGAGTGCTGAAGTTCAAGAATCCAGAACAATGAAGACATCTTTTCTCTATCAGTCAGTTCTAGTGCCAGGAACAGGTAGCAAAACTGTGGGTGAAGAGTATGTTTTGAGTAACACCTTGGTCAGTCACAGGCCTAAGCCAATACCTTGTTTAAAAAAAAAAAATTCATAATGGTATAAAAATTGTCCCCCACTTTGCTTGGGTAATTTGGATTGTATGTTAATTCATTTACATGAATTATAAAGAGACTTGAATGGGAGTGTTGCTTACAGGTGACAAAAGATGGGGGCCTAATTAGGAACTCCTTACGAAAAGGGATTTAGTTCTTTTTTTTTTTTTAAGATTTTATTTATTTATTTATTTGAGAGAGAGAGAGAGAGAGAGAAACAGCATGAGAGGGGATAGGTTCAGAGGGAGAAGCAGGCTCCCTGCCGAGCTGGGAGCCCGATGTGGGACTCGATTCCAGGACTCCGGGATCATGACCTGAGCCGAAGGCAGTCGCTTAACCAACTGAGCCACCCAGGCGCCCGGGATTTAGTTCTTTAACAAGCACTGAAATTAATTCTAAGGACAGCTTATGAGGTAATCAGTTGGTTTTTTTCTCCATGAATTTCCTTTCGGAAAAAAAAATCAGCTCCTTAATGTCTTTAGGGCTCTGGCTGCCTGTAAGCATTTGCCGCTCCACAGCTGCCTCAGCACAAATGGCGCTGGCTGTTCCTGGGAGAGACACTATTTGTCAAATGTGACATGAGGATGAAGTTTGAGGACAGGGGATTACAACCAGAGATCTTTACTCAAGATTGTCAAATGTGACCAGAATCAGAAAACACAATGCTTTCATAGGATTTTACAGAGGGACTTCCTCACATTCACCAAGCATATTCATATTTCATTTTGATAACTTTGGCCTTTGTTTCCACCTGATTTTGTCCCTCTCTCTGTTACAGCATGTAGTACCTCCTGCTGTCTTGACACTGACTATGAACATGTCTTCGTTCCTTTTATAATCCAGTTGAGGGCAGGCGTGTGTTGCCTTATTCTTTGTATCCTTAACACCTATGACAGTACACACTTGGAGTTTAGAATGGGTGAACAAATAAGAAGAGGGGTACAAGGGATGTGAGCTTTGCTATGGGAGGAAGGACAGGGTGAAGGCTGAAAGCAGGGCAAGAGAAGCAAGGGGAGTTATGGGCTTTCCCCAGAAATGAAAGAGATGACATTTTAAGTAGCAAGCTTAAACCCAACAGGGCTCCCGGCCACTTACTCCCTTAGGAGGAAACTTACCGCTTGAGCAGGGCTTCTCAATCTTCAAGGTGCAGAGAAATCACCTGGGAATCTTGTTAAAATGCTTCTGACACAGGAAGTCTGGGGCAGAACCTAAGAGTCTGCATTTCTAACAAAGTTCCCAGGGGTTACAAATACAGCTGGTCCACAATTTAGACACACCTCAAGTATCAAGGCACCCAGAACCTGTGCTCTAACATCTGTAACTGCATGGATTTGATCAAGGTCCTGGGAGGAAACAGGTAACAAATTCAAACAGAGTAACTGAGATTTTACTAAGATGTGAGCAGCATTAGGGGATGCCAGCAAGAAAAACATTAAGGCCCTTAAAGGCTAGCAACTGGGAGGAGGAGCCATCACCAGCCCCAGACCAAAAGGGGGAAAAGGAGGGAGAGGTTACCAGAACTAAAGAACTTTGGAGCTCAAACAGAATATTATGACATGAAAAGAGCTGTGTTCTTGGGTATCTTGGGTGGAAGAACACAGACACTTCCCAGGGAGTGAGAAAGTCTCACTCCTGTCCTACCTTCTGACGCCCTGCTGTGCCTCTCACTGGCCAGACCCAATTGGGACCTAGAGGGCAAGGTGGGGGTGGGGGTGGGGGTTGTAAATGACCCCCAGAGCACAGAAGGAAGGGAGAGTAGACTGGAGGGCACAGGGAGCTATCCCACAGAGGAACTTCTGACCAATTTAGCTATTCACTATTCCCTATGGTTAAAAGTAAAACAAAACAAAACAAAAAAAGTAAATACCCTTAAAACTGAGTCTGGCTTCATCTAAGGGGCCTACAGGATAAAAGACTGCAATGAGTCTGTGTTGCTTCTGTAGGCAATCTTTAGAAAGAAAAGAACCTCAAACAGCTTGGTAAGTAGGGGCAGCTTTAAAGATAAAAGAAAAACAAGCTAAATGCCTGAGGCAGAGGCATAAAGGAAGTGCTAGGAAACCATTAAAAGACCAGCTCAGGAAGTTAAGAATATAGTGGCCCCTTCAGATCTTGGAGAAACAGGACTGGCAGGTTGGGGTCAGGGGCAGACAAGAAGATCAGCCTTCACTCTGGTTTCAGAAGCACTCTGCCTAAAATCCTCCAAATCCTTTTTAGAATTTAGATGCAATACCACTGGTAGATTTCCAAGATTTGGGGAAGAGAGCAGACCCAAGGAAAACTAGACACAGTAAGCACTATGACTAGATAGTCAGTTCCTAAGAAAACTCAACCACAAGTCTGGTAGAGAAGTCCAATTATAATTATATGTGTGAGTGTGTATATGAATATATACATGTACATACACATATTAGATTCCTCATTAGAGCTCCAATCAAGGCTCTTAGGAAAACATTAAGAAATGGAAAAAGCAACATCCTCATATTTGGATTTTCAACATGTTAAAAACTCCTCTGCCTTTTACCCTAAAAAACAGTGCCTTCTCACCACCCTGAGGGATGTGCCATGCTCCTCATCAGAAATAGCGGGACTGTACAGCAGTCCTTCCCAGGTTTGGAGGTCAGCCAAAAATGCCTGGTATCTCAAGGAAGTGAGAGCCCAATGTGGACCCTGACTGATGAGTCAGATCAGGGCACCCTTTGCCAGAATACGATATAATGTTGACTGGCTCTGCCCCTCTTCACCACTTCCACCCCCTTCCCTAAGTCCATATTCCAAGAGATACTGGGCAGTCAGTTCACCACTAGCCCCAGGGGGAACTGTCAGGAGAAAAGAAAAAAAAAAGCAAAGATTCTAAATTCTTGGTTCTAGTTCAAATGAAGAGACAGACTTGTTTTGAAAAGAGATATGAACTGGCAGAACAGGTTCTTTGTTTTTTTGTGCGTGTGTGCGTGTGTGTGTGTGTCTATGTGTGCGTGCGTGCATGTGTGCATGTGTTTACTACCCTGGGAAGAAGGGAAAAATTTGGAGAGGAAAAAGAGCATTATAGGCAATTAGAGAACATGCATTCTGTGCCCCACCCCCAGAATAAAGCCCCAATCTATTAGGGTGGGATTTGGGGTCATCACAGGTTTTCCCCCCAGAAGTTTGGGAGGATCTGGCAAGATGCTTGCTTGCTTCTGCCTCCCTTCTTTCATTATTAAGGGAGACAGATGCAGAGACATCCCACGTGGCAAGGGCAGGAAGAATGAGTAGGGATAAGCTTGGTGGGCTAAGGCAGAGGAGGTCAGGAGTTGCCTGCCTTGCCTAGGGGTGCCAAGGTTAGCTGACAGAAAGAGGAGACTGATTGAGTCTCCATCTGGCTGGAGATAAAGGTCCTGATAGCAGGGGCTGCAAAGTGGGTAGCTCATACCAGGGAGCCAGGCAGGAGGCACACCCATGCCCAAAGAACCACGTGAGCATCCCAGAGGCTCCTCACCCAATCCCATCGGGGTCAGGGCATCAGTTTGGGGCTCTGAGAAGTCAGGGGAAGGAGAGGGTGCTGATCCAGAACACAGGTGCCCTGACTGCCTCTAGAGCAGTACTCCTGAAGCAACATCTGATAAGGAGGGGAAGGAGGGGAATGGAGACAAAGATCCTGAATATTCCTGAATCTTAACCAGAAGTAACTTAGAAAGCGCTAAATTGAATGGAGCAGACTGGCTGTGGCTGTGACTAGATTAACTTTTTCTGCTGTCAGAAATAGGGAATTAAGAGTTAGAATATAAATTTTGTTGCCAGGAATGAAAGAAAATTATATTCTGTGACTGTGAAATTCATGTGCATTACTAAGACGGATTGATTTTCCTCAGCTTCCATTGCTTAAATGTTATATGTGAATATTCAGTTAAGGTCAAATTCTATCCAGAAGCAGCAGCACCATGGTCTGACTTCTGCGAACGCCGGAGAAGCAGATCCTGGCTGGCCATCTGGCCTTGACCTGGGATCTTACCTGAGCTCTGATTTACAGGTGGGATGGCTTCCTAGGTCCAGCCCAGGCTCAAAAAGCGGCGCCCTGCCTGGAAGCACCTGGGCCCATGCAGGTCATTGGTCCTGCCTGAGAGGTGGAGGGCACCATCAACCCCTACTCACACATGAGACCATACCACCAGCTCTGCCACTCACAGGAGGCCCTGCCCCTTCTGCTCACCTCTCCTATCCCCCAGCTTGCTGCAGCCTCTTATTTCTTCTACAGTTTCCCAAACAATTCCAGTTCATAAGGATCTCTCATATAACCTAGGGACTCCTGGGTTCCACGTCAGTGACATTTTGGGTTCTCTTTGATTTACTATTGTAGCAAGATGACTGAATTTCTGTCAGAGATTTGTTAGAAAGATGCACATTGGCCAGAGTAATTTTGAAGCAATAAAGAATTGTCAGGGGTCTGCATCAAGTCTTGACAAACACATTTTCACCATTAACTAACCCATTTTCCCAATTGTGAGGGTGTTTAAATGCTACACAAAGTGAGGCAAATATTTCTGCTCTCCACAAGGACTGGTGAGCAACTGACTGCAGGATACCTCGGCTTACTTGCAGAGCTTCAATATCTATCTTAATATGCAATTTGGGGGAATTTCCCAGATAACATGATGTAGGGTTGTTTTTATATGCAGTACGCAGTGCACCCTTCAATAATACCTGGGCCCAAACTAAGTTTGATTTTTATAATGGCCTACAAAAAGGCCTGGGCTCCTGTGTTGGCATGACTATATGTTAGGAACAGTAAACGAAAAACTTCTACTGTAAAAGTCAGGCAAACGTTCCTTGAGACTTGTGCTGGAGAGAAAGGAAATGAACATACCATATCAGCAGATGGATCCAGATGTTCTGACCCCTGCTTAAGCTGCAAAGTTAGGCCAGTGCTTTGCTGACAGATGTGAAGTAGTGATTCTGTAAGAGAAAGGGAGGGAACCCTAAAAAAGTATAGTCTTCTAAATGCATTAGAATGAACTGCTGTGATAGTCCCATATCCCCTAATATCAGAGAATCTATAATTCACAGTACCATCTAGCTAGGAACTGTATTACATTCAGGAAAGTCTGATAAAAACATTTCCAGAGAATGTAGCACTTACAAAGGTATTTAAAACAGAATAAAAGAGAGAAAGTAACCCTAGTCAATGTGCATTTATACTCAGTAATTATATAAAACACTACTAGTGCCCAACATTGGGTGAAATACCTGTTGAATACCCTCAACAATTCTCTGAAAAAAATTATCAGGACTATTATAATTTCTTTTTACAGATAAAAAAATAAAGGCTTAAAGAGAGTTTGTCACTCATTTGAGGACCCATAGCTGGTAAGAGTAAGAATGTAAGATGTAGGATTCAAACTTAGGTAGCAGGACCTCAAGATTCAAAACTCTCTGTCCTGTGCCTTGGGTATTTTCCCCCAGGCTACTCCCAGTGTTGTTACTTCTCATGAAGTGGTCACTGCTAAATAGCTGTCTATGAATAGGCAATATGGCCAGTTTTTAGAGAAGTTCCTGCTGACTACTAAGAGCACGCCACAATAGAATCAAAGCACTCATACATTTTTAGTACCTAGGAAGCCACCAGTCAAGTTTTCAAGACATTTCACAAGAAACCTGGAGCTATTTAACGACTTATCAGTCATTTGATGTGCATTCAATCACTGCACTAATTTATTTTAAAACTAGAAATGTAATATGCAAACTTTGTGAAAAAAAAGTCCTAAAAAAAGCTGGGACATCTAACAACTGACTTATGAGTGAGTTATACATTATCTCTAGACTATACCAATCTTTAGTTAATTTACAAAGAGCAAAGTATTTCCCAAGTTTGGAGCTGATCAATCCTCTGGTAGTGATACTAGTAACAATCAACAGCTAATGGTTTAGCCCTTGTCGAAGGAAGCCAACATAAAGAACAGCTTAGAATCATGCTGACAGAGGACCACAGGGTAGCCATCAGATTAAAACACCACTGAGGAGGGTCATACCTTCAATACTGGTGGCTCTCCTGGGTTTTGTCCCTCATCCTCTTCCAATGTCTACTTGTGGCACCCGAGCTCCTCCCCATAACCTTATCCATTGTTGTGGCTTCACTTACTAGCTGAGGATTCTCTAATCTTTGGCCAGATCACTCTTGAGCTCGGACTCTTCAGGATGTCAAATCATCTTCATATGTTTGACTCATCATGTCCAAAACTCAGCCCCTCCCAACTGTAATCACTCCTTTCCCCCAGCCTCAGGAACAGCATCACTACAACCCTGCCATTTTTCACTTCTCTCCCTTCTTTGCCCACCATTATTGGACAGGTCCACAAATCTGGCCAAATCTACCTCAGACACATCTCTCAAATCCATCTTTTTTGATTTAGTTGTATATCTAATATACAAATTTATGATATATTTAGGCTACTGCACACCTAACTTGTCTCTCAATATTTGGCTCCTTGCCATTTTAATATCCTTTACATATACCTGCAAAGGTTGCTAAAACAAAAATTATATAATGCCATTTTCTTGTTAATAATCAGTAGATGAGGCTAACCCAACTGTTTGGTAGAATGATCCAAATCCATTAGCTGGTATAAATGTTTCTTTACAACCTGCCTTAGCTTACCTTTTCTAACTCATCTCTATCCCCCACTCCAATCGTATTTGCTGAAGTTCATCCATAATAATCTAATCATGGATCCCTTAAGTAGGCTGGTCAATAGGAGTCAACGGGGATGAGAGTATAGTGGTTAAGAAAGGGCTTTTCAGTTGAGCTGATGTGAAATGAATCACAGATTTACCTCTTACTGATATAGTAACTTATGTGTCCACTCTGAGACCTGACTTCCCCTTGTCTCAAAAAATGGGATAATAACATAAGGTTATTATCAGAACTAATTAAGGCAATCTGTTAGCTATTACAATAATACCTCATCATCAGGTATATCTAGAGCAAATTTTCAAAGAAGAAACACTTTGTACAAATATATTATTGTTAGTTAATTGATGATGTCCTCAAGGTTTGTATTCTTTAGTTTTTAGAGGTTCTTGAAGAGATGGTTTGGAAAGAGGACTGAAATAGGTTGGTAGCAATTAAGAACTATCCTGCTGAATCTCTTATACTCCCAGTTTTCTACACCACTGACTTAGTAATCCACTGAGTACAGAACTAAAATTTGCCTCATATTTTTACTTTCTTTACTGTGTTGTATGTCCAAATATACCTCAGTACAGAAACTTCATCTTCTACTTCTTAACATCTCAACATTACCTGGCCCAACACAAGATTCTTGGTAGACCTTCAATAAATACTGAGGTCAGGGTGAGTTATCAGGCTACAGATTGCTAATCCTCATGATAAATGCCCAAAGTTAAATGCATGAGCTTCTGGTGTTGCTCAACCACGATGGTTTTTTTCTAAGGAATAAAGATTATACTTCATAAAAGGAAAAAAGAAATGCTTTACAATTCCTCTTGTCACACTGTACAAAGCAAAATGCAAATTAGCATGAACCCACGGGCACACATATTAAAATTAAGATTTGAGCAATTAATTATTTTAATTGCAATGTTGATGAACACAGTTCATAACACGAAGGCCATATTTCTCTAGGTTATCTGCACTACTTGATACAAGTAAATATGCACAATGCTTATAAAAATGTTGACTAATATTTGACTGCAAATGAAAAAGGCTGTGAGTCTGGGCTCTAGTTGGATACCAACACACAATGCCTCCTTAGGAAAATATTCCTCTCTAATATTCTGTCTCCATAAATCTGTAAATGTTTTCTCTGATAGCCATGTTTTGAGGATTCAAAAAATCGTGTCCATAAATTATTCTGAGCTTCACCAACATAATTACTAGCAGTTACCATATACCAGGTACCATTCTAAGTACTTTACACATACTAACAAGTTCGATCTTCATAATAACCGTATAAGGTAGGCACTGCTACCTCCATTTTACAGATGGGACAAAGTGAGGTTTAAGAGAAAAATTCACTAGCTTATGATTATAGCATTACTAAGGAGTACAGCCCAGATTTGCACACAGCTTATCCATTCCCAGAGCCTCTGCTCTCAATCACCATACCATACTTCACTCATAAAGTAGAATTCAGCACATGCTTTGGGAACTGGAAAGAAGGAGAAATTACTCCCTATTAAAGTTCAAGAAAGACCTCAAGGAGAAGGATGTGCAAGATTCTGACTGGCAGAGATGGAACAGGAATGATGTGCATTCTAGTCCCTGGTGAACAAAGTCACACAGCCAGGCAGGTGCAGGGAACGGGGTGGGATAGACAAGGAGTCTAGTTTGGCTAGTGATGCAATAGAAAGCATAGCTATGACAACTCTTCAGATGACACAGGAGGACACTATGGGGCTTTAACTGATAGGCTATGCAAAATTTTCTCAACAAGGTAACATGAATTAAGACATACTTTGGGAAGATTAGATTTTTTTTTTTTTTTTTAAAGCTTAGGAACATTTTTCTCAGATCATCATTTTCCTTACTTAGTCTAACAGACTATTTTGGATAATAATCCAACGCAAGAAATTCTCCACTGGGAGGCCTAAGGGACTGAAACTAACAGGATGAAGCTTAATAGGAAAGGGGATGAAGTTCAGAAACTTCAGCTGTCCATGTTTAGGATGACTGCTTCCTGGCAAGAGTAAAGTTCATATGAAAAAGATGAAGAGATTCTGGCCAAATTCAAGGTCAGTACAAGTTAAAAGCACTACATGGATGCCAAGAAAACTAAGTGAAAGATTAAGCAGCATAGAAGTATATCACACAGAAAGAGGAGATGATTATCCTAAATACAGCAGAACTGGAATTCAGCTCTGGGCACCACTAAGGGTGGATGTTGACAGCCAGGACTGAATTCAGAGCAGGATGGATGAAGACAGATGGTCAAGAGGCTGCGCCACGTGTGAAAATATTGAAAGCACTGGAGAAGTTTAGAAGCCTCCAAGGAAGCATGATCACTATCATCAAACATTTCAAGAACTGTCTTGGGAAGAACAATCTGTTTAGACTCACAGTACAAAAACAGAACCAACGAGAGGATAATATAACCAATGAATCAACTAATACTAAAGACCAGGTCTCCATGAGTTACATGGGAAGAAGGATGTTACCAAAGTAAAGGAAGCAATCAGTGTCCAATGGGCGCCCACAAGCTAGCCAAAGACAAGATAATGCTTTTTTTTTTTAATTTTTTTAATTTTATTATGTTAGTCACCATACAATTCATCATTAGTTTTTGATGTAGTGATCTACAATTCATTGTTTTCATATAACACCCAAGTGCTCCAACCTGGTGATGGGTATTAAGGAGGGTATGTACTGCATGCAAACAGTTTTTTTTTGTTTGTTTTTTGGTTTTTTTCTCTTTCTTTTGTTTTTTGTTTTTGTTTTAATGCCTGTAGTTTTTTTTAAATTTTATTATGTTATGTTAATCACCATACATCATTAGTTTTTGATGTAGTGTTTCATGATTCATTGTTTGCATATAACACCCAGTGCTCCATTCAGTACACGCCCTCTTTAATACCCATCACCAGGCTAACCCATCCCCCCACCTGCCTCCCCTCTAGAACCCTCAGTTTGTTTCTCAGAGTCCACAGTCTCTCATGGTTTGTCTTCCCCTCCGATTTCCCCCCCTTCATTTTTCCTTTCCTGCTATCTTCTTCTTCTTTTTTTTTAAACATATAATGTATTATTTGTTTCAGAGGTACAGGTCTGTGATTCAACAGTCTCACACAATTCACAGTGCTCACCATAGCACATACCCTCCCCAATGTCTATCATCCAGCCACCCCATCACTCCCACCCCCACCACTCCAGCAACCCTCAGTTTGTTTCCTGAGATTAAGAATTCCTCATATCAGTGAGATCGTATGATACATGTCTTTCTCTGATTAACTTATTTCGCTCAGCATAATACCCTCCAGTTCCATACACGTCGTTGCAAATGGCAAGATTTCATTCCTTTTGATGGCTGCATAATATTCCATGGTATGACAACACAATGCTTTTAAAAAGAAAACTCACCTTGCTGAGTATGGGAGTATATAAATACCAAAGGAAAGATATTGAGAACCTAGTCTTCAGAAATTTGGAAATGTTGGCGTGAGGGGAGTGTTGAGATGGCGAGAAGAGAGAAGGAGGGCGTGGAATTTGAGCTGGACTTTGACAGATGAATCAGTTTACAACCTGAAGTGGTCAAGTAACTGCCAAAAAGCCAAATCTTCAGTAAACAGAACTGTAAACAGATTACTGAAAATGCTTACTGAGTCCACTTAGGGCTTAAGGACATACAATAATTCTCTGTAATACATTCCTTCTCAATTTTTTGCAGTTTATAGGGGGTAATGTGATCCTTTCCCTTCTTTTCTCTCAAAAGTATCCCCTACACACACACGCGCGCCTGCGCACCAAGTTTTATATGTTACTGTGGAAGAAGAATAGATACTACCTTCTCCTTCAAGAGAGTAGGTGATAAAAGGAAGTCAAAAGTCAGAGAATAGAGAATATGGGGGCCCTGTTAATAAGGAGAAACAGCCTTCCTTGACTGTTCAAGGTTCTACAGCAACTTCCACCAAAATCTCAGAGTTTTCCTATTACCTCCAGACTGGAAAACACAGATAACAAATTTTGTCATTCACTCAGCATTGTGTGGGAGAAAATGCCCAGGCCTCAGAGTCAAACAAATTTTGGTTCACACTCTTGCCCTGACACTCATCAGCTATATAAAATGTGGGCAAAACACTTGGCCTCATAGTGCCTCAGTTCCCTTATCTGTAAACTGTGGATAACCACTCCTGCATGAAGTTTTTGTGAAGATAAAGGAAACAGTATTCATAAAATGCCTGCACCCATTCTATAGTTCTACTCATCATGACCATCAAAACCTAAAGATTGCTAGTCGCGATGTTCTGATAGCTCAGGCATTTCTGGGACTTTGGAAATTAGACTTCTTGAAAAAGCTCAAAATGAGCTTGTCTAATATTGGGGCTTCTGATTTCTTCTATTTCATAGGTTAGAGAGCAGTTTTGAAGGAACTGCAACTTCTTAGTGGTAAGGGATATCCACAGACCTCCCTAATTCAAAAGGAGACTGCACTTTGGGTTGTTTTGTTTTGTTAGAAAAAGGAGGGGAGGAGGAGAAGCTGCAGGGGCTGGGGATGGATCAAGTGATAAGTCCTGTCATACTTTAACTAAAACACACTAGAAGATTCGTACCTACTGAATAATTTGAGGTTGGCAAAGAATGAAAGACAATTACTATATGCTATTATTTAAAAAGAAATCTTTTCAAGTAGGTGAACTGTCTGTTAGCCTGCATTTTAACTATATTGCTTCAAAGCATCCTGTCTGGAACAGTCACATAGCTCTTTGGATGCCCTACACCAGCACGAAGGCTCTCCTATACTATACTCCTGCCATCACAGGCAGCACTGTGTCGGGTTATTGCCTCCACGTCTCCAGCATTCCTTTTGAAGTTTATGGAGACATTATTTGGAATGAGCTCTGTAAGTTATGGAACAGGAAGAAACATCTCCTTTAGCACCTACTTATTCCTTAAGTTTCAGATAGTTATGTACCACTTTAGTAGACAAATAACTGAAATATTGTGCCTTTCTGTCTTTTTAAACAAAATAATGGACGCTTCATGTCCCAAATAGTGATTTCTGTGAACTACCAGGTTGGATTCTTGGGAAGTCTCCTTTAGGGTGATGTGCAGCTGGGCAGGAAATATCCTTTCATTTCAGACCCCAATTTTACTACTATGTATATCCATATGAGAAATCTAGAAAGTTTAAATCTTCATGTTCATTTAATTGAGTACATCTAACATATGGAGTATTATGTAATCTTCATAGCTAACAGAGAGAAGACCTGTTTCCCTGCTCACTTACAAACAGTTTGCTTGGTACCTGAGCTTTGTAAACCTATCATTTATTCATCATTAAAGTGCCCTAGCAATGAATGTCCCATCTCATCAGCACTGACATTGTCCAAACACTCCTCTCAATGGTTTTTGTCCCCTTAAATAATCCACAGGCTTCTATATCACTAAGAAACAATTCCCTTTTGCTCAATCCCCCCCTTCCTTCTGTTTAGATAAGCACGTGGGGTTGATTGTTCTCAGTGCAATCTTCTCTCAGGTCTTATCACCAGGTCACACTACACCTTCAGAGACAGCCGAAAGGCTGTTATACTCTGTCTCCTCTATATACTCTATACTCAAGATGGTGGTGAATTGCTTCCCTATGTCTTTACTATAATAATACTGTACATCTTCACTGAACTGCCTTCACACTCTCCACTTCTGGAAAATTTCCAGGGAGGGTCTGTGTTTACATCAGCAAGACTGATTCAAAACACCACCTCTGGGGTTTTAACAGGCTTTGAAACACATTCCTGAACTCTGCTCAACTCAGGTCCGTAGGAGGCCTCCCAGTAAATCTGTTACATTACTTTGTCATTCTACTTATTGCAGAGGGGCACTGATTTCCTTGTAGCTCATTTCATAAGTGATTTTATTTTTCTAAAATTTCTGCTGGAACCTTGGATAACAGAACCTTGCATTATTATGCCCATTGTCTTCAGAACTCCTTCTCTGTAAAGATTCTGCTTGCTTAAGTAAGCTAAGCATTGTTCTGTTTTCCATCTGATTTTTTTTTTTCCTTCAGCTTTAGGATCATAAAAATTCAGTCCTTTTTTATATTTTCCAATCTAAACACAAGCCTTACCTTGTTAAATTTGCTTTTGGTTAGCACAGTTACTATTCAATTAATCCCTTAGTTTATAGTTTAACAAGTGCCTTACAAAATTCGTAAGAGATAGGATGTGTACAAAGGGGGCTGGGCAGGGAGCAGTTATTATATGCAGAACTATGGGGGCTATCAAAACAAAACTGTAGAATGTCAAATTTAAGAATGATTTCTAGGGGTGCCTGGATGGCTCAGTTGGTTAGGAGTCTGCCTTCGGCTCAGGTCATGACCCCAGGGGTCCTGGGATTGAGCCCCATGTCGGGCTCTCTGTTCAGTGGGGAGCCTGCTTCTCCCTCTCCCTGTTGCTCCCCCTGCTTGTACTCTCTGTCAAATAAACAAAATCTTAAAAAAAAAAAGATTTCTAAAAATAATGTAAATCCCTTTTACTTATAAGATTTAAAGTAAAATAAAGACTCCCTATTTAATCATCAAAGCACACCAGTATAAAATTATTTTCACACACAAATAAGCATATCCTAGACATTATGCTGGAAATGTATCACCTATCATAGACCTTGGTTTTGCTTACCACACTCTGAAATCTAAAGCTAAAACTAAAAAGAAAAAAACAAAACAAAACAAAACCCTTACCCCTCCCAACTCATACCATATAAGAAAAGCAGTATTTCATCTAAATGGTCTTTCTTAACACACTCTAATCTAAAAAGAAGGCTCAAAAGGGCTAAAGTAGACTCTACCTTTGATTACAAAATATATCAGTAAAACAATCTAAAAACGCATTGGCAAAAATATAAAGATGATGCTACATAACCTTTAAAAAGAACCCAGAACACTCTGAAGCAAATGATTCTAATTTGAAGAAAACGAAATTCAAATAAACAACAAAAGCACCCGTCCTAATACTTCCCCTTCCTGTGAAAGACAACGCAAAGGACAAAAACAAGAAGAAAGAAAAGAAAAGAAAGGAAAGAAAGGAAAGAAAGAAAGAAAAAAAGAAAGAAAGAAAAAAAGAAAAGGAAAGGAAAGGAAAGGAAAGGAAAGAGAGAAAGAAAGAAAGAAAGAAAGAAAGAAGCGCCTGGGTGGCTCAGTTGGTTAAGCGACTGCCTTCGGCTCAGGTCATGATCCTGGAGTCCCGGGATCAAGTCCCTCATTGGGCTCCCTGCTCGGCAGGGTCAGAGGGAGTCTGCTTCTCCCTCTGACCCTCCCTCCTCTCATGCTCTCTCTCTCTATCTCATTCTCTCTCTCAAATAACTAAAATCTTAAAAAAAAAAAAAAAAAAAGAGGAAGGAAGGAAGGAGAGAGAGGAGAGAGAAAGAAAGAAAGAAAGAAAAAAAGAAAGAAAGAAAGAAAAAGAAAAGACAAGACATATAAGGAGTCACTGACAAAAGGGCTGTATGGATAACAGTGCTCTAAAAATTAAACATGAAAGGAGGTTAACAGACACTGTGGAAACCTTTCTGGGAAGGGCTGCATTTGTGTTTCTTGAAATAGGCCTTCTGCTTGCTATTAATTAGACTAAGGCTGGCTTTGAGAGTATGCCCTAACGAAGGTACTGATTTCTTGAAGAAGGATAAGGGAGGAGTAGGCGGAGGCCAAGAAAAGATGAGAAGAAATGGATGGACAAAGACAGCACACAAAAATCCCAGGCACAGTACTTTCTGCAGGGCAGGTATGCAATGGGCACTCCCTCCCCACCCACCTGTCTTCTCTAGAACCAGGGCAAAAACACAGCTGCTTCTGCTTGGCGCCCTTTGTCCCAACATGGAAAACCAGAGGAAAGGCTTGGTAGCCTGACCAAAGAAATACATCAATTCCACTTAAGAGTGAAAGTGCTTGCTTGGGTAATGGAGTCTACCTCAGTAGATGTTTCCAAAATTAATCTGGAAAGACTGGATTAGAGTTTTATTTTTTTAAAAGATTTATTTGCGAGAGAGAGCACAGGGGAGCAGGGGGGAGGGGCAGAGGGAGAGGGAGCAAGAATCCCGAGACTCTGCACTATGCACGGAGCTCCATGCGGGGCTCGATCTTAGGACCCCGAGATCCTGACCTGAGCTGAAACCAAGAGTGAGACGCTCCACTGACTGAGCCACCCAGGCGCCCCTGGATTAGAGTTTTAAAGGCTCCTGCTCCAAAGCAGGAACTGGAATCAAAAGACCTCTAAGCCATTCATTTTTATGCATCTATTAATATTCCATCTTAACTAGTCTTCCCAAATTAGTAACAGGGCTTACCGACTCTTCTCCTTCTATATCTGAGCTTTAGAAACGTACAGCTACCCTATAACAAAAATCTTCTTTCAAAGGTTAAAAAAATCACAGTTTACTATCACTTAATATTATGTACCTATAACCTAATAATAAAATCATAAGCTCCACTTACGCATTCAATTAAAAACGGATTAAAAACAAGCTATAGCAACCATCTACTCTCTTCTTTCCCCTCTTAAATGAAAGATTCAGCTGAGGAAAGAAGCCTGTAGCCCAAGTGATTGATCAAAGAAGTGCTCTCAACCTTACCTTTTAGGAGGTCAAAAGTCTCACGGATGATATTCTTAAGGGAGAAGTACAAAACATCTGTGTGAGCATGTGTCCTCATGGCCCAGAGGTGGGGAGGCCATCCTCCGAAGCACATCCACCACCCCATGCCCTCTGAGCACTGCCTCCCTCTCTGAGACAGGACAGTGCTGGTTGCCTCCAGTCCAGCAGCAAAGAAACAAAGGGCACTGGAGTTTCTTGCAGGAGGAGAACGAATTCCCACTGCACGGTAGCTATTTAAAGAGGTAGTGTCTGTGGGACAGATCTGCCTCCCAGCCTTCCTGTTTGTGTCCCAGCTCCAATTTTCACCCACTTCCTAAGGAAGACTGCAAAGTGGAATCAGCCTCGAGAAGGCTGAGATTTATGAAAACCCGTGCAGTGTGAGAGGGCAAGTTTTAGAGAGTCTTCCCCTTTCCTTCTTTTCCTCACTAAACAGATATGAGGCTTTATTAAAAGTATTTTCAAAGTCAAAAGCAAACACTGTATCTATCATGATTTGATAAGTATTTCCACTCCAGAAAGAATTTTAACCTGAAATGCAGGAACAAAAGATTTTGTAGATAAATAATCCAACATGTCATAATGCATCCAAGTCATAATGCAGAGCAAAAATGTGTACCTTATGGTCAGAAGGCAAGGGCTTGATTCAAAAAACCTTTGGGATTTGCTAGCTTTAAGTAAAGAAATTCACCCAATCTCTCTGGGCCTCACATAAGAAATTCACTCCATCTTTCTGAGCCTCATTTTCTTTGTCTGAATAAATGGGAATAATAACATGTACTTTACATGTCTATTGTGAGAACTGCATAAGACAACTGTAAAAGACCCTATATTTTGCTTTATATAAAAGTCAGATCATGCTGTCACTGCATCCTGGCATCCAATTTCCCAGCTGCTGTTACATAGTATCAGTCATTAGCAGCTGGATACAAAGAGCTAATACCTCCCCTCTCATCTCTCCAAAATTATACTATGTATGCATTTGTTCACTTGCCTGTTATCTGACTTCCCCAATGGTAATAAATACTTAACAATATTCCCAGAACCAAGAATAGCACTTAGCATTTATTAATATACAATAAGTACTTGTTAAATAAATGAAGAGATAAATACATAATTTCAGAAAAATCAAGCAAAATACTCTACACACAGTAAACCTGTAACTTATGAATTAATGAATGAACCACAACTTTTTTTCTACAGAAAAACATCCCAGGAAAAAATACAATATAATAGAATTTTAAGACAAGTTGGAGCTCTTAAAAACATTTGACATAAATATGACTATATGTTTTGTTAGATCACCCTGTTCAAATACATTATTAAGATGGTTAAGGTACAGGTTTCTTACAACATGGATATGAGTTACAATATTCAGTATAAATTAATTCAGTGAAAAAGAGTTTACCTTAGTTTAGAATCTACCTAAAATCCTTCCTCAGGCCTCTTTCTGTTAAAAAATGGAAACTCCTTTCCTCTGGTGCCCTTCAAGTTCTAGTGTGTGGCAGTGGGATTTGATAAGGACTCACTGATTCTTTTTTAAGAGCATTACCCAGACAAGGAGGATACAAACCTGTGGTCCCTTGTGGTTCTTATGATCCAACTACTAATGTTTCATATGACATAACAACATGCCGGGAGACAGGATAGTCTCAGGGATCTGTAACAACAGATTTAGTTTTGAGCCTTCACATCACTGCCTCAATCCAGTTCAGGCCACGAGAGACTAAAAATCAATTCTTTGATGGCTGCTCATTAATTTATCACGTGTAAAGAAGAAAGCAACTTTAGTGGATACTTCTCCATTTTATTAAATTACCAAGAGAGGAAAGATCCTGCATCTTAAAAGATCATGTAAAACATAATTCCCTCTTACTTTAAGGATTTCTCTTGCTTTGCTTGAGAAATAGGACCTTCCATGTCTCTCTTCCTTTCCTCTCTGCCTTCTCTCTTGGCTCCCACTTTATAGATAGAGTAAGAGCTAACTACAGATCTTTTGGGAAGTGTTAAAAATGAAAAATAAAGATTTAAAGTTTCTCACTCTGAATGAAGTCATTTTGGTTCCGCAATATGAGGAAGCATTCCATAACCACTGAGCCTGAAAGCTGTATTGCTTTTGGCCAACAAGAAAGAATCTCTGAAGAACAGAGAGCGGTGGTCATATAAAAACAGAATTTCCTGCCTTTAACAAGTATCTATACTCTTTTTCTGAGCTCAAAGTTTCAGACATTGTGACATGTTGTTTGCCACAAACCCATTCCTTCTTTCTGATGCAGCTTCCCCAGTGCTAGAGGCATTTTTAATTGATTAATTACAGATTCTAAAGAACTTTTGAAATAGATTTTTTGACAGCTTCCAGCAGCAAGGCTTTCTCACCTTACATGTAGCCTCTGCCCTGACAAACACCAGTCTACAGGGAGCTTGTAAGTTGAACTACAAGAGTTATCAGATGTGGCTTAAATGCCTCCTGGAACATGTACATTTGACCCTGGGGGAGGGGAACGAACTGTCGAAACTGCCATCCAACAGTCATCTGATGTAAGAAGAACCCTTGGAAGTACCCACCTGGAAGCTCTGCCATCCTCCCCTGGGGATGCTGATGGACCACTAGCTATTTCCTGTAGAACAGCTTTATTGTCCCGGTGACTGACAGACTTAATCAAGATACCACTGTGTATTTGTTTAGCAAACAAAAAGAAGATAACTTCAAGATACTGATTAGAGGGTTCTGCTATGCTATTTCTATTATTATACAGTCTCAAGTATGTATCTTTTTTTAAAAAAAAATTTACTTATTTATTTGACAGAGAGAGAGAGTGGCAGACAGAGGGAGAGTGAGAAGCAGGCTCCCCACTGAGCGGGAAGCCCAACGTGGGGCTCGATCCCAGGACCCTGGGATCGTGACCTGAGCCAAAGGCAGACGCTTAACCGACTGACCCACTCAGGCACCCCTATATATCTCATTTTTAATAAACATTTATCTAATGCTACAAAAAACATAAAAATCAATCTTTAAGGGAAGATAATTCATAGGCATGACTAAAAGGAACAAATATCATAGAACACATTATCCCAAAGTCTGCCATTCCTAGGTATGTACGCTGCACAACAGAATAATAACGAATGTTTCCTTTTTGCCATCTGCTGTTTTATAAGACAGCTGATTTCCTGTGAGCTGACTCTAGCAATTATGATTAATGAGGAATAAAAGAAGTAAAACAAAGTTACATTCAAAGATCAATCTTATTGATAAGGATGTATTTTGATAGCAAGTTAATTCTGAGAGGTTAGGACTATTTCTTTTCCAAAATGAGAGAAAAAGAAGATGATATTTGTCAATTCATGAATTGGTAAGACAGGTACAGAAGTAACTATAGCACAAAGGTAGTGTGTACTAAAAGGGAAAGTATAGCTTAATATCAAGAGTGCAGGGCATGGGGCGCCTGGGTGGCTCAGTCATTAAGCGTCTGCCTTCAGCTCAGGTCATGGTCCCAGGGTCCTGGGATCGAGCCCCACATTGGGCTCCCTGCTCATCGGGAAGCCTGCTTCTCCCTCTCCCACTCCCCCTGCTTGTGTTCCCTCTCTCGCTATGTCTCTCTCTATCAAATAAATAAATAAAATCTTTAAAAAAAAAAAAAAAAGAGTGCAGGGCATGAAGTAAGAAGGGCATAGGTCTAACTGGCTTTGCCACTTGCACACTGTGTGAGCTTGGGCAAAGTTAATCCTTCTACGCTTTGCTTTACTCATGGATAAAACAGAGATCATAATAGTGCCTGCCTCCTAGGACAGTGGTAAAAAATAAACGAATTTTGAGTACAAATCCTTAACAGAGCACCTGGCTTTTGAAGTTCTCAATAAATAACACTGATACAAAAGAAAAAGATTAAAAGAAATACTTAAATTGCCATGGACATCCAAAGGAGAAAGACAATTCCATCCATAAAAAAGAGATACAGAATTTTCTAACCAGGAAACTCCTCTCTTGGGATAGTGTGAATATACACGTTGTCCTTGACTTATAATTGGGGAGAGAGTACCTGGAAAGAAGAGGGGCCACTGCCACCCCTTGTCTCCCAGTTCCCATACCACCTTCTTTCTGAAATGCCCAACCATGGTCCTACATCCAATCTCAGCCTGTGTCAATCCAGGGCATAGTAAATGACCTTGGAGTCTCTTCTCTCCCTCCCCAAAAATTGCTTCTTGTTCAACAACAGAGATGTTCTCAAAGGCTACCTTAATATGTAAAAGAAAACATCCAGAATATTCATAAAAACTAAAATTTCTTTTTCTGGTCATGACGGATTAACTGGGAATGGAGTAGCCTTCCTGCCTACAACTGGAAAACTGGATAAAATATGTGAAAAACTGCTTATAAATATTAGAAGAAAGTAAAGATGTGATCCCTGAGAGAAAGGGAACAACTGAGGTGAATCCTACAGTTATCCCAGCTTTCATCCTGGATGCACATTCCAGACTGGAAGTGCAGTGAGAGGAAACCCAAGAATACTGTGGTCTCACTGAGCTAAGGGGACACAGAACAGAGTTCACAGAGGCTAAGGGAGATGAAATTTTCTAGGACAAGTACCAGACAGGAAGAAGCTATGCAGGGCTCAAGAAATCCAAATAAGGGTTTCCTTGAGTTTGTTGCTAAATGGTAAGTCACACATAAACAGGGTTAACTTCATAATGCTAGACAAAAAACGAATGAGGATCTTTAAGTTAAATGATTCAAAGATATCACAAAAAGCTAGGAGACACCTGAGTTTTTAATAGCTAGAACAGAAAGTCTGTGTTGAGCACCTGGGGTTCAGGTCCCAACCCCAGAAGAGTCTTTAGTAGTAAGATAACATTAAAGTATCAGTTTAGTAATATGTCTAAAGGTTACTGTAGACCTGCCCAAACAAACCTTTTAAGAGAAAGACAACAAACTTTACACTGAATAAAAGCAAACAAATCACAAATCTAGCATTCAATTAAAAAAAAAAAATACTACACATGCAAAGAAGCAGGAAAATGAAGATAGAGAAACAGATTCAAAATGACATAGTTGAGGAATCAGCACACAAGGACAATTATAAATATGCTCAACATACCTAAGGACTTAAAGGAAATATATGAGGAAACAAATAGAAAACTTAAAAATGAGACTTTATAGAAATGAAAAATTATCTGAAATGAAAATATACTAGATGGGATTATCAGGACATTAACTGCAGAAAGACCAGTATCTTTGAAGACAATATAGATAACAGCCAAACACAAAGAGTGGGGGGAAAGGCTGCAAAAAAACGAACAGCCTCAGTGACTTGTGGGATGACATCAAGTGGTCTAACATACATGTTACTGGAGTCCTGGGATAGGGGTCAGAGGATAAAAATGATATAGAGAAATAATGGCTGAAATTTTTCCAAATTCGATGAAAACTACAAACTAGAAATCCAAAAAACTCAATGAGCCCCAACAAAGATGATACAAATAAAACCACAGCCAGGCAAATATCATGACACAATTGCTAAAATCCAGAGATAAAGGGAAACATCAAAAGCGGCAGAATGGAAAAAACAGACATAATGTACAGGAGAACAGTAAGAATGACTGCAAGCTTCTCATTAAAACAACACAAGCAAAGAGTAGTTGAATGACATCTTTAAAGTACCTGAAAGAGGGGAGCCTGGGTGGCTCAGGCATTTAGGTGTCTGGGATTGAGCCCTGCATCAGGCTCCCTGCTCCTCGGGAAGCCTTCTTCTCCCTCCCACTCCCCCTCTGCTTAAGTTCCCTCTCTCGCTGTCTATCTCTCTGCCAAATAAATAAATCTTTAAAAAAATAAATAAAGTACTGAAAGAAAAATGAAAGGTCATCCTAAAATCCTATATCCAGTGAAAACTCCTTCAAAACAAAGACTAAATAAATACTATCTTAGACAAACAAAAGTACAAAGAATTCATGGCCAGCAGATCTGCACTACAAGAAATGTTAGAGCAAGTTTTTCATGAAAGAAAATAATACCAGATGGAAACTTGGATCTGCACAAAAGAATTAAAAGTGTGGACATTTGTAAATTTGTGAGCACATGTAAAATTAAAGTATGTCCTTGTTTTTTTATTTCTTTAAAATAAAATTGACTGTTTATGGGGCGCCTGGGTGGCTCAGTCCGTTAAGCGTCTGCCTTCGGCTCAGGTCATAATCCCAGGGTCCTGGGATCGGGCCCCGCATCGGGCTCCCTGCTCAGTGGGAAGCCTGCTTCTCCCTCTCCCACTCCCCCTGCTTGTGTTCCCTCTCTCGCTGTCTCTCTCTGTCAAATAAATAAATAAAATCTTTAAAAAAATAAAAATAAAATAAAATAAAATAAAATAAAATAAAATTGACTGTTTAAGGGGTGCCTCGGTGGCTCAGTCGTTAAGTGTCTGCCTTCAGCTCAGGTCATGATCCCAGGGTCCTGGGATCGAGTCCCGCATCGGGCTCCCAGCTCAGTGGGGAGCCTGCTTCTCCCTCTTCCACCCCCTCTGCTTGCGTTCCCTCTCTCGCTGTGTCTCTCTCTGTCAAATAAACAAATAAATAAATCTTTAAAAAAATAAAATTGTTTAAAAACAAAAATAATAACAGTGTATTATTATAAGGTTTTTGATATATGTACTAACATTCATGACAACAATAACACTAAGGACAGGAAAGAGAAAATGAAAGCATAAAGTCATAAGGTTATTACATTACACATGAAGTGATATATTATTTGAAGGTGAAAAGTGGTAAGCTAAAGTGGCATATCATAAACTCTGCAGTGACCACTAAAAATAATGGATAAACAGCTATAAGACAAGACTGGAGATAAATGGAATAATAAAAAATATACTTAAGTAATCCAAAAGAAGGCCAAGAAAGAGGAGAACAGATGGGATAAATAGAAAACATAGCAAGATAGTATATTAAACCCAACCACACTAATTAGGGGCACCTGGATAGTTCAGTCGGCTGAGCCTCTGACTCTTGATTTTGGCTCAGGTCATGATCTCAGGGTCCTGGGATAGAGTCCTGGGTGGGGTGCCACACTCAGCGGGGAGTCTGCTTCTCTCCTTCTGACCCTCTCCCTGCTCGCACGTGCTCTCTCTCTCTCTCGTTCTCAAATAAATAAATAAATAAATCTTAAAAAGAAAAAAGAAAAAGAAACACACTAGTTATAAAGACACAGAGTAAAAGGATGGACTGTTTAGCATGTAAACATTAATCATAAGAAAGCTTGGATGGACATATTAATTCAGACAAAGCAGACTTCTGTGGCTCTTTCTGTCCTAGGGGAGGCAGATGTCAAGACTAAATCAGAGGTTCAGGAGATTTATTTGGGGAGACATTTGTGCAAGACAAAGGCAAGAGAGAGCAAGACTGGACAGGAAAAGACCTTCAGGGATGAATGCTATCTGACACCAGTGAAAGGAGAGGAGAAGAAAGAAGATTTGGGTTGGAAGGGCCTCAGGCTGCAGTGCAGGTACAAGAGTCTCAGCCAGGCTGATGGGCTGTCCCCAGCAGATACTGCCCAGTAGAAGACCTGGCATTGGGCAAAAACAGCCCAGCTCCAGTATCATGTTGTGCTCGGTCATGAACTGGCAGCATCCTGGGGAGAGCATAGCCATAGCAGGAATATATAGCAGATCCCTCAAGTATAGCAGCTGAAGTCACGGGCTAAGTATACTACTTTTTGGAAAGGAAGTTCGAATAGCACAACTCTATGGACAGCCACAACTTTAGAACAAGGGACATGACCAAGGACAAAGAGCATTATTTCTTAATGATAAAAAGCTGATTTCACAAAGAGAGCCTAACAACCTAACCCTAAATATGTGTGCACTAAATCACAAGACTTCAAAATACTTAAAGTCAAAACTCTAAAAACTCAGGGGAAAAACAGACAAATCACATTTATAGCTAGAGATGTCAACACTTCTCTCTGACAGACAGTACAAGTAAACAGAAAATTGGAAAAAATATAGAAAAGTTAAACAATAGCATCAACCAAATTAACTTAATGGATATTTCTAGAATACTCCCACCCAAAAGAGCAGAATACATATTCTTTTTGAACTCACAGTGCATGTCACGAAGATAAATCATATGCTTGGCCATGAAACAAATGTCAACAAATTTTAAAAGACTTAACTCATAAAGTATGTTCTTTGACCATAATGGAAGTTATTTAGAAATTGGCAAAAGAGATCGAAAAAACGCCCAAATATTGGGAATTAAACAATATACGTTTAAATAACCCAGAGATCAAAGAAGAAATCCTAAGGGGAATTAGAAAATATTTGTAACTGAGTAATAGTAAAACTAAACATCACCACACAAAACTACACAAAATCAATATTCATGCGATGCTGCTAATGCAATCCTTAGAGGGAATTTTATAGCATTAAATGCTTATTATTAATAAAGAAGTCAATAACACATGATCTAAGCTTCCATCTTAGGAACCTAGTAAAAGAAGAAAAAATTAAGCCCCAAATAAAGCAAAGTGAAGAGACAATTAAGAATGTAAATTAATGAAAGAAAGAGTAAGCAGGTAGAAAATAGAGAAAATAAGTTTTTTAAAACCTGGGTTTTGGAAAAGATGAATAAAACTGATAAATTTTTAGCAATTTGATCAAAAAAAAAAAGGAGAGATTAATAACCAGTATTGTGAAGGAAAAAGAGGATGGTCCCTAAAAATCCAACAGATAGCAAGTGGATAGTAATGGAATATTATAGACAACCATATGCCAAGAAATCCAACAGCTTACATGAAATGGACAAATTCCCCCTGAGAGATATAAACTACTAAAGCTGACAGCAGAAGAAATAGAATCTACTCACATTTATTAAAGACACTGAATTCATAATTTAGAACCTGCCAAAAAGAGAACTCCAGGCCTAGATGGCCTCACAGTATGCTATCATTTAAAAATGAAAAAATACCAAACCTGCACAGAAAATGCAAGGCACAGAGAACTCCTCTCAATTCACTGTAAGAAATCAGAATTATCCTGATATGAAATCCATACAAGACATTACAAGAACTAAAACCAGCAGACCAACATTGTTCATAAACATAAACACAGAAATCCTCCATAAAACAAGAGAAATCAAATCCAGTACTAGTTGATGACATCTTGTATCTGACTGCTAAAGTCTATAGCAATATTATTACTGTTGAGTCCTGTTTTTTCTTATGTCACTGTAAGTCCTCTGTTGGAGATGAAGACTACATTTGCACTGGTCATTTGATTTAAATTCAATAGTACAGGTCCTCCTGGTTAAATATATTGTTATACTGCCTAAGATGATGCAGTAAAATGGCTGGAACACAGCAAGTGCCTACAATTTCTAATGCTACCATTTTTTAGCACCTAGGTCCAGCTATAACATGTAGTCAGTCAAATCATTGTTTGCAGACTTGAACAGATTAGGCATATGGATCCTATTAAAGTGAATTCTTTTTTTTTTTTTTTTTTTAATTTTTTTTTTATTGTTATGTTAATCCCCATACATTACATCATTAGTTTTAGATATAGTGTTCCATGATTCATTGTTTGTGCATAACACCCAGTGCTCCATGCAGAACGTGCCCTCCTCAATACCCATCACCAGGCTAAGCCATCCTCCCAACCCCCTCCCCTCTAGAACCCTCAGTTTGTTTTTCAGAGTCCATCGTCTCTCATGGTTCTTCTCCCCCTCCGATTTCCCCCCCTTCATTCTTCCCCTCCTGCTACATTCTTCTTCTTCTTTTTTTCTTTCTTAACATATATTGCATTATTTGTTTCAGAGGTACAGATCTGAGATTCAACAGTCTTGCACAATTCACAGCGCTTACCAGAACACATACCCTCCCCAGTGTCCAACACCCAGTGACCCTATCCCTCCCACCCCACCCCCCACTCCAGCAACCCTCAGTTTGTTTCCTGAGATTAAGAATTCCTCATATCAGTGAGGTCATATGATACACGTCTTTCTCTGTTTGACTTATTT